>NW_026000075.1:20483200-20534456 GCF_001458135.2 Marmota marmota marmota | reverse complement strand
TAAAAAAAAAAAAAAAAAAAAAGGAGTACTTCACATTATTAGACTTTTTCTGTCAGGGATTTCCTTTTCTAAAAATTAGGTTCCCTCCTGGGTTAAAAAAAAAAAAAAAAAGGGCAGGGGGCTAACATGTTTTAGGTGACATTTACTTATACAACATTAGAATCAGGAACTAAAAAATGAGGACCAGCAATTAATTTGTGGCTAACTCTTTCCCAACTCATTTTGAAATTCTGTATCAATTACCCAGCTGTTTCTGTGCTTCACATTCAGAAGTTGAAATCTGAGAAGTGAGTGATAAAAGTTTTCTGCCTATTGAGGAGATGCTTTCTCTAAATAAAGAGACTATGCTTGTATTCAGAAGTAGCTTTCTTTGAAAAGAACTCAGTATAACTTATGCAAATACAAGCCTTCCTTTAGTTAAGTAATTCACTTATTTTTTTTTAAGAGAGAGTGAGAGAGAGGGAGAGAGAGAGAGAATTTTAATATTTATTTTTTAGTTTTTGGCGGACATAACATCTTTGTTTGTATGTGGTGCTGAGGATCGAACCCAGGCCGCACGCATGCCAGGCGAGCGCGCTACCGCTTGAGCCACATCCCCAGCCCCAAGTAATTCACTTATTAAAAGGAAAAAGAAAAAAGAAAAAAAAGAATGGCAGTGATTTCCTTCTGAATAGTACAGTATAGAACAGGAAGATAAAGAAGAGTAAGTTTACAATGAAGACGAATAAGAACTGCTCAGTTGTTTTAGGTCAGCCTCATCAGTGATTGCTCACATTGGTAGTATGTATCCGTGATGTAATCTCATGAAAATGGCTTCCTACCTCTATAGTCTTCCTGTAAATAACCCACAGGACTAATCATAAAAAATAAATAAATAAATAAATAAATAAATAAATTCCAGAAGAAGATACATGACCAGCACTCCTCAAAATTCTCAGTCATCAAAAACAAAAAACAACCCCCCCCCAAAAAAAGTGTGAAAAATGGTCACAGCTCAGAGGAGCTCAAGGAAATGTAATGACTAATTGCAATGTGGTGCCCCAGATGGAGTCCTGCATCAGAAAAATGATATTAGGTAAAAACTAAGGAAATCTGAGTAAAGTAGGGAATTTAGTTAATAATAGTGTATCACTATTGTCTCATCAGTTGTAACAAGTATGTCATACTGAGGTAAGATTTGAATAGGGGAAATTAGGTTCAGGATATGTGGGAACTCTCTGTAGCATCGTCTTGATTTTTCTGAAAATTGTTCTAAAAAATTAAGATTGTTCTAAAAAATTAAGTCTATTTTAAAATTTCAAAGAAAAAGAATTAGGAAGTTCTTGAAAGGTCTGGAGTTATCTTTGTTCTAAACTCTAGTGAATTTTGCTTATGTTAGTTATCTTTGCCTTATGAAAATCTTTTCCCAATAACTCTTGTATGTAGGTTAAACAATTCCTCCTACAAGGGACTGGCTTTAAACATTTTAAAATGCAATAGGAAAAAATACAGTTTGCATTGTGATCCAGTGTACGTACATGATCATGTAACTGAAACAAACACTCTCCAAATAATACTATCTTTGAGATGGATGCTGATATTTTATGTTCTATTCTCTTCTATTATATTATTATAGTATATTCTACCCTATTCTGTTATTCTCTCTTTTCATTAAAAACATCCCAGTTGTGATATACCACATAGATTTCTTAGCTCACTGATTGCAACTTACAATTGGAAAACTATTTTAAGGGCTTAACTCAAGGGCTAGCTTCTCTAAGATATCTCTGTACTGTTCAATAGAGCAGCCACTAGGCACATGTGGAAATTTAAATTTCAAGTGCACATGTGACATGTGGCTACCATATTGAAGAGCATTTATGTGGAATATCTCCATTACTGCAGAAAGTTTTATTGTACTTTACTGCAGAATCTCTCCATCTCTTGGGCTAATGAAACAGCTTACCAACTTGTCTCCCTTTGAGATTACAATCTTCCATGCTGCTGTTATAATTAACTTTCTAAACATAGAGTTCGTTTCTCTGCTTGAAAACCTCCAATGGTTCGCTATTCTTATGAAATGAAACATTTAAGGCCCTGCACAGTTTGATTCCTTCACCTCTCCAGCTTCGTCTCTCAACTCTCCTGCTAAATACCATTGATTCTAAGTCTTCCATGTTTTAGTTCACACTCTTTTCTTTCCTAGAAATTCTCTTGTGCCCCTTCTCTGCCAAATAAAATCCTATATATTTTCAAGGCCCACTTCTTATATTGTCTCTACTGTGACTGATTCTCTGAAGACCTTCCCTGTCTGCCAAAGAAATATATTGCTTTCTACGTGTTACCATTGTAGCAACATTTCAACACTATACTGTATTAAAATTAGCTAAGTACAACCGATTTCCCCACTAGCCTGTGAGGTCTTTGAACATGTGGAATGTGTAGCATTTAACTCTTTATCTGCAGTGCCTGGCAGGTAAGTTGGTTGATTGACTGACTGAATAACCAAAAATCATAAGGTTATTGAGGGCAGAACCACACTTCGGCTTATTTAATATTTACTCAGGATGATGGGGAACTCATACAAGTTATTTATGAATTCACATTGCCTGCTTTCAGGCAATGAGTTTAGACAGATTATTTTCTGCAAATTCTGTACCATCTGTCTTTTTGAAGGATGGAAGAGAGATAGTACTATTTTTTTTAAGAAATATATAACAAATGCTGTTTTAGTTTCTCATAATGTTAAAAGTTCATGGACTCTGTGGAGAATAAGAAACACATGTGAGGTGGATTTAAACCCCTCTAATGTGGTTTTTACAAGTGCTTATCCTAACTGAGTAATAATTTAAGATTAGCAGGTAGAAAGTGGTTCTAAAGGAAGTAATCCCATGCTGGAGCACTAGGAGAATTGAACACATTGCAGCTTTCTCATCTCATAATGTATCTTTGTAAGAATTAGGCACAACAGGAGCTTGCTGGTTTTTTAGTGTCTGTACATCTGGCTCTAATTTTTCTGTTGGTGACCCCAATGTTTTTGATGTCCTACAGAAAGTTCCATATTTCATCCTTCCTAATATTTTCTTGGAATTCCCTTTCCAGGTTAGGATGCTCTCCAGCCTTCCTTTGGCAACTAGTTTCTCATGTTGACAGAAGAGTGAATACTTGAAGTCAGACTAGAGAGCTAAAAAGACAAATTAAATTTGTGATGATCAAAGCCAAGAAAGAAAATTAAACAACCATGGGGCAATTAAGGGACTTTTTTTACGCTTTCAGGAGGAGTGGGATAATTCTATGGATTCTCCAGAGAGGAAGAAACCATTGTAAGTCAAAGGTATGTATTGCTTTTAGGCAACTCAATTACTCTAACTAAATTTTGTAACCTTGTACTTAAAAGTGAGTTGCTATTATTAGAAGTGAGTTCATTATTAGTAAAATAATATATTAAAAGGAAAAAAATTACCAACAATGTAGCCAAGCTGGTACAGAGTGTTTTGTGGCATATGAACTAAACTTATTGCCTCTAATTTTCATTAACACTAATAAAAGCAGAATAGAAAACAGGGTTTTCCAGTCAATCAAGGGATGCCATTATGTGATAAGACCAGTGTCGAGTATTTCAACACAGACTTTGGTTTTTGGCATACTCTGGCAGACTCCAGAGGAATTTATGAATGAAGGATTTCTGGCTAGGAAACAAAATTTGGAATTTGACTTTAATGATTATAATAATTTAGGACTTACTAAATTCAACTGTTCTGTTTTAATGTTATGTTGTTTTCAAAAGGTTTGTTTTGAAGCTAAAATGAGTAGCAAGTATATAAAGACTGAGATGTTATGAATGGAAAGAGAATTTTGTAATGGGATGGAGGACAATAGAGTTTGTCTTGTTTCTGATGTCCTTTCATGTAATGGCATAGAAACAAGGCAGTGTCCTTGTTTCCTTCTGAAAGTACTGGAATGGAGGGTGGGCATCTGGGCAAAGGTTTAGCTACAATGTGTGTCTTAAGACAATTTTCTTGATTACAATTAAAAAACTGTTATTCTATGGGGCTGGGTTGTGGCTCAGTGGTAGCGTGCTCACCTAGCATGCATGAGGCACTGGGTTCGATCTTCAGCACCACATAAAAACAAAATAATGTGTCCGCCTAAAACTAAAGATACATAAATAAATAAATGTTAAAAAAAACTGTTATTCTATAAAGAAGGAAAGAGGAAAGTGTATAACTTCTGAGTAACTTTTCATTTCTGAAGACATTGTGCCCAAAGGTGCTAAATTGCTTTTAGAGGTAAAACAATGAACAAAACTACAATACTATCATGAATTTAAGTCACTTGAAGTTATTTTTGAAAAGTCATTAAATCCAAATTCAGATAATTAGCATAATTGTAGTAGTCAAAAGGTGGAAGCAACCCAAATATCCTCCATCAAATGAATCAATAAAGGATGAGATTACACACACACACACACACACACACACACAGGAATATTATTCATCCTTGAAAAAGAAGGAAATTCCATCACATGTTACAACATAGATGAATCTTGTTGAAGTGAAATAAACTACTCTACAAAAGAAAAATGCTGTGTGACTTTACTTTCATGAGGTATCGAGAGTTGCTAAACTCATGGAAACAGAAAGTAGAATGGTGGTTACTTGGGGCTGAGTTTGGGGAAATATGGAGTTGTCATTTAATAGGATGGAATTTGGGTTCTGCACAACGATGAAGTTCTAGAGACTGGTTGCACAGCAATGCGAATATACTTAACACTCCTGAACTGTACACCTGGAGATGGTTAAGATGGCAAATTTTATGCTATATGTTTTTTTTTTTTAAATGTCAATGAATAAATCCTAACATCAAGAAGGCCAGAAATTTAAAAATAAACTTTAAAATAGTCTGAACAACATTTCAAAAAAAAGAGTCATGAACATTGAGAGTCTCAAGCTGAAGTGGAGCATTACGAGTTTAATGAAATCACGTGGATATGCCATCCACAGCTGACTAAACACTTCCAAAGTCTTCAAATAATAATAGTTGTCAAGTCCCAATTGGAGTTCCTTTCTTGGCTGTCAGAAGGTGATGAAAACTCAAAACTGTAAAACTCCATAGAACCTTCTGAGAAGAGTTGACATGTTTACGTTTATTTTTGGCATAAGAGAAATTTTAGTAACTTTATCTCCTACAGTACTTGTGGGAATTGTACATCCTAAAATAGGCTTCTCTGCTTTTGCAAAGAGGGTTCCTCAGATCTCAACACCTAGAGCACTTAAGCTTTCAGCTCAAGCTATTGTCCATCCTACTATCCTCGCAAATCCCTCACCAGCTGAGCGTCAGGACACTTCTGCCCTTTTCTTCTCTTCCCCAGCTCTTCCATTGCCATCAAACCCAGACTTACGTCAAGAACCCAGTTACTGTTTGTTTCCAAGGACTCTGTCTGTCTTAGTAGCTAGAAACTTGACCATGAAAAATAAAGCCTTTACCTCATCCTTACCAATCATTATTACACTTGAGGACTCTTCAGAAGCTGAACGCTTATCCAAGGAACAATTTGAGGGTGAAGGTACATTGCTGCAATATCGATTTGTCAAGAGTATAACCACTCAACACTAGTTCCAAGAGTTCTGCCAAAGGGAAACTGATTGTGTAGGTAGCTGGTCAGTTGAAGCCTTTCCAGTAAGATTTTCTATACTTATAGTGTGTTTTCTTTGCACATTTTTTTTCAGAGGTAATACTGAACAGGTGTGCTTATAAAACATTTTTTATTTTTGCTTTCTGGTCTCTTCCCCCACCCCCCCTCTTCCCCTGCTTCTTCTTTTGGCTTCTTTATTTCTTATTACACAGTCTGGAAAGCTTTGGAGAATGAGTTCAGCGATTTTCTTATTATGGTGGACAGCAACATTGAATTTTCATAGATTTGATTTTTTGCGCCAGTAATGATGTACCTGCTGCCCTCACACTGCCCTTGGTGACCCAAGTTTGCATCTCAGTTGTTACTGCTTTTTAGAAAGTAGAGTAATAAATGGAAAGCCAGGCTGACTCCAAAGGTCATGGTGATAGACACAGTGCTATTGAGGTGCTTTCTCAGCCAATCCCCAGATAGTTCCTGGTTACATTGGTGACACTGTGGGGTGAAGGTGAGAAGGGAAAAAGGCAGGAATTTATAGATAAGACCAAAACATCTTGCTGCTTTTAGACAACAGAATTATATTAATTAGATTTTTATAGTTTTGTACTGAGAAGTGAGTTATTGAAAAGATATATATATATAAAAAGTCTTGCTCACAATTTAGCCAAGTGTCTTTCTCTTTTTCCTGGGGAGAGCAGTGTGGACATATCAATGCAGCTTTACCCTCCTCCTTGAGCTCCCCATTGTGTGGATGTTTGCATTTTCCTAGTGAAAAGGGGAAGGCTAGTGAACTCAAGTTTTTTTTTCTTTAAAATAGTTAACAATTATTCATTTCCAAAGAACTCTGTTGATTCTCAGAGAAATGTGATGAAGCTAAGGGCAACTGGGCATTTAAAAAATATATGTATTTTTAATGAACATATTTTGTAGGCACTTTAACTATAAGCCTACATTGTGTAAGAGGAAGCATTCTACTCTCTGAAGACACGTGGATTTGATGTCAGGAAAAATACCAGAAGAATCTCTCCCAGACATAAACATATTTGGATTAGAGATATTGTAGTAGGGTGGATGGTGGCCACCAAAGAGATATGTCTATGTCCTGAAAGCAGCAAATGTGACTTTATGTAGAAGGAGGCTCTAAAACATGTAATTAAGGATCTTGACCAGAGCGTATCCTGGATTACCCAGGTTAGCTTTAAATCTAATGATGACCGTCCTAGAAGAGACACAGAGAGAGGGCCATGTGAAGACAGAGTCAGAGTCATGCCACCACAAGCCAAGGAACTAGTGAAGCTGCCATAAGCTGGCAAGGAAGAATTCTCCCAATGGCCTTTGGAAGAAGCGCAACCCTGCCAACACCTTGATTTTAGGCTTCTACTTCCAGAACTGTCATAAAACAAATTTATGTCATTTCCAGCCACCAGAACTGGGGTTACATGTTCTAGTCACCCTAGGAAACAAATACTGATATCCTTAAAAGGACTAGAACCTTATAAAACAGGACTTCCTTCAGGTGAGTCAGAAAAACCTCATCTTGGGAGTCCAGGATTCAGGCTATGTCTAGAGTCTTAAATCATGCCTGTTTCCAAGGTGAAGGAATTAATGTCCAAGGTCTTGTGGTGGTCACATGGGAACTGGAAGAGAATCCTGCTGAGGGCTGGATTGGTAGAGTGGTTGCACACTTGGGTGCTGGGTCTTGTCTGGGGTTGAATGCCACCCTCTGTCCTTACAAACTGTGCTGCCCTTGCTAAGGTACCCAGCTGCTCTTAATTGGAAAACAGAAATGATAATAGAACTTTACATACACTTGCTGGGAAGATTAGAAAGGATAAAACATTTAGACTGGGCATGGTGTTGCATGCCTATAATCCCAGTTACTCAGGAGGCTGAGGTAAAGAGGAATGTCAAGTTTGAGGCCAGCCTGGGCAATTTAGTAAGACCCTGTCTCAAAAATAAATAAATAAATAAATAAGGGCTGGTTTGAAGAGTTCAATCTCTAGTACCAACAACAACAACAACAAAAGGAAGCGGTAAATGAATATTAGCTATTATGATTATCACCACCTTATGTTGATATATGATTGCCAGATTAGGAAGACCAGACAAAGAATAAAAGAGAATGGGATCATTTTCTAAGGCAGAGCACATGGCCTTTATCACCTACTAAATCAGAAGCCAGGTTTAGAAAGATTATTCTTAAGAATGTTCAATTCGGGCATGGCTGCCAGAAGGGAGAACAGAGGCCTCAGCTACCTCTATAACCTCTGTTATTTGCTGAGCACCTCACATGTGCAACTAACAATTCTGAGCATTTTCAATGAACTACTTCATTTCAAAGATGAGGAAACTGAGGCATGAAAAGTTTTGTGCCTTGTTTATTTTCAGAAGCCAAGTTGGAAACCACATTGGGAAGCTATCTAAGTGTTCCTTCTGTCCCATCAACTACCCCTAACAAATGCTAAGCGTCCAACAAGTATTTTTTTGAATAGGCAAAATCAAGCTTCATTATCAATACCTTTATAGTAATACTGGAGTTCCTCATAACATTGTAAAATAAGGAAATGGAGATTTCAGCACCATAAATCTCCTGAAACATCATAGCAAAAAGGAAAGATTTAGGGAACAACCATTTACAAGATAAATCTATTTCTCTTTGTCCACATTTTTACCCCTTTTTCCACTAGCTGATAGGGTGCCCTTACTGTAGATGTAATAAGAGTGGGCAGACAGCTGCCAGGCGTGGTGGTACACCCTGTAATCCCAAGTGACTATGGAGACTGAGGCAGGAGGAGTGCAAGATCAAGGCCAGCCGGGCCAATTTAGTGAGACCTCATCTCAAAACAGAAAATAAAATTTTAAAAAAGGGCTGGGATGTAGCTCTGTGGTAGAGCACCTCTGGGTTCAATCCCTAGTATCACATAAAAATATTAATAATAATAAAGTGGGCAGGCAGCTAGTGAGCTAGTGGTGGTCTATGTTTCTTATCATTCTACTTCCTGTTCTTTCTAAAGAATTAGAATAAACAAAACAAAAAACTAGAAAGAAAATGAATGTCCTGATATAAACACTGATCATCCTTATTGTTTTAGTTAACATTTTTGCAAGACAATGTCTTCATTTTACTGTACTTTTCTCTCAAATTGTCCTACTTAGTTAATTAAGTGCTTATTTAAACATATATTCTTCTCTGGTACTAAAGGCCTTCCAGGATAAGAAGCTGTTCCATCTAAATAAAAGATGAAGGATGTCGAAACAAGAGCAGTCTTTAAAAGCAGACCCATAAATAAGGCAGTAGCTGGTGCTATGTGATTCTTGCCTTGGCACTTGTGCTGGGATTGGCTTCTAGGTCTAGGAATTCTTCACCCAGAGGCCAAGGACTTGGTTGGGGGAGGGTGGCATGTATGAAACCCCAGCAATTTATACAAAGTTTGCATAGATGAACATTTTTCTGCTTGTTTCAAAGGACACTTTGAAACTCATGTCTATAAGCTGAGAATCAGTATTTTGAAGCCTTGTACTAAAGCTGATCGCCACATTTTGCTCCTTTATATCATCTTCAGTGCCAATATAATGCCCAGTATATTATACATGTTTGTTGGTAGCTTACAAGAGAACTAGAGGCTTCATCTTGTTAAAAATGTCATTTCATAGTCAAAAGGGTCGGATTTCTAAAAGCGAGATTCCATGATACAGTCAGAGGAGTTTACCTTCTCAGGAGCAGCCAGGTCTGGTTCTCAGCTTTTCTCCTCTTTGGAATGATCCTGTTAAGGTTACTTCTCCTCTCTGGGTTACTGTTTCTTCATCTGTGAAATAAAGATTTAAAAAAATAAAGATGCCTTCAAACTTTAAAACAATTCTGTTCCATGTAAAATATCATTAAACCATTGGGCCAGATAATCTCCCACAAGAGTCTAGAATGTATTATAAAAACAAGGGATAAGCTGGCCTTACTTTAAAAATCATTTTTAGAGAAGTCACAGTTAAGGACATGGCATTGGCTGGTGATTTCCCAGTTGTAGTCTGAGAAGTATAAGATGCCTCAGTTTCCAGGGTTGAAGGGAGGCCCAAGGGAGGCCTACAAGAGAGAGTCTGTGAACACCCTCTCCCTACTTCTGTCAGGACAGCCTGCTTTTACTCTGCATAGTGCATTTGGCTTCTGGGTTTATTTGTAGAAAATATTTCTTGATTTTAATTGTCTATATTAATGTCATGGGACAAAAGAAGGAAATGTGTGATGGTGCACTCCTGTAATCCTAGCAGTTTGGGAGGCTGAGGCAAGAGGATTGCAAGGTCAAAGCCAGCCTCAGCAATTTATCAAGGCCCTAAACAGGTTAGAGAGACCCTGCCTCAGAATTAAAAAAAAAATATGAAAGGCTGGGGATGTGGCTCAATGGTTAAGCACCTCTGGGTTCAACCCTCAGTACTGGGGGAAAAAAAAAGGCAAAAGCGATTAGGTAAATTTTTGCATTTAAAAATCTGTCCTTGGGGACTGGGGGCATAGCTCAGTGGTAGTATATGTGCAAAGGCCCTGTGTTCAATCCCCAGCATCAAAAATAAATAAGAAAAAATTAATAAAAATCTCTTTGAAAACTCACTGGAAACAGAAGCCCTAAGTCTTGTTTCCTATTTTGTCATTTATTAGCTCTTTCACATCAGGCAGGTCATATAGTTTTTTTTTTTTTTAGTCTTCCTCTTCACATGTAGTACAATAATTGCATTGGTAATTGAGATAATTAAAAGAGATAACATTAGGGAAAGTGTTTTGTAATTGACGAGGCACCATAAAGATGGTTAATGATTCTTCAATAGTGTGCCCAGGGCTTGACATTTTTCTTAACCATTATAGCAATTTTTTTCCCCACTTGAATTAAGTCATAGAGAGCATGGATGATCAAATTTGCAGATGACTTCAGTTATGGGACAGAAGTATCAGAGACAGAAGTCTGCAGTGTTCAAGAACATCCAAGGGTAAAACTTGGAGAAAAAGAAATGGTCTTGTTCTTTAGTCCAAAAAATTAATTGCTCAAGACTAAGATGGGGGAAAATTTGGCTTCAGCAGTTCAAGTAAAAAAAAAGATAAGGAATTTTTCTGGAATTCAAGTTTATGATGAGCCAACAGTCTTGTGATATGATTGATAAGTTAATAAATAGGTGATTCAATATGCTTGGAGAAGGCCTAGAAGGTTTCATTGGGAAGCTTTGAAACAATTTCAGGGGAAGAACCTGAGGATTTAAAAGACCCAATGTTCTCAAATGAAGTTACAGACTCTCATGGAGGAGAAGGTTTAGAGTTCCTTCATTGTCATCAGAGGTGAATCTCAGAAAAAAATTAGACAATGATTGTTGCCTATAGAAGGATCAGGGTGTAGCTCAGTGGTAGCATGCTTGTCTGGTATGTGCCAGGCCCTGGGCTCAATCCCTAACCCCACTAAATAAATAAATAATAAAGGAATGGGTTTGTTGGAGAGACACTGAAAGCTTCCTTAGGAAAATAGTTCAAATAGAGACTAGACAAGGCCTTCTGCGGTTTGCCATGAATCAGGAGGAAGATTTTAAAAAATTTTCACCAACTTCAAGATCATATTTCTACAGTAAAATTAAGTGTCTCATGGGAAGGATAGTTTAATTTATTAAAAGCCTTTTTTGTTTTGTCTTACTAAAAGGGTGTGGATTTTGAAATTGGCAAACTGGAACTTCCTCTTGTGTGATTTTCAAGATGCTATCTAACCTTTCTGAACATCATCAGTTATGTCATCAGTAACATGGAGGTGACTCATTCATTGTCTCTGCAGTGTTGTAAAGAGGAAGCCACACAACATTGGCAAAGGATGTTTAATTGTGCCTGATCTAAGTAAGGACCCAGAGATAATAATTTATTTTATCCCAATTATTATTATGTTTCTCCTATTTTTTTTTCATGCATTTTATTCCTCCCCACCCCCCATAAGAGATTCCTTTCAGGTGACTATTGAACCCCTCAGAATTGTAAGTGAGTAAAGTGGTGACTTTCATGAGTTTGGGAGGAGCAATTTACCTGGAAGAAGTTAGTAGGTCAGGTGGTACAGAATCTTGTTTCATGTCTGCACCATGTTTGTTTCCTCCTAAATGGAGGGAACCTGTAGAACCACTTTTTTTTTTTTTTTTTTTGGTTTTAAATTATAACCTGATTTTCCTGCCCATCAAAACCAGAACTGGGCCAACCTGTTTGATTTTCTTCTTAGTTCAGAATTTTAGGCAATAAAACACCCTATTAAAATGTTAAAGCCCAATTTCACAATTGTGTAGCAGATGTGGTATCCGTAGTCTTCTAAAGAGTGAGAAGGGGAGGTAATTGGAGTACTGTGGTGAGTAATGTCTTCTTTCTAGGCCTCCTTTTTCTGGCCCTAAGTTAGTAAATTATTCTTCAGTAATGAGTTAATAAAGGAAGAGCAGTTTGCTATTCTTGGGAGATAAAAACACATGGGATCCTATTCTCTCAAGCGTCCTGCCCAATATTAAATGAGACTCTCCTACCCTGGATGCACTGTGTGAGAGTTAGTGTGCCACTCTCCCCACCGACCCCTTGGCAGTCCTTTGGTAAAAAGTTTGCATAAAATTTCCTAAGTTTTTCACTCTGGCTCTTAACTACTTTGTTTTTTTTTCTCTCTAAATATCAAATTTGTACTCCACAGCATTAACTACTCTAAATGAAGACTGTTCCCCAAAACCCAGACATATTAGAATTTTAAAATAATTCTAAAAACAAGAAACACACTAGAAACCATAACTAATCAAAATTGATAAATATTAGAGTGGGGATGATCATTCCATAGTTTGTTAACTTTTAAGCATTGCCTTATTATGATCAAAGATAACTATATGAATAGATTCCAAGACCGGATGGTAAATAATTTATTTAAAGCATTATAAGAGAAACTAGGGCTATTTAACATATATTATTACAAATTCCATGAAAAATAGGTAAACATTTTTAAAAGCATATAATTTAGTGTTGAGTATTGATATTACATGTGATTATTGAATGTAGAGATTGGGTCATGTTTTTTTTTATAAGGAGTTATTGAATTTTCTATTATACTGTATGGTATTAATAGTAATATATACAAATATTTATTTACCTCTTAGTATTGTTTATATATATATACATGCATATATATGTACATATATACATACATATATATACATACATACACTAAGGTGGTATATAAATTTTTATTTTAAAGGAACAGAATTAATTTATTTATAGTTTTAAAATAATAAATCAGTCAGGTATGTTTCTTGGAGTTTATAACTGCTAAATACTAGATAAGAAGGCTTTTATTTATTTATAAATTTTGTGTTTACTATAGTTTCAGGCAATATGCTTAGCTTAAGAGCTTTTAGGAGAGAACAAATGTGAAATTTTTAGGAAAAAAAACACTTCTTTGTCATTTAACCTTACTAAAGAGATATAGGTCTTCATTATGTGACAAATAATGCTCCTCCCTCAGCAGTAATACTTTAAAAAAATTACTCTATTTAATAAGACTTTCACAACTGATAAATATTAAATTTTATATATAAATTCAATATTAGTGAAGGAAGGTAAAATAAAGATAGTAGCTAAGTTGGAAGAGTTTGTTGACAACTTTAAGAGAAATATTGTTACTATACAAATAGTCTTTGGTTTTAAGTAAAAGGAAGAATGTGCTTGTTTATTAATGTTCTTGACCACTGTTGAAACCATATTTGCTGTTATGAAAATAAAATATCCCCCTGAAATGTCCCAATAAAAACTTATAAAATAATAATATAAAAAATAGACATCCATGATTTTACCATCTTAAAAAACGTGTATGTATAGTTGGTATTTTGGATTTTTCTTTGTATTTTTAAACATTTGATTGTAATCATAGTATGTGTTTGATTCTGTATTCTGATCTTTAAAAAATAAATTGTCATTATATAGTTTTTTAAAATCACTTTTCTAATGATTGCATTAGCCTAATTTTAAGTTACCAAGATTTATTCAATGCTTACCACAAATATTTGTTGAGCTGCACCATGCTAGGCACTGACAAATACCTATGCGGACTATGGGAGAATGGCAGAGGATGTGCATACAGTGTATGAAAAAAATTGAAATCTTGGTACTATTATTACCCTAGAATCAAGCACTTAGGTGTGTTGTTCATTTGGTTGCTAATTATCAGCTGAGGAAGGTAAGGGAATATTTCTATGTATTTGTGTAGATACTATGCCAGGTTTAAATCTATTAAAGTTAAAAAAGCTTTTTTAAAATTCTCTCTCCAAACAGATATATAGTGGTCAAGTCCTAGTGATAACAACAGAAAATTTTGAGACAAAAGAAAGTTTCTTCCTAGTCAATCAGAAGAGCTTCCATTTATTGTGGACCTGGGCTTTTGTGCCAGGATCCATTCTGGATAACTGACACACTTTCTGTCATGTCTGATTGCTGGCAACTTGAGCTCCCAGAGCCATCAGAGGCTTCAGTCTGAGTAATTAATTATTATTATTATTTTTTTAGTAAGACATTCCCTATAGCATACCTTTAGTTAGGGAGGAACCCAAGGGTATTGTCTCTGACAGAAGTATAGGGAAGCATTAAAGGTACTAGATTTTCATATGACCACAGGTTAGCTTTTCGTGTCATTTAGAAGGTAATAGATGGGTCTATATAAGGAGTCACATGATAAATTCTGACTAAAGGTCTCACACAGAGAAGATTATTAGATTTTCAAAAGAAGCAAGAAGGCAATTCAATACCTTTAGTTTTGGATAAGTCTCAATTTCAAATAGGATTTGTTTTCCTTTCACTTTCTTCTACATCAGTGAACATTCACTGACGCTTATTGGGCATGACATTCTGTGAGGCACAGTGAGTATGTTCCAGAACGTAAGCACGAATTGGTGCTTTGTATATCCATGGGGGTGGGGGGGATAGATGTGAGAGCAATCAGGGTTTTATTGCCCCAGAAAAGTTGCTTTGGACATATCATCTTGAGTTTTTTTTCTTCCCTTTTCTTGTCCTTTTAATTTTCTTGTTCAATATGCTGCTTTTATTTATTCCCCAAATTTCTTTTAATCTTTTCACAGATCTTGAACCCAATGTGATGACTTTATTACTGACATCCCTTTGATCTTATAATGGAGCTGAAAGAGCTGAGATGCAATACTTGAATAGCAAATTGTCACCCTGGAAGTTGTTATTCTATACTGATAATAGTATAGATATTTATTGAGCAATTTATGTTCCAGAACTTTGAAAGGCACTTTATAGGTATTTCCTCATGTAGTCCACTTAAAAGAAGGATCATTTCCATACCTATTTTATCAATAAAGAAACTGAGGCATTGGGAAATTTTTAAAAAATGCCCCAAAGTTTCATAATAAATACAGAGCACACATCGTTAACAATCTGCCAGGCTGCTTTTCTCTGCAAAGAATTCCGACCACAACCTGGCAGATCATCCATCTGTCTGTCCATCTGTTTATCTTTTCATCTCTCCATCCATCCATCCATCCATATACTTGGACATCTAGCCATTCAATCAAGTATTTAGCAAGGATGATGGAGGGATATAAATTTTAGTAAAACAGACCGTCACTGTCCTCGGGCCACTTTCTAGAGGAGAAAGGATAATTAAGTGGGCATCCCTGTATAGTTAGTGCCATGACAGGGAATTTCTGGGTACTCTGAGGGCATAGAAGAAGGCTTGTATAGAAGAAGGAGGTGTCAGGACCAGGATAGGAGGTTAGAAAGTTTTTACTCTTATCCCCATGTTCTTCAGCTATTTTGTAGCAAAGGCATATTATGTAACCTCTAAAAAAAGTCTTTGAAACTCAGTCTTCTTTTGTCTTGTTCCCACAGTGTCTGGCACATAGCTGCTTATTTAAAATTTGTTGAATAAATGAATGAGAATCCTACTGCTCCACTGTAACAATGGGTCTTTTGACTTATTCTATTTTTGCTCTGAACATTCTTAAACACTTCTCTTCCAGCCTTGAAATGAATGCTCCCTTTGGACTTAAAACTTAGTCCCTGCTCCTTTTAAGCCATTATCTAAAAAACTGTATTCCAGGAAAGCTGCCACACCCATTATATTTTACTAGAACAAGGCCTGGTTGGGTACCTTTTAAATCAGGTGCCGAGTAGAAACTCTGGGGCCATCTGGTGAAGTGGAGAGTCTCTGGTTGCTTTTCTCCCTCATCCCCCACTCCATTTGTTCTGCTCACTCTGTAGTTCTGAAAGATTTGTTCTCCTTTCACCTTTCCCACATGGATCTTACATTTTTCTTCTCAATTTCTCTCTCATTCTCACTCTTCAAAAGATGTTAGCTTTGGAGAATCAGATTTTAATTGTTTATACACAATCCCTTGGAAGACTCCAAGAATCCATGGAAAAGTTGGAGAAAAAGGCCAAAAGGAAACTGAAAGCCTAGACTGATTTCCCTGAGTGAGAATATTTGTTCTCATGAGGTAGTCTTCTATTTAGGTTGTAATTCTTCAGAGCAGGTGTTGGGTAGGCTAGGGCTTCCTTGTGTCTGCTTGGAATGTTTTGGAGATAACATAATGTTTTACTTAATGAAACAATGGAATATCTAGGGAGAAAAATAATGCTGGAAGTTGAAGCCAATGGGAAGGGAACACTGAAACTTTGGGGGAAGACAGAAGTTCATTTGGAGGTGGCAATCTTTGTTGCCTGAGACACAGAGGCCAGGTTTGTGCATGATCTTCACATTAGATTATTATAGAATCTTATTTCCTAGCCTGATTCCACAGTTCAAAATTGTACCTCATTCTCTTTTCTCTTTTATTGGTTCCAGAGTTCTTATTTCTTTCTCATATCCTTATATTCACTTAATATTATTATTGTTATTAATGTCTGAAGCCCCTGCTCTCATTTAAGTTCCTTCAAATAAGGAGTTTTTGTCTGTTATATGTATATTACATACCCAGGGCCTAAAACTATCCTGGTGCAGTGTAGATAAGCAATAAATATTTGTTAAATAAATAAATTATTAATCCCCATGATGAAGGCAATATCAGCATGGTACACTCTTCAGAGCATAGGTATAGAAGGATAAGCCTGTGCTGGTGAGAATGGAAAATCCTTGAAGTTTCCTGAAGCAGGTAGACTGAATCCCTAAAGCTAAGAGCCTGGTTTGATTCAGTTTACTCATAACTATTCTGCAAACATGCTTCCCACCTCCGCGGGACTCTGAGACATACTGACTTTACACTGCTATTTCTGAACAAAGCCTTATCATCCCGTTTGATGATTTTTAATGCAGGATCAGGAAGCTTGGGGAAACTCAAAACATAAGGGATGAATAGAGGAATGAATGAATTATTTAGGGGCTTCCCCTGCATCTGAGATTGTCATGATCACAGCAGATTCTTTCCAGCAGGGACATGGCAGAGTGGATGCTCCCCTGGCTCTTCCAAGATTCCAGCTTTCAGGGTCAATCTAGTGTAAGCAGAACTGGGCTCATTCGTATGGAAGATAAGTTCACTTTTTGCTGAGATTCAGGTAACTCCCTCTCTCACACAACACAACGTGGGCCATAACAAACTCAACAACAGACTTAAAGAACTGATAAAGGACTAGACTTTTCTAAAAGCAGGAGGAGCAACTGGCTTCACAGGTCCTAGATTAATATAATGAATGGGTGAGTCCAAAAAGATGTGACATTGCAAGCAAATTCTCTATAGGAATAAATTAATGGCATCTGACTTATTTCCAAATAGAAGAAAGCTTGGGCAGGTGTGTAAACCTATGCAAATCATATAGCTATGCAACACCTGTGCTACTTTTAATTATTTCATATATTTTAATGTGGTCCTTTGGGGGGAAAGAAATCCTCAAGTAAACTATTGGTCTAGTAGTGCACAAAGATTTATGAACTTCAAGTTTAAACTATTGGTCTAGTAGTACACACAGATTTATGAACTTCAAGTTATAAACTTATTTGCTCTTTTAATTTCCTGGACAAATTTTTAAACTGCTTTATTGAGATATAATTTACCTAAACTCAATGGTTTTTAGTAGTATGGCATTCACAATTACACAAACCATCACCATAGTCGATTTTAGATCATCTGCATCATCCCCCAAATACACCCTGTACCCTTTAGTAGTCACTTCCCATTCTCCCCAACAATGGAGTGGGAGGAATCAAAACCACAATGAAATACCATTTTGAAGTGGTAAAAGTTGTATTTCATTGTGGTTTTGATTTTCCTTGGATTTCTCCCCCACTGGAGTGGGAGGAATCCCACTCTAGCCCTCAGCAATAAGTAATCTACTTTTTATCTCTATAGATTTACTGAGTTTGAATGTGTTATGTAAATTAAATATACAATATGTGGTATTCCTTCACTTAGCATAATCTTTTCACTATTTATCCATGCAGCAGCATGAATCAGCTACATCTTTTTTATTGCTGAATAATATTCCATCATTCCATTCCATACCATATTTCATTTATCTATTCATCACTCAATGGATGCTAGATGTGTTTCCACTTTCTGTCCTACTATGAACAATGCTCATGTGAGCATTTGTGTACTAGTAATTCTTGTATAGATACAACTTTTCAGTTTTCTTGCATATATGCTGGGGAGAGGAATTGCTGTGTTATTTGATAAATCTATGTGCAACTTTTTGAGGAACTACTGAACTATCTTCCACAGAAACTGTATCATTTTACATTCCCACCAGCAATATATAACAGTTCCATTTTCTTTACATTTTTTTAATTTTTATTTTTTTCCCCCTTGTACAAGGGGTTGAACCCATGGCCCTGTATATACTAGGCATGTGGTCTACCTTTGAGCTATATTCCTAGCCCCAATTTCTCTAACACTTGCTTTTACATATCTTTTTGATTATAACCATTCTGTTTGGTGTGAAGTGGTATTTAGTTGTGGTTTTGATTTTCATTTTCCTAACAACTAATGATAGTAAGGACCTTTTCATAAATTTATTGGCCATTTGTATATCTTCTTTAGGGAAATGTTGATTTGAATCCTTCACCCATTTTAAAATGGGTTATTTGCCTTTCTGTTGTTGGGTTCTTTGTCTTCTGCTGTAAGAGTGGGGTGGGAAGAAAGAAAGTCTCAGACTTCTTAGTTGGTCTTGCCTGAAATAAAGCTTGTGCAACACAACTGCCGTGAGGATGTACTGCAGCTCTAGGCTTGGTTCTAGGTTGTGAGAGAGCCCTGTGTTCTTGGCTGTTTTTATCTACCAGAGTAAAGCACCATCCAGCCAGGGTGGAGCACCATCAAACCCAGCTGGAGGAGGGTAGGGAAATGGACTGACAATGGGCTCAGCTTCAGATGTTATAAACTCTTATCTTTCTTACTGAAATGCTAGAGATTGTCTTGAATTGTTATTTCTTTATTTGCTATTTTCCCTCAGGCTAATGCTGAGATAATTTTTTATCAGTTATTTTATAAGGAGTGGATTCACATAGCTTTTCACACCATTATTCTGGAGATTGAGTCTCATTTGGATACTTTTAAATGAAGATTTTGCTTCTGTATACCTGGTGATCAAATAGATATAGTAGAAACAAAATTTGCTATAGAATGATAAAGGATAGTTTTTATAAAATATTTGCAAATTTATAAACAGCAGATTAGAAAAACCTATGGAAGTTGAGGACTTGTTGACTTTAAGCTTCATATCCACTAAAGTTTTAAACTGTCTATGCATTTGGCTTGACAAACCATTCTTAATTTGTGGTTATTGAATAGTTGTAGAGAAATATTTGAATAGGGAGACCATATGCATTTCATACTAAAGTTTGTTGGTGGTGGTCTAATGATCTACGTACAAAGTCATCATGGCTGTTGAAAGTCATGAACATGAAGGTTATCTTCACAAGCATAGGAATAATTAAGATGCATAAATCAAGTTATTAAAACTTCAAGATTGGGCTGGGGTTGTGGCTCAGCGGTAGAGCTCTTGCCTAGCATGTGTGAGGCGCTGGGTTTGATCCTCAGCACCACATAAAAACAAATAAATAAAATAAAGGTATTGTGTCTACCTACAACTTAAAAAATATATATTTAAAAAAACTTCAAGATTTATATATAAATTTTAAAAACTCACAAAAATATCATGCATTTCTTAATTTTTGTTTAATTTAAAATAACTACTGCACCATAAAGTCTTTTATAAAAATGACTTTCCTCGCTTGCCTGATGCATTTATTTGGACTTTGGAGACAAAGATGTAAATGTTACATTTAACAGTTTCTCAAATGTTTTCTTTGAGCATGGACTGGGCTCATCTGTGAATTGACAACCAGTTGAATGCCAGTTTAGTTGAAAGGAGTCTAGAAACCTGTTCATATTTAAAACTCTTCTCTGTCTAGCCTCATCCCCTTTTTCCACCCTAAGGCAAAGTTAACCATATAGTTCTTCTTGGGCTTTGAAGTTTGTTTACTTATGAATGCTTACTTATGCATCTTTGAGACAATATAATATTGCTTGAAAATCATAAGAAAAATGTTAAAATGCATTCCTTCTTGGAAATTCTTCACCGTTTGACAGTTGACTTGTTTGTGCTATTGCCTAAAGTAGCTCACTGGCCGAAAAAAAAAAAGTACTATATAAGAGCATGAAACTAGAAAGATGAATATTTAAGAAGGAAACTGCACATCCCAAAGATATTTCCCTGAATCGTTACTAATGAATCAGGCAAAGATAAATAATGAAAATAATTTTATTTTGGCTGGGAAAGTTTCAATATTAAAGTTTAGCTTCTGTTGAGTGACACACCTTAGTTGCCAACATAGTAAAAGGCAAGTGGAAAAACCCATTCAAATTCTTAAAATTGCAATGATGTTAAATAATAAACTGATAAACTGCATTAAAACTCACTATTACGTCCCCGCTCCCCGCAATAAAGACAGAAATTCTATCCTACTAACTACTTTCCAGTCCAAGTAGATATTTTGGAAGATGCTTACCTCCCAGTCCCCAGTCGGGTGTACCTCCCTGCGGCTTTAGGTGAGCTCGGATGCTTTGGCTCCTCCCCAGCTGCTGCGAGCTTCCCTCTGCGCGGGGCGCCGAGGAGGCTCCAGGAGTTAGGTGTTCAGCCCCGCCCTCTGCACTATTGCTAAAACTCCAATTCTGCCAGACTGATTCCGGTGATTAATTATTGACAAAAGGAAAACACTCTTACGCAAACTTAGGTCCAACCGCACGGCTCCCAGCGACTCCTTCCAGAAGAGAATGCCGGTTGCACCACTCCCCTCCCCCTCTTGCTCTATGGTCCCAACTTCCCAAACGCTGCCACTCTGTCCTGGGAGATTAGGCTCGTCCTCGGAGGAATGCAACCCAGAGACTTCTACATTTTATAATTTGGTTTTCTGTAGCTCTTTCGCACTTCTCCCGGGACTAGCCTCTCAGGAGAGGGCGCTTTCCCAGTGCAGGGGAAACCGGGGCTCCGAGAGCAACAGAGGAGGCTAAGGCGTCGCTGTCACCTCCCGGCTGCTGCAGTAAAACCCCGAGCTGAGGCAGGGATGGGGAGGAGGGGATTGGGAGACGCCCTCCCCCTCGCTCGGTCTGGGAGCCCCGACACTACCAAAGGGGCACGTCCTTCGGTGGTGGTGGGATGGTGGTGGAGAAGGGTGGGGAGTGATGGGGATGATGAGGAGGAGGAAGATAAAGGGGAGGTGCAAAGGTGAGAGCTCTGGGGCTTTTTAACCTAAGGCCACGTTAAAACGTTCAGGGAAAAGCCTGCGCCCCGCATCCACCCGTCTGCAGACTTCTACAAGAGGTCGAAGAACCCCGGGTATCCGTTCAGCAGGACTGCGGTCTGAAACTCTGCATCAGGCTGTGAAGTGAGCCCAGGACTTGGGCCAGGGAAGCAGTAGGCATCCCATTGCATCTGTTTGTCAAAACCGAGAAAAGAGAACCCTTTTAGAATTGGCAGCTAATTTTGGTGCCTTTGAACTGGCAAAACGCCTCTCCCCGCCCGACTCGCTCCATCCTGCCACCTTCCCCCAGGTGGCTGGGAGGTTAATGGTTGAAAAGCTCCCCCCACTCCAACCTCCCCGGGGAAATGGACGGATCGTGCCTGGGGAACTTGTGTGTGCTCACTCACAAGTGCAGAGAATTAATTTGGGCCTGACTGCGGCAGGAGGGCAAATTGAGAAAGAGGGCCCGGAGCTGCGGGGTGGTGCAGAGACGCTCGGCGCCAGCTCCCGCGGCTCCCGGGGCTGGCATGCTCTGAGCTTAGCTGGGCGCTCAATTATCTTCCCAAGGGGCCGCGGGACCCGGAGGAGCATCTTCCCTGGAAATCCGCATCCAGAACACCATTGATTCCTTCTCTACAGAGGGCAATGCTTAAATTTGACCCCGCGGCTGCCTCCTACGGGCTCAGAGGACGTGGAGGCTCCTCATCCTATATTTCCGGGGCCGAAATTCTTTCTGTCCAAGGCCTAGGGGGGTCTGGGGGCGAAAGCCTCCTTAGATTAATGAGCATTTGGGTAGCATCTGCCATTCAGCCTCCACTGCTGAAGGAGGAGGCATTGCACATGCTCTGCCAGGGCTGATTGTGATGAAGCGCGAATTTGAGCTGCTGGCAGGTTTTTTGCTGGTTCTCAGAATACACTTTCATCAGGTTCCAAACTGCCAGTGCTACGAAGAGGGAGGCTCACGTTATTGGACGGTGGTGTCTCAGTGCTGGAAGGGAGGGTGTTTCCAAAGGGAGCTGAAGGTGGTTGGAGCAGGGAAGGGAGCCAATAGAAAGAGCACCTGCTTGGAGCCTGGGTTAGCCATTTTACATAATTATGGTTTTTCTTCAGCTCCTATGTATGTTAGCAACCACTGCTCCTTTTAAAAAAAATTTATTTCTTTATCATTTTATGTTGGCCACATTCCTTATCTCTTGGCTTCCCCGACACACCTTGGAATGTTGGCAGAGCAGATATGACTACCCAGGGCATTTGATAGAGGAGGAAATAGAAGCACTGAAAAACGACTTGCCTAAGGTCACCAAGCCCATCTGTGGTAAGGCCAATACAATTTATACTAGTTTCTAGATCTTATTATTCATTATCTAGTTTCTCCACTGGATTATGACATATACCCCACCCCCAACTGTGATTGTACATCTGTGGAATGTACTAATCAGAAGTAGATCTTCCTGCTAAAGGTTTGTGAAATGGGTAGGAGATCTTGCAACTACTCCAACTAGAGGTTGGGGGAAACTGTATTTAGACTATTCAACATAACCTTAAGTAGCATATATGAGATTTAAACACACATAGGCATATCTTTATGTATATATTTGCGCCCCCAAATGGAGAATAGATGCTATTTGTTTTTCATACAAAAAACTAAGTCACAAAATAAAGGTCGACACAACTTAAAAGGCAGAATCATACTACATTACTCATCAAAATATTATGATAAAATTAACAACACAATTTATGCTCATTGCAATACAGTTGGAAATTTAAAAATGCTTTAAATATGGATTAAACAGCCAGGTGGGGTGGTACAAACCTGTAATACCAGTGACTTGGGAGGCTGAGCAGGAGAATCACAAGTTTGAGGCCAACTTTGGCAAGTTAGCAACATCCTGACTCAAAAATAAAAAGGGCTGGGGATGTAGCTCAGTGGTAGAGCATCCTGGGGTTTAATCTGTGCTATAAGCAAAAACAAAAACCCAAACCAAACCAAACAAACAAACAGACAAAAAAACACCACACACAAATGGGAAATTACAAATACTTTTGAAAATCAATATTTTTAAAAAGATTTTTTATATTTATTTTTAGTTGTAGTTGGACACAATACCTTTATTTTGTTTATTTTTATGTGGTGCTGAGGATCGAACCCAGGGCCATGCATGTGCTAGGCGAGTGGTAGAGTGCTGAGCCACAACCCCAGCCCGAAAAATATTATTTTAATTGTACAATTTTATAATTTGATTCATATATACAGTGTGTTAAGATCAAATTGGGGTGGTTGACATTTCCATCTCCTTAAACAATTGAAAAAATCTTTGATTAACACATAATTGCACATATTTATGGGGGATAGGAATGCACACTCCTTAGAAAAAGAAAAAAAGCAAAAAATTCCTACATGACAAAACTGTGAAACTGAACAGTTCAGAAAAACTGAATCCATAAAGTCTTTTTTTTTGGGGGGGGGCCTCGGGGGCGCTCAACCACTGATACACATCCCCAACCCTATTTCATATTTTATTTAGAGACAGAGTCTCACTGAGTTACTTAGTGCCTCACTGAGGCTGAGGCTGGCTTTGAACTTGCCAGCTTCCTGTCTCAGCCTTCTGTGCTGCTGGGATTACTGGTGTGCGCTACGGTGCCCTGCTGAATCCATAAAATTTTATATGTATTTATAATACATTTATTGCAGGCCGGGCGCAGTGGGGCATGCGGCTGTGGCTCAGCAGGCTGAGTGAGGCAGGACGATCCTGAGTTCAAAGCCAGCCTCAGCAACAGGCAAGGCACTAAGCAATTCAGTGAGACCCTGTCTCTAAATAAAATACAAAATAGGGTTGGGAATGTGGCTCAGTGGCCAAGTGCCCCTGAGTTCAATTCCCAGTAACAACCAACAAACAAAAAACAAACAAACCTTTATTGCAAAACATTGTACAAAACAAAAGACTACAAAAGAATTATGTTAATAAGTAAAAATAAAAGCAGAAACTAGCCAAATAGGAAAACTTATAAACCCAGGCAACTTGATAAATTTAAAAACAAAAATTAAAAAAAATTAAAGTAACCAAAACTTTACTCTCTGAAGAGACCAAGAAACAGATCAAGAAAAGATCGTGAAACAGAGAAGACATATACATTAGAAAGGAAAGATGACATACAGCCACAGATAAGGAGGATATTTAAAAAATGATAACCCTTAACTATTCAATTTTGCCCATGAAAAATATTCTCCCTTGGTTCTGGTTATTAGAACTTGTGAGATATCCAAAGATTAATACCATGGCTTTGAGGAGGGGAATAAGATTTGAAGAATCTGGTGGAATCATTTAGAGTATAATAGTATAAGAATATAAAGTAATGATAATTGCATCAACTGAACATTTTGAGCCAAGTCTTTCATCATCATTATCCCAGAGCAGCTGTTGAATAAAGGACACATGCTACTGGAGTAGGAAACTTTTAAAAATCATGATCACTAGAAAGATATTCCTTCAGGTAAACTGAACTTTGGGGGCAGACATTACAGGAAAGGGAATGGGAATGCTTTGTAAAGCTATTTTAGGACCCAGAAAGATTGTTTGGAATTCCTTTGGAGCTTAGAATTCCAGGAAAGGGAAAGGAGTTGATGTGAAAATCCATTTGAAATGACCTAAGGTCATGAACTGGTCTTACAAGCTTCTACTAAGGATGGTCTCACTCCTAGGGGACCAAAGTCTGAGCAATGTGAGTTTTCTACAGGCTTCTAGACTTGTCAATGGTTGTATGGTGGAAACAATGTAGACTCTGGGGCCACAGCTCTGGTTTCAAGTCTCAGTTCTTTCTCCTGTTCGTTCCTGTACTTGGTTTTCTCAATCATAAAGAAGGGAAAATATTGACATAATAGGGTTCATTTGAAGATTAAATAAAATACCATTTACTATTTGTAGTGTTTTCTCTCCTTCTTCTTCACTGTTCCTTCCTCATTATGTCTTCCCCAAATACCAACTTTTGAAGGAACTTCTGTCCATTCACATTTCTCCTATTTTGTCAATAGAACTCTACCTTCCTTCCCTTCCTTAAAGTCACCTACCACCTACTGATACTTCTGGTTACCCTCACATGTTGAAGTATAACATTAGAGAAGCACGTTGAGGCAAGCATATAAAGCAGGGTTTATTTAAAAAGGGGTAACATAAAGTTCTCCCGGGAGGGAGAACGGGGCCATAGCTGGTATCCTGGTATTCCAAGAAGCAAAGCGGTCTGCCTTTTTTTTTTTTTTTTAATGTCTTAGGCTTCCTTTGTTTCCCTGCTCTCTTCCTCTTTTCCTACTACCTGACTAGGCCCAGGAGAGGCTGGATGGGATGCCCAAAAGGTGAGAAGCAGATGGACTGGGGAAGAGCCTGATGGAGCAGCCCAGGACACATTAATTAACAACTTTATAACTCCCTGTAGGAAGGGGCAAAATCCTGGGACAGGTTACTTTAGAAACATGTTGGCACAGGGCAGTTTATCTTGAAAGGGAAGGGCTCTGAAGGAATTAACATTTCAATTCCTCCGTTCTCTGGATCTGACCCATGCCTATCATCTGCCTGTCTAATTCTGGCTTCATTACCCTGACACTCTTTTCAAGAATCAGAGAAACCCATGCTTCAAAACTGAATACTGAAAGGACTCTCACAAAGTCCACGCAAAGTCCAAGGACCCACACCACACACCAGATCTCATCCGAGAGATTTGTTGTCAGAGCATGGAGCAAACCCATGAAGCTGTCCCTCCAAGGAGAGCAGCAGCCTGTTGGCACTCATAGAGCAGCTTTATAGCCCACAAGAGGAATTTCATAAGCATGCTTAGGGGTTACATCACGGGCTGGGGTGAGGTCAGCCCTTTAGTAGCCACATGTTCTTACAGGAGGATAAGCAGCATTGACTCAGGATCTCAGATAAAATGACTCCTAAATTGAAACCTGAGAGTCCCTGAATAAAATGGCTCCTAATTCTAAACTTAGGAGTCCCTAGATAAAAATGGCTCCTGAACTAAAATAGTGGATCTGATACCAAAATTGATCTGATGCCAATAAATACTCCTGGGATGCTTTGGAAAGACCCCCCTCCCCTTCAAAAAGTAACTCAGTGCCTCAATTATAATGTGATAGATGGCAAAATCAGGCCTACCTCTTTCTCCTTCCCTTTTCCCCATCTTCCTTCCTTCCTCCTTCCTCCCTTCTTTACCTAACATATATTTTGAGTTCCTATGAGGCTATTCATGAAAAAAATTTCTCTAATGCTTTGATTCCAGTTTCACAGATATGCATAAATTTAGGATGAAGTCTTTCGTTGGATATAAGCCCTAACCCTTAAACGTTCCAAAATTTAATATTAGAATAAAGATCATACTAATAATGAGAGTAGTAGTTTGTCCTAAAATTGGAAAACCAGCATTCCATTAAGAGACTAATGTGACTGTCTCTTGTCAATCATTTATAGTCATGAAAGATTGTCATAATAGCACAATTCTTGCCCTTAAACAACTACTCCCATTTTAGCAATAGAGACCCCAGGAGCAGTAGGGTGAGACAGTTTAACAAGAGATTTCCTGCAGCACAAATCATCAAGCAACCTCTAAAACTATCTTTATATACAACATCAATTTTTGAGTAGCCATGTCTCTATAGGCAAGCTAAGGAAGACAGTGGAAAGTCAACAAAATACAAGAAAAGAATGAAGATCCTCTTAACTATATCACCAACACCTCCCCTTACTCATAAACTTTTATTGTCTTATTGTCAGAAAAGAAAGAAAACTAGTAATAGGTGTGGATATTAAAAAGGCAAATTTTATTCTTTCTGGTATGTCTTCTTGATGTGGAGATTAACTCTTTCTTTTTTCTTTAAAACCTTGACATATCTGTACCATTTATATTTGTGATGGCTTAAAGATACCATTACTTTTTCAAAGAATAGAATTCTCCATAGCATTTAGTGGAATTCTAAAGGTATCTGAAGGGATTGTAATCTGTTAAACTTTCTATCTTCTTCGAGTCACTAACTGGTTATGCACCACTGATGCAAACAGTTAATGATGAACCCAACCTAATTCTATCCTAAGGTTCGGAGCCATCTTGTCACAAAGTTATGAAAAGTTCATTTCTGTTTTATTAAGATTTCTATTTGGCCTGACCACACTCTGAGGGCTAATCTTGTTGGAATTCCTGCTGGTGCTCTAAACTCACCCACGCCTAGCTCTCTTGACCAGATAACAACCCTCCCTAAAACCTTAGCAGCCCCTCATAAATTTTGATATTGGAATCTCAATTTACTCCCTACCTTGAAATGTTAAGCCATGTAGATTGTTAACCTGCTATCTGCCTTTGTATTATGCTTTCCAGAACCTGTTAGCTGTAAGTTCCCAAGACACCCCTCTTTGTAACTTTTTGTGCTATAGAAAATCTTTTTCCTGGAGACTGGGGTGCTATTCTCTAGCCTGGCTTTGGGTGAGACTGCCGCTGGCCAGCTCTCTTGTGTACACAATATAAGCATGCTTTAATTTGGCTTAAAATTGAAGTCGGTGGTCTTTTCTTTGCATTGTTCGACACTAACTTCTCTAAGTCTGGTTTTTGGTGATTGCACTGGTTTCTAACTTTCTGTAATCCCCCTATTACCATATCCACTAATGATCTTTATATCACATATATTTCTGCCAATCTAAAATCACCTGTAGTATACATGTGCATCTCCCGTGTACCAGGCATGTTGTTAAGTACTCTCACAAATTATAATGATTACCATAACTTTTGTGATTAAAAATTTAGAAAATGAAAGGATTTTGACCTGAAGAAGGCTGCTTCCAAATCCTTTTGAAAGTATTTGGTTAAGTCAATGAAAATGTCAAAGGTAGAAGGGAAGAATATATATTTTCCATTGCAACATGGAAATTCTGAATATGTTCTGAATACATTCTGAATATGTTTGTCCTTATGGCTGATTTTGTTATAGCTTTAGTTTTAACTTTGTTTTATTCATCCCTCTGTGCTTGACTGATGATATCTACCTTTCCCAGTCATTGACAAAAAGTAATTGGAATTAGAGTCTGAGCTGTTAGAAATGTGAAAGATTTCTTGAATAGATCTTTATGGTTGAATTGTTAAAGCTTGAAAATAAATACAGCATAGAACATTTCCTCACTAATTTGGAATTCATATTCAGGTTTGACTTCCTGAACAGCAGAAGAGTAAAATACCCATCTTGACAACAAAAAATGTTGAAACCATATTTTACTCCTAAATTATATTTTTTCTTTATTGAAACAGATAGTACCATTACTCCAATGTCAATGTGATTTAAATAAATAAATTATTTCTGATTGTTAAAATAACATAAAATTTGAGAACAATAGAAATATTTTGAAAGAAAATAAGTCAGTCGTAACTTTACCATTCAGAGAGAATCATTGTTAATGATCAAATCTACTATTTTTTACATAAAGGAGATCATGCTTTACATAAAATTGTATATCTTGCCTTGTTATTTCAGCATCGTTTGAATGGTTGTGTAGGATTCTATCAAAGTGTTATGGTAATTTACCTACTAATTCCCACATGGTTGCAAATATTAAAGGTGTTTACTTTTTCTCTATTATAAATCATGTAATATTAAATTTTGGAACCAACCTAGATGTCATTCAATAGATGAATGGATAAAGAAACTGTGGTATATATACACACAATGGAATATTGCTCAGCAATAAGAGATAATAAAATTATGGCATTTACAAGTAAATGGATGGAGTTGGAGAATATCATGCTAAACCAAGTAAACCAATCCCAAAAAAACCAAAGGCCGAATGTTTTCTCTGATGAGTGGATGCCAATCTATAAGCGGGGACATGGAATGAGTGAAGGAACTTTGGATTGGGCAAAGAGGAGGGAGGGTAAGGGAGGTGCATGTGGAAAGGAAAGATGGTGGAATGAGACAGACATCATTACCCTAGATACATGTATGATCGCATGAATGGTGTGACTCTATTTTGTGTACAACCAGGGAAGTGAAAAATTGTGCTCTACTTGTGGACAATGAATCAAAGAGCATTCTGCTGTTATGTATAACTGATTAGAACAAATGAATAAAAAAATTTTTAAAAAGATCAAATGATAATTTAAAACTGAAATGGAGATGTACGATTTGATTCAATTTAAGTTTTAAGTGGATAACAACACATAAACTATTAATCTATTCTGTGTATCAATAATTGGATATCAAATTGAAAGTCATTGCTTCTATTATTGTATTGAATAGGATCCCTTTACTAAACAAATCAATTTTCTCCATGTCCTCTGAAACACTGATTAATGGCTGCAACACACTTAGGGTCCACTGGTAATCCTTAACATACTTAAAAACTCATCTTGTTTAGTTACCAGAAACTCATAAATAAAAGTCTATCCCCTTCCCCAGAAAACAAAAACAAAAAGTACTGAAACATGAGGGAGATATAATTTCATACTTAACAAACATCTAATTTCATACTTAACAAACATCTGAAAATGATTCGCTATAGAAATCAGAAGAAAATGTTACTTTCCCATTGCTGTAAAATGTAGGTGCTCCTTAGAGGAGATTTGAATTGCAAATCCTCAAAATCAAAGCAGTTGATCTTTCTGCTTTTTCTTCTGTGCAGAAGCATAAACTTTGTTCTGCTTCTCTTTTTATGTCTACTTCATTCATTCTCTTTTCTGCTCTATGAAACTTATACATATAATGAAAAGAAACAATGGGCTAAGGTAGTAGCATTAAAGATAATCAAATAACCAAGGTAGAAATCAAACATAAGAAGTGACCTCACATTTATGAAGTGGGGGGAAAAAGAAAATCTTTGAAAGAACTTGACACATAAGAAAATAAGACAATGAAGATCAAACCTATTAATTATATATGTTCCTCGAAGAGAAAATGTGAATGATTGGAACAGAAGCAGAAATCATAGATGAAGAATATATTCTATCACTAGTTTAAAAAATGATCAGTATACTTATCAAAAGTGTCAAGATCATACTGTCACATTGTCACAAATTGGAGGATACTAGAAAGCAAAAGAACTAAATGTACTGGATCCTGGAAGAGAAAAAAGGAATACTGGAATAACTGGCGAAATTATAAAGTTGGCAATGATTCTGTAATGATGTTAATTTCTTAATTTTCAAAAATGTGTCATGGCTATATAAGGTGTTTACATTAGGTAAAGGTGGACAAAGACTATATATGGAAACTCTCTGTACTATCTTGCACCTCTTTCTTAAATTTACAATGAGTTAAAAATAAAAACAAATAATTAAAAAAATTGATAGTGATGCTCATGTCAAATTATTCACACTTATATCGCACTTTTTGTGTGATGTCATTTTTTTATTGTGGTACAATGCCACATTATTTAAAATTGACCATCATATCCATTATAAAATATGCAAATCAATAGCATTAAATATATTTATAATGTGCAACTATCACTACTATCATCTTTATATTTCTTTTCATTTGTAAAACTGAAACTCTGTACCCATTAAAGAATAAATTCCTCTTTCTACCTCCCTGCAGCAACCACCATCCTACTTTTTGTTTCTATGATTTTGATTATTATATTAGTATAATTACACAGTATTTGTTTTCTGGGGTAGTCTTAATTCACTGAGCAAAATATCTTCTAAGTTCATCCATGTTGTAGTATATCCTAAGGCTGGATAATATTCCATTTTATGTGCATACCTCATTTTGTTTATCCATTCTTCTGTTGATTAACATTATGATACACTTTTCTGTCCAGTAATGTGTCAGTAAATGTGGTTGTTACTTGGGGTTAGCAGTTGTTCCAGATAGCTGCAAAACTGAAGCATATGATGGTTAAACCCAGAATCTTGAATAAATTACTGGGATACATCCATCATATAAAGGAACTCATCTCAATTAATCTTACATTTATCTTGTTTTCTCAGAATAAGTGAACCATTCAATTTTCTGTAAAATGGATGGAAAACATTTCCCCCTCATTGTGCTTTCTATGAACATTTCTTTTAGGAAAATCATTGTTCTAGACCAAGGGGAAAATTTATTTATTTATCTATTTATATATAACATGGAATGCATTATAATTCTTATTACATATATAGAACTCAATTTTTCATATCTCTGGCCGTATACATAGTATACTCACACCCATTCATGTCTTCATACATGTACTTTGGATAATAATGATCATCACATTCAACCATCATTAATTACCCTATGTCCCCTTTTTCCCCCTTTCACCCCTCTGCCTTATCTAGAGTTTCCTCTATTCCTCCCATGCTCCCTCTCCCTATCCAACTATGAATCAGCTTCCTTATATCAAAGAAAACATTCGGCATTTGTTTTTTGGTAATGGCTAACTTCACTTAGCATTATCTTCTCTAACTCCATCCATTTACCTGCAAATGCCATGATTTTGTTCTCTTTTATTGCTTACTAATATTCCATTGTGTATATATGTCACATTTTCTTTATCCGTTCATCTACTGAAGGGCATCTAGGTTGGTTCCACAGTTTAGCTATTGCGAATTATGTTGCAATAAACATTGATGTGGCTGTGTCCCTGTAGTATGCCATTTTTAAGTCCTTTGGGTATAGACCAAAAAGTGGGATAGCTGGGTCCAAATGTGGTTCCACTTACAGTTTTCCAAGGAATTTCCATACTGCTTCCATATTGGCTATACCATTTTGCAGTCCCACCAGCAATGTATGAGTGTGCCTTTTTCCTCACATCCTTGACAATACTGTTGTTTGTATTCTTAATTGCTGCCATCCTGACTGGAGTGAGATAAAATTTTAGAGTAGTTTTGATTTGCATTTCTCTAATTTCTAGAGATGTTGAACATTTTTTCATATATTTATTGATCGATTGTATATCACCTTCTGAGAAGTGACTGTTTGGTTCCTTTGCTCATTTATTAATTGGGTTATTTATTTTTTTTTTGGAGTTTAGCTTTTTGAGTTCTTTATATACCCTAGAGATTAGTGCTCTAATTGATAAAATTTGCTCCTAAAATGTAGGCTCTCTATTTACCTCACTGATTGTTTCTTTTGCTGAGAAGTTTTTTTTTAGTTTGAATACATCCCATTTATTAATTCTTGATTTTAATTCTTTCACTATAGGAGTCTTGTTAAGGAAGTAGGGGCCTAATCCAATATGATGGATATTTGAGCCTACTTTTTCTTCTTATTAGATGCAGGGTCTCTAGTTTAATTCCTAGGTCCTTGATCCACTTTGAGTTAAGTTTTGTGAATGGTGAGAGATAGGGGTTTAATTTCATTTTGTTGCATATGGATTTGCAGTTTTCCCACCACCATTTGTTGAAGAGGCTGTCTTTTCTCCAGTGTAGATTTTTGGCACCTTTGTCTAATATAAGATAACTGTAATTATGTGGATTAGTCTCTGTGTCCTCTATTCCGTACCATTGGTCTACCTGTCTATTTTGGTGCCAATACTATGCTGTTTTTGTTACTATTGCTCTGTAGTATAGTTTAAGGTCTGGTATAGTGATGCCAACTGCTTCACTCTTCTTGCTAAGGATTGATTTAGCTATTCTGCATCTCTTATTTTTCCAGATGAATTTCATGATTGTTTTTTCTATTTCTATGAAGAATGTTATTGGGATTTTGATTGGAATTGCATTAAATCACACAGCACTTTCTCTTTAAAAGACTTTTACTAAAACAAAAGTTGATTAAAAAACAAACAAAACAATAATCTTCAGGTTATTAAAGTAGAAATTAGGAAAAAGAAATTCTGAGAGAGAGACTCTAGAAGAAATTAATGATAATACAGAACTCTCAAAATCTTATATATAGATTTGGTCTAAAGTGCTCAGAATTTTGAATAATCCAACCATTTTATTTTAGGTTTTGGTATGTAATCTGTTCTACCCAGAACAAACTTACTTCAGCTGTGCTTTGCTAATTGATTTATTGCTTCTTGGAAGGGTTTTGATTTAGCAATCAACTTCCTTGACTAATTTTCTTTTTCTTTTTCTTTTTTTGTTTTGGTACCAGTGATTGAACTCAGGGGCACTCAACAACTGAGCCACATCCCCAGCCCTATTTTTTTTTTTTAATTTAGAGACAGTGTTTCATTGAGTTGCTTAGTGCCTTGCTGTTGTTGAGGCTGGTGTTGAACTCGAGACCCTCCTGCCTCAGTCTCCAGAGCTGTTGGGATAATAGACCTGCATCGCCACAGTGCCTGGCCCTTGACTAGTTTTCTTATCCTTCATCAATTGGTTTAAGACTCTTCCAAGGTAATGAATGGCTGTGAAACAAGAAAGGAGGGAACCCAGCCGCACTGTCTCCCACTCCCACTAAAAGAGTTGTCATTCATCTTTAACAAAACATCTTTCTCTGACTCTTATGTACTATGAAAATTCATAGCTACTCTAGTGTCATGACATTTTTCAATGGAGAATTTGCCAGTTATTGTAAAGGCATTATTTTAATTCCTGTTAAATTAAACTTTCAGATCAGGGTTACTATTAAGGATGAAAAGAGCAAATACAAAGTGAAAATAAGAAATAGCAAAACTAGGCAATAAGACAATTTAGATGTCAAGATGAAACAACAGAAAACGAACTTCATGGAAACACATTGGCAATGGATAGTTCTGTCCCAGACTTTAATTTCTGATCTAATGAATATTCTAAATTTACATAACAGGTGTGTGGGAGGCATCAGGGGAATTTGGTGCAACATCTCATAGACACATAATAATTACGTGAGAAGTTCTTCCCAGCAGGACTAGACTTTTAAAAATCAGGCAGATCACAATATGCCCTTAACCTGTGTAAACTAAAACAAAATCTCACCACAACCAGCAACCAAGAGTTGATACTAATCTCCAGTTTTTAATTTTGTAAATGGCTGTCTTACTCTTCTACCTATTATACTCTTTTAAAACAATGCTATTGACATATAATTAAATATGCAATTCACTCTTTTATAAGGTACAGTTTAGCGGTTTTGAAACAGTTCTCAGAACTGTTAATCATCATCACTACCTAATTCCAGAACATTTTCACAACCCAAAAGAAAACCCATGCTTGTTAGCCATCATGTCCCATTCCTCTAAACCCACTTCTGACCCTAGGCAACCATGAATTTTTCCTTTGTGTATGAATTTGTCTATTCTGGATATTTTACATAAATAAAAGCATACCATATGTGATCTTTTGTGACTTAACATTTTTGAGGTTCTTTCACATCATCGTGTATAACCAAATTTCCTTTTTTTATGTTGCTGAATAATATTCTACTATGTGGCTGTACTACATTTTGTTCATCCATTTCATCAGTTAATTCACATTTGGATTGTTTCTATTTGGGGGTTATTAAGAGCAATGCTGCTATCAACATTCATGTACAAGTTTTTGTGTGGACATATTTTCATTTCTCTTAGGTATATATCTAGGAAAGAATCAATGGGCCATATGATAAATCTCTAATTTTTTGAAGTACTTCCAATTTCCCAAGATGGTTGTATTATTTTACATTCTCACAAATAATATGAGAAATTTTAATTTCTGCATATCTTGGCTAACACTTGTTGTTTGTCTTTATGATTTTTAGCCATTCTGGTGAGTCTGTGGTTTGGTTTGTATTTTCCTAATGAATAATTACATTGAGCAGCTTTTTATGTGTTTATTGGTGATTTGAACATGTTTGGAGAAATGCCTATTCAAATTATTTGCCAATTTTTAAATTGGGTTATTTGTCTTTTCATTGTTGACTTGTAAAAATCCTTTACATATTCTAAATATTTTGGATACAAGTTCCTTGTCAGACACATAATTTGCAAAGGTTTTTTTTTTTCCCCATCTTGTGGGCAGTCTGATCATTTTTTTGATAGTATCATTTGAAGCACACAAGTTGTTCATTTCTTCTTTCTTTCTTTCTTTCTTTCTTTCTTTCTTTCTTTCTTTTTCTTCAGTACTGGGGTTTGAATCCAGGGGTACATTGCCCCACCCCTTTTTTACTTTTTAATTTTAAGACAGGGTCTTACTAAGTTGCCCAGATTGGTCTCAGACTTGCAATCTTTCTGCCTTGGCCTCCTGAGTAGCTGTAATTACAGAAGTGTGCTCCACCATTGCAAGTTGTTAAGTTTTGTAAAATCTAATTTATCTCTTTTTTCTTTTGTCTCTTGTGCATTTAGTGTTGTATGTAATGTAAACCATCGCCTAACCTAAGTTTGCAAAGATCTACTTCTATATTTTCTTCTAGGAGTTTTAGACGTTTAGCTCTTATGTTTAGGTGTATGATCTATTTTAAGTTAATTTTTGTATGTATCCAAATTGTTCTTTTGCAAACTGCCCAAGCACCATTTGCTGAAAAGACTATTCTTTCTCTGTTGAATTGTCTTAATACCTTTACCAAAATCAGTTGGCCATAATGTAAGGGGTTATTTCTGGACACTCAATTCTATTCACTTGGTCCACAGACCTTGCTTTACGCCAGTGCCATATTGTTTTATTTTTTCCACATTTTTTTATTGGTGCATTATAGTTGTACATAAAGATGGGATTTCTTGTTACATATTTGTATGTGCACACAATATAACAATATAAATTGGCCAGTATCACTCCCTAGCACTTTTCCCTTCCCTCCCACATCTTGGTCCTTTTTCTCTACTGATCTCCCTTTGATTTTTAGGAAATCCACTGCCACCTTTGTTTTCCTTTTTCCTCTTTAGCTTCCTTATACAAGAAAAAAACACAACTCTTCTAACCTTCTGAATTTGACTCATTCAACAGGATGGTCTCTAGTTCCATCCATTTTCCTCAAAATGCTATGATTTCATTTTTTTGATAGCTGAATAAAACTCTATTATGAATATATACCCATTTCTTCATCTCTTCATCCATTGATGGACCCTTAGGCTGGTTCCATAGTTTGGCTATTTTGAATTGTGCTGCTATAAACATGGTCCCATACTGTTTTAATTACTGTAGCTTTAATGGGATATATTTTGAAATTGGGAAGTGTTAGTTATCCAATTTTGATCTTGTCATTTAGGATTGCTTTGGCTCTTCTTGATCCTTAGCATATAACTTTTATAATTGATTTGTCAGTTTTTGTGAAAAAGGCAATTGGGATCTTGATTAAGTTCTGGTATCCATTTCTATAGATTGCATCTATAGATTAATCTGGGGGTATGCCATCTAAACAATATGAACTGTTCTGATCCTTGAACATTTTTTAAAAGTTTTTTTTAAAAACAGAATTTTGTAGTTTTTAGTGTAAAAGTCTTGAATTTCTTTTATTAAACTTTTGTTGTAAGCCCCAAATGTGAATGAAGTTTAGCAATGTCCAGGGACTATGTCCTGGTAACCCTGCATCCTTCCTACTAATATCAATATCTCACTTAGTATCTTGAATTGTGGTTGGCAATCTCCGTGCCTGTTAAAGGGTCTGTTAAATATCTTGCAGAAAGGTCACAGTATCATTTCCTTTTTTTTTTTTTAAATAAGGAGAAGGGATTGAATCCATGGGCGCTTTACCACTGAGCTACATCCCCAATCCTTTACATTTTTAATTTTGAAATAGGGCCTTCCTAAATTGACAGGCTGGCCTTGAACTTGCAATCCTCCTGTCTTGGCCTCCTGAGTCACTAGGATTACAGGTGGGCCGACTGCCCTCATCTTTATTTCCTTTAAACTATACCATATGATTAAGAAACAAAAATAAACACTAATCCCATTTAATAAGAAAGTTTACCGATGGGTAATATTTTAAGGCCAAGAAGGTTAATTTACATGGCCAACAGCATTCAATGTCAAATAAAAAAAAATACACTACAATTCAACATTTCCCCTAGGAATGTATTAATTCTAAAAGCTTTTAAACCAAGAAGGACATGGAGAAGATTAAGAGGAAAAACAGGGGTAGCAATAAGTGATTTTTATTGAATTATATTAAAAATGTATATTGTCATCCAGATCCTTTAGGGCTAAAAAAAAAGTTTAACTTAGAAGAGTATTTCTTTCTTGAACTTCTAAATTAGAAAAGTGTTGGGAATGGAGACTTAGAATTTTCCATAGTTCACTGATATTGATGTGAGGATACAAGAGTCTTCACTTAAAGAAAGTTAAGGTCTGACTTGCAGAGATAAAGTTAAAGAGGTAGCATACTTTGTAGACTCTCTTTTCAATTTGCATTTGAAAAGTATGGACTTCTTTATGAGTTTATACCTACTAGAATATATTGTCTCTGCTCAGGCTTTAGAACTGAGAGTCCAGTTAAGCATCTGGTTAAGCATCTGGTTGAGCATTTGATAGAAAATCTAAGGAGTGGATGAAACAGGTGTAATTACCATGACTGACAGGAAAGCAGGGTATCAGTGTCTATCGTTGACCGAGAACACTTACTAACCAGAAAGACATTGTCAAGGTGGGGTGACCGGGTGGACCAAGAAGAGAGTGCCACACTGGGTAGATGTTTCTGATTACACATACAACTCTTGTTAATAAGGGGAAAGTATGTCTACTGAGAATTTCTTGATGAAGAAAACAGAAGGAGCAGTAAGAGAGATTCTTGGCATCGAGGAAATTAGCCATTGTGGCCTAGAGAGAACCATTGTGACTAATGCCTTTCAGGTCTGAACTGGGTGAATGATGATAGTTACCTAGATTTAAGAAGGAGAAAAATTTTCAAATATAAATGATTAAAAATATATAACCTTATGCCCCCAAAAGTCAAAAACCTGTGACTTTTTTTATTTTTATTTTTTGGTGTATTGGACCTGAGCCCAGGAGTGCTCTGTTGCTGAGACACATTGAGATGTGTTCCCAATCCTTTTTTAATTTTTATTTTGAGACACGAATCTCACTAAGTTGCCTAGGTTAGCCTCAAACTTGCCACCATCCTGCCTCAGCTTGCCAAGTGTCTAGGTTTACAGATAATAAAAGCAGGTAGAGGGACAGAGGATTTCTGAAATAGGAGAGAGGATTTCTGAAATAAAAGAACATGCAGAAGAAAATGTAAGTTGAAGTGCTCTTTATCATATATTTATTGTCTTATCAATTGAGAGTGGACTTAATTAAGTAATCAGGGCCATGAAATAGTCCCTTGGAACATGTGGATGTAACTAACATTTGTGGGTCTCCTATATTCAAAGCATTCTAGAGGTCCATAAAATTTTTAAGTTTGCAGAAGTACAAGCTTGAATTCTGAATTTGAGGTTGGAATGGTCAAGTTGCTTAGTTAGGAAGTCATCAAGCTAATGAATGATAATCATATATAAGTTTTACATTTGCTTTTAATTTGACAGCAGTGCTGGGGAAGTTAGGAGGTAACATGGGCAATTAAAGTAAAACATTTGACTTACTTAGGTTTTATTTCACATTGTCCTCGTCTCCCACTAACATTGATAATTGAATTTACTTGGATGAGAGAGAGAGCAGTTCCAATTTCTATTTAGAAGTTTCTTGTAGAAGTGGCAAACAGTGGGAAGAATGGCTTTATTATGAAGCTGCATTTGCCAAGCAGGTATCCAAATTTAATTCAGGAGAAAATTAAATAAAAATGAGAAGGGATTATGTTTTCAATTTAGTTTCAAGTAGGCTCATAACTTCTTTGCTAAGGAAAGTTAAGATAAGATTTTGAGTCACAGGCTGTCTAGACATTCCTCAAACTATTGAATAAATAGATGAACAATTCTAGGTTATAGCTTTCAATTTTGGGGGGCAAGAACTATTTTCTGCAGTGGCTACTTAAATACAGCATATTTTGTGGAGGGCCTACTTAGAATTCTCTGTGAGAGATCTTTAGAGAGACAGAGTGAAAACCCAAACTTAAGTCCTTCTGAGGACAAAGGATTTTTCAAATCCCAGGAGAATAGAGTAAGAGTGAGCCTCAGTGGGTTTAGCAATAGAGTACCTGATTTTGAAGCCCAATTAGCCAAATCCTGAATTTGGACCCATGATAGGGCCTGATAGTGGTTCTGAACCTGTGAGGAATCTTGGAGCACAATTTTTGTTCTTTGATATTTATAAGAAGGGCAAATACTTTCACTCAGCAGTTTATCAGCATTTGTGTCCTCCCTCTAGAGGCATTTGGCTCTCTGAGGTTGTCTCTAAGTTTAGAAGCTGCAGAGGCAAGAGAATACTATCCTTTTCCTCTCTGTCAGCTTCAACTCCCTGTAGGCATTTGAGGGACAAACAAATGAAGAAATGGTGAGCCCTCCTTCTGATTTTGAAATCAATAATAACAAAGGAAGGAGCGATTAAGAGGTAGGTCAATACCTGAACTGAAATGAATGCTAGGGATAGAATTTCTCTTTACCTTTGAAAAAAAAATGTCCTTATATTAAGATAAATTGTATTTTTTCTATTTCTTTTATATTAAGATAAATTGTGTTGTTAGTATTCTGCTTCAGGTTTTCATTCTCTATCCTGAAACAATATAATTGAGAATGATATATAACCTAATGTAAAATAATATAATATGATATTATATATAATATCTCAGTGATAATACATTTTATTTGCCCCAAGTTTTCTATACTGGAATTTTTTTTATTATGTCTTTTTTTTTTTACTTATTAATTGTCTTTACAGATGGACAAGAATTTCGAGGTACATACTTTTTTGTAGTGTGTATTCTTTCTCCAGGGCTGAAAAAAAAATTATGCTTCTCATGAGTCTATCTTAAAATTACCTTTAATGGAGTCTTAGCATGTGTTTTATTAGATTTCAAGACAATTATATTCATTTTAAAATCTTGAAGTTTTAATTTTTACCTATTTGGATCATCTATTATCTGTTTATTTATTATTTAGTGGTATTGGGGATCCAATCCAGGAATGCTTTACCACTGAGCTACATCCCCAGTCATTTTTTTGTTTTTTTATTTTTTATTTTGAAACAGGGTATGGCTAAGTTGTCCAGACTGGCCTTAAATTTGATTCCTCCTGCCTCAGAACTCCAGAGTCACTGGGATTGGGGGCATCTGCCACCATACTGACAAAACCTTGAAGTTTTAAGTAGAGGTGAAGCACATCAGAAAAAATAAGGCATTCTTTTTTTTTTCAATTTCTTTTTTTTTTGCATTTTTTTATTATTAGTTGTTCAAAACATTACATAGTTCTTGACATATCATATTTCATACATTTGATTCAAGTGGGTTATGAACTCCCATTTTTACCCCATATATAGATTGCAGAATCACATCGGTTACACATCCACGTTTTTACATATTGCCATACTAGTGACTATTGTATTCTGTTTCCTTTCCTATCCTCTACTATCCCCCCTCCCCTTCCCTCCCACTTTCTCTCTCTACCCCATCTACTGTAATTCATTTCTCTCCCTTGTTTTTTTTTTCCCTTTCTCCTCACTTCCTCTTATATGTAATAAGGCATTCTTACGGGAGAACCATAAAATTTTCTAACAAGCATTTGTGTCCTCCCTTTAGCAGCATTTGGCTCTAAAATAAATTTGAGGACTAAATTTCTATCTATATTTTGATTATCGGGGAAGAAAGAAAGGGAGGAATAAAGGAAAGAAATGAGGATGGGAACATTGAAAAGACACGGAGAGACAAAAACCAGACATTTCCCCTCCAAAATGAAAAGAGAAATAAAATGTGGCTGAGCTAGGGAGAGATACAACATAGAAAATGAGAGGCTGGAGAGAGAATTTAACAGCAAGTGTGCTCAGGTGGTACTTGCTTTTGATCATATATGTATCTGATAAATGTTTTTATTTGAGGCCTCCTATACTTGGAGAAGTTTTAGACTTCCTGGCCTCTTGTGAAGAATGGAATGATAATCCTTAGCCTCTCCAAGGTCTTCCAAACCATTACTTTCCATCTTTTGATTGACTTTCATGCGTGAGAAAATAATCCACATCCAGTGCCCTAGTTAAGTTACAGGATATTCCTAACTAAACTAGGAATTATTCTTCTTACTCTCTTTTACTAAAGTCAATTGTTGTTTTCTGCACTTCTTGCCATTTAACAAATGTAGGGAAACTTTTGCTAGGTGTTAGAAGTTTACTTTTCAACTTTATAACTGTCGTGTTATTTAATTTAAATTTAACATTGAAGTTATCTGATAGGCCAAGTGTGCTGGTACATGCCTATAATCCCAGCCACTCAGGAGGTTGAGGCTAGAGGATCACAAATTTGAGGCTAGACTGAGCGATTTAGGGAGACCCTATCTCAAAATAATAAATAAAAAGAAATGGGGATGTAGCTTAGTGGTATAGTGCCCTGTAATTAAAATACTCAGTACAAAAAATTAAGTTACCTGATTGGGTTTTTTTTTTTTAATAATATTCATGTGGATTACCTGGATATAGCACTTACTGATGTCATGATTCAGGTGATGTTTGTAGAAGAGTCTTTCCCATTGCCTTGTATAGAGTAGGTACTCAGTGGTTATTAGGTTTCTTCCTTAGTAGTAAAGTTGATAAAGAGTTATTTTTTTTTTAAAGTCGGAAAATGACAATCTAGGCCTAACACCTACCACTTAACACACTTTTCTTCTATATTGAAGTATTCCTTTGGTGTCACTAGCAAGCATTTTATGTGTAAAACACTATTCCTTTTGCTCTCAAACTAAAACTCGTATCTTTGAAGCCTCATGGGACTCTCAGCAATAGAACACAATGTTTAGGGTAAATTATAAATATACTACTACAGTGTGAATATCCACGGTGGCCTGATGATTAATTTATCCAAGAAGCATTTATTGAAACTCATGTTCAACTGTGCCTAATCTGACATACTGTGGCAACAAGTGCAGGCTAATTTCTTTTATTTTTATGGTGGTCAGTTATTTAGTTGAGCTGTCTTGACTCCCTTCCAAGGCTGTTGTAGTTACCATAGTCTGAAAGGATTTATTTGAAATAACAATCATGCCCCAAAAGGAGTAGGTCAGAGAGCCAGGTAAGGTTTCTCTCACAGGGAAGTCCTGAAGATCTCTGTCTTCATTTCCATCTTGAAGACTGTCATATTTACCTCTCCTAAAATGTTCTAAAAAAGAGTTCATGATGGTGTTCAAGCCTGTAGTCCCAGCTACTTGGGACGTTGAGGTGGGAGGATCATTTGAGCCCTCATGAAACAGAGCCCCTTTGAAATTAAAAACTCTGAATAGTTTAGCTCCTGAACTTTCTCATGCTGAGAATGGAACTAAAACCACCCACTGGCTCCTATAGACACCAAGGAAATTGAAACTAATGTGTTCTCTGGCTGGCACTGCCTGGCTAAATCTACATATATGTATCTCCTGGTTTTGTTTTTCCTTCCCCAGGACCTGCAGAGAAACAATCTAATTGTATCTCCCCAGTTTGATTAAACTGTATTAATTCATTTTCCCCTTTTTTTACATAGTTCATTTATCTCTTATGCAGAGATCAAGGGAGGTGCCCTAACTTTGCTATCTATAATATGCAAGTTTGAGACTGAGACCAGCCTAGGCAACATAGTGGGATGCCATCTCAAAACAAAACAAAAAACAGAAAAGATTTTTCCAACATAGGCCAATGGGAAATTAAACCATGAGATTCCCAAGGCCTTTTTCCTGTGTAGGATTTGTAGTTTTTCTAACCAATGGAGGGGAGGATCTCTTAAACAACCCCAGAAAAACACAAAAAGCCCCTAAAAAATGCCACTTGGCTTTGTAACTTGTAGTGAGCTCTAATGAGCAAGTAAGCATGGTCTATGTCTACCACACTATTGACCTCTGCTCATCCTTAATCACTTGTGCAAAGAAAGTTTGGAGACTAACAGAAAAGCATTATAGAGCTTTTATTGATCTCTGTTCTGACTGTGAACTGGAGATAGAGACTTGTTAAGCTAAATGAGCTCAACTGAGACTCAGGCTGTCAACATTTATGCAGAACCTGCATATTTGCTCTGGGTCTGCAGGGGTTTTCTTCTGATGAGGCATAAACATTGTACATGGACAATTTTGAACTGAGCTTTCTGGTAGTTTTAAAAGAAGAGTCTGCCTTTTTGTATTTAGTGAAATATACCTATTTCTGTTGTTTTTATTTTATAATAACATGTTTAGAATTTATTATTAAAAAGAGTTTTTATGCTTGACATCGATAGCATTTCCTCATTGTCAGTAAATGAAATAAGAACTTCCTGCTTGGTTTAGTGGGCAGTGTTAATTCAACTTCATTGTCCCTTGTGGTTGGAGGTATTTAAGCAGGGGCTATGTAGGGATTAATATTATAGGGTGATGGTTCTCAATATGTGGGCTTTAGGCCAGCAGTATTAACCTCACCTGGGAACTTGATAGAAATCCCACCGCTCCAGATGATTTTGTCACATGCAAAAATCTGAGAACCCTGTGATAGAAATATGAGTCTTAGATCAGTAATCTCTAAGAGGAGGAAGAGGATGGAGAGTATCAGAAACACATGGGTTTCTTCTTTAAGCTTAGTCTTTCTTCCCTCTGCTATACTCCTCCTTCTACTCTTCCTTCTACACAGTGAGCCTTTACCTTGGGAATCTGACATTTTTTGGAGGTGTTGGTGTGACCCACTGGACTAGATGAATGAAATTTTTAAGAGACAGTCCATTATCAAGGAGCCATGTCTGACCTTGTGAATTTTCTAGATACTTGTTAATAAAAAAAAATATAAATTTCTGTTATCATTATATTTACTATAGTTATAGCATAGTCCCTACTGCTCTTAGGAGTGAAAAGTAAAAGAAGATGTAGGTTTCTTTTCTTTCTTTTTTTCAGTACTAGGATTGAACCCTCAAGTGCTTTACCATTAAGCAACATCCCCAAACTTTTGATTTAATTATTTACTTTTTAAAATTTTGAGACAGAGTCTTGCTATGTTGTTGAAGCTTGTTTGAATTTGTGATCCTCCTGCCTTTCCTGCCCAAGCCACTGTGCCCAGAAGATGTGTGTCATTTTACAATCTAGGACCAGCCCCTGGAAATCTGAAAATGTTTCTAGTCTTTTCTGGAAGTAAGATTTTAATCCTGTTGTATGATGCTTTGCATTTTGAATTCTCAGAGATAAGCCACCTGGTAAGGTACAACTGAGGTAGGATAGAAGAAAGCAGGATGGATAATTGGAAGGAAAGAATCTACAAAAAATCTAAAAACTCCATAACTGCCCTGACCTTCACTACCCCAGGTGTAGGCCTAAATTTTTAAAAGGTTCAATAAATCTTAGAGTATTGCAGATCCACTTAATTCATACCTATATACCTCTTTTGCTTCCAAAATATATTTTTAGACTAATTAAAATAAACCTAGACAGAGACAGTGCATGTTAGAAACATATAATATGGGAACAGTCAAGAGCTGCCTATTAACTAGAAAACATCAGCCTGAGGATTCAGAGAAGAATGAGACCACTGTGGCCTACTCTGTGCTCTATGATCAAAAGGCTTGCTGTCATTAGGCTGATGCCACGCCACACTTCTTCATGTTCACCATTTACAAAATTTCCTTTGAAAGAAGAAAACTGAGACCCCTAAAGCATGCCTCACTCACTCACTCTTCAGGACCCAGACTCCCTCTCCTTTTGAGTACCCTATTCTATTGTTTGCTTTTCTGGATAAATCTCTACTTGTGCATTTTTAATTCATCCTGATATTCCAGTCTGTGGTTTAAGACAAGAACATGCCAGGGCTGAGGTGAGGTCCCCCTTTCTATTCTTAGACCCCATCTAGTGACACAATGGTTGTAATGGTTGTTTGGCCTTCCAATCTAGGCTTCTTCGGCATAAATCCAGGCTCTGCTGGGCTATGTGTATGACCTTGGGAAAGTTTCTTTACATCTCTTAGTTTCTTCATTTGTATAAATTTGGGCTGGTGATAATGCCTACCTCTTAGCTTGGTTTAAGCATTTAATGAATTAATGCATGTTAAATCACTGACAGTTGATAAGGGCTCAATAAATGTTAGATATTACTATTAATAATTATTGTGTAATGAGATTTAATTACACACTACTGTGTAGGTAACTAATTGGCCCACTAAGTGGGTAAGTTTACCCAGAAGCTATGAAGTCAGACACACACAGGTTTGAATTCTTAGTGTGTATCTTAACTCCTAGTAACTTAGCCACTCTTGAGTCTTGTTTTACTTATCTTTGAAATGGAGACAATCCTGTCTGCTTTATAGGGCTGTTGTGAGTAGAAAGAGAAACATCTGGAAGAGTTTTGTGCACCCAATACAAATGGCTATTATTCTTTTTATTGCGACTTACTTTTCTTGAACTAAATTTTAAATAGAAACTTCCCTTTCCTATGGAAATTGAGGGAGTCTGATTTAGAGGAAGTGTATATGCTGTGGAATGGTCCATATGCCACTTTGCTATTAGAATGTGACTCATTATTTCTAAACTTAGTATTGCTTTATTTATGTGCTCTTTGCTTTTCTCAGAAATCCCTATATTTGGATCCAACCATAAGCTCTGGATAATAAAAGACAGCAACTACAATTAAGTGCATCTTTCTGAGCCACCACAAGTCACTCCTTTGAGGTTTTCTGACCAACCTGACCAATATAAAGAGGACTAATATTTTATGGGGCAACTATGGCATTTTACAGTTGTGTAGAGTTCTCCTATTTACAAAAATTTGTGAATTTCGACATCTTCTTTAATTGAGGTACCATTTACATATGGTGAAATATGTAGAGGTTAGTGATAATTCCTTATGTCTATCAAGACATAGAATCACCCCAGAAAGTTTCCTCATATCCTGTCTCAGTCAACTCCTTACTCTGATCTCATGAAACTGTTATCCTGATTTCTATCACCACAGGTTTGTTTTTCTTGCTGTAGAACGTCTTATAAATGGAGTTCTGCAGTCTTCATCTGCCCTGTTTTCCTTAGCATAATGCTTTCAAGATTCTTCTGTCTGGTCTCAGGTAATTTGTTCCTTTTTGTTTTTGAGTAATATTCTATTGTACAGATATGTCATACTTTGTTTATTCACTTTTCTGTTGAGAATCACTTGGGCCATCTCCATTGTTTCTTTTCATCATTATGCTAAAGCTGTTTGGAAAGTCAGAAATTTCAACTATTGTTTTTGGCAGTCCAGCCAGGGAATCTGCATGGATCCTTTCTGACTGAATTTGGCCACCCATCTACATTAGAAAAAGGCACACTATGTCCTTTTTATAGCCAGTTGGGATCCAGGCAGTTGCCCTTGTTCGCTAACAGAATGGTTCATTCCTTCTCTCCAGTTTGATCAGAGTGCATAAAATTAATTTCTCCCTTTTTCATGGTTGTAAAGGTGGGTGACTAACTGTGGTCATATCAGGCAAGTTCCCTGGCTTGGCTGCTGGTAATGCTGTCTCCATTTTTCATTATTCATTATTCTCCATTAACACTATCTCCATTAAGAAGCTGGAGCTCAGTAAAGTGAGGCAACTCAACATCCAGTTGCTGGCAAATGAGGAACTTGGGAGCAGTGCTTAGTCTTCTGGCTGCAGGTCCTCTGCTTCCCTCACTTCCCATTTTCTGAGGCCAGTTTTCTTTTGGTCCTGACTAGGAGTTCTGCCTTGTCTTGCATCAAGGTTTGATCTGAGCCTGGCTCATCCTTGATGGTGACAGATCTAGTACCACGAAAGTCAGAAATTTGGCGGCACTCTGGAGTAACACTTGGTATGCCTTAGTGTCTAAGGTGGCGTAGATAGGTTTCTGAGGCTGGGTCAAGGGTCGAATTGGAGCAGAGAGGATCTGGATGACATTGAGTTAGATTATATCTGAAGAGATTACAAAACTTCTGAAGAGAAGCTTTGCTTATCCTAGTGATAAAGAGCAAATAAGATGAACCAGGGATAGATAGATAAGACCATCAATTCAGCACTGCCACATCACCAGCTGTGTGAACAATTAGGCATCCCAACCTCTCTGAGTCTGTTTCTCCATCTGTAAAAGAAGGTGTGTGATGCTTCCCTCTCAGGTCTTGGAAGTTCCTAACATAGAAACTGTCCTTCCTGACATCCCTTATTCTGAATGCTGATTAGACTGCATGGTTAAATAAGGCCTGTAGGAAAACCAGAAGGATGTATCTCAGTCCAGTACCTCAGTATTTTGATGTGAAATTCAGTAAGTTCATTTTTTCCAATAATTTATGTGAATGTAAAGATTTATTTTAAAAGTGTGTATATATATATATATATATATATATATATATGATGTAAAATATGCTGTCCACAAAAATCTTCTAACATGAGAAGATTGCTATGGAAATGACTTAATAATAGAGTCTATAAAACTCTGGTCATACAAGAATTAAGAGTGAAAGGAAAGTGACCACAACACTCGGAGCGACCAAGAGATCTTTATTGCAGCAGTGCAACAAAGGAGAAAAGAAAGAAAGAGAAAGAGAGAGAGAGAGACAGAGAGAGAAGAAAGAGAGAGCAAGAGCAAGAGGGAGAGCAAGAGAGAGAGCAAGAGCAAGAGAGATAGTAAGAGAGAGAGGGGCCCGGCGGGAGGGTTGTTTTTGTAGCCCAAATCTAATGAGGTCTTTGGGTCTGCAAGCTGCCTTGTTGGCACAAAGGGGGTTACGTGTTCGACCTTGAGCAGGGGGTTGAGTGTTCAGCCTTGAGCGGGGGCTTGGGCGTTGGGCTTGAAGCAAATAGTTGATAAAGAACCAGACAGAGGGTTTGAGAGGCCAGGTCATCCTGCAGCTAACTTTGTTTGGCATGCCCTGCAGACAGCTTACTCAGCCTGTCCTGCACCTAACAAAGAGGAGTCTTAGAAAAAAACTAGGGCTGGGTGGGATGATGAGCTAGGTTGGTAAGACCTTCTAAAGGCAATTTCAGAGTTCAAGACATCACTGACTTTTCTCAACCAAGATTGAAAAAAGCTGATAGCAAATAACTGAAAGAGCATTTACTGATCTGCAAAACAATTTTGTTTCCTATCATTGCCTTTAATGTTTTCCAAGGAAAGAACATACTTCTAAACACTCAATGCCTGTACCCAGAGAAGAGAAACAATCCCCACAGTCTGGAAATCAGAGTGCTTGAAAAGCATTTCATTTATGACTTTCTATAATTGATCTTTGGGCACAGTCAGGGCTGTGACTTGGATTTCAGTGCAACATATCCTTTGTATGCAGGAGGAGGGAAGAATGAATGTGGCTTTGAGTGTGAAGTGTCCTCTTTTAATGAAAAATCCTTGAGAGGAAAGAGATGACCCATAGGCAAAGATAAAAGAAGTTAAAAGAAGTAACAGAAGATAGAGAAAAAGACATTTATGCAGTTGATATCTCTGTGACAATTACTTATTTTTGACTTTTTGTTGGGAAACATTTTCTTTTGGAAATCATTTTATGTACCACTCTAAGTGTATTGTGTATTTTCTTATCTTTCTTTATATGTATGTCTCTTCTTCCAGGCATAAAGAAAAAACACTTTGAATTTCAGGTGACAATAAAGCGTATGATTTTCAACACTTGTTCAAAAGTTAACATTTATAGAGTGTTTTTCTGCCTGCCAGCCTCTGTAATCTTCATTTTTACATAGATTACTTGGATTCTCATAACAACCAAATAAGAAAAGTATGGCTTTTATTATTATGATGTCAGAGATGAGGAAACTGAGGACAAGAAGTTGTCAAATTTGGATAACTGGTAAGTAGTACATGTCAAGGACAGTGGTGGCTATCAAAGCTATGGCTTTATACTAATATATTGAGCTTCTTGATGGGGGAGGTCCTGTTAAATCCATCTTCAACACTCAGCTTGTAATAGTTCTTTGACTCATTCACAGAAACCAAACATTTAAAAGGAACTTTTGCAAAACGACTGGTATCCTTACACCTCCCCTCTTCCCATACATAACATCAAGATGTAGAAATTATAAGGGAAAATTTAGTGTTCCCTTTTGGACATATTACCTCTGACACCTAAATGTAGATTTTGATTAATTATTTATATTTTGGGGGCCAAAACTCAAGGGAGAAATCAGGGCTGGAGATAAAAATATGGTTTTTAGCAGTGAATAGGTAACATTTAAAATCATGTCCCAGCAGAGAGCTATGTTGGGATGGGGCATGGGTGTGAGGGGAGCTGGCAAAGAGAAGAAGGTTGAAGACATATTCATTAGGCTTCTATACATAGCAGTTGGGCATAGAAGAAATAAAGTGAGTTGGGATTGTAAAACTAGGATGAGGAGATATGTTTGTTGAGAGGAAAAGTGATTTGGGGAGATGTGTGGGCAACTGGGTCAAAATGGAGCAAGAAGGCAGGTGGATGAGGACAAAGTCTTGACCATCAGGTATGGTGTGGTTGAAGATCCTTGGTAAGGGTTGTCAACACAGGTGTGATGGATGGTAGATATTAGTGTGGATTGGAGAGAGAGCTAAGAATGGAGCTAGAGCTGAATGGGGACAGAGGGCCAAGGGAAAGGGTATTTTGTGGCAATACTGGGGAGTGGATTTATGGTCACTTTATCACTGAGCTACATTCCCAGTCCTTTTTTTTCTTTCTTTTTTTTTTTTTTTCATTTTGAGACAAGATCTTGCTAAGTTACCTAGGCTAACCTTGAATCTGCAACCCTCCTGTTTCAGTCTCCTGAATCTCTAGGATTACAGGCCCAGCTGTCGTTTTTAATAGGTGATATTAGAGCATATTTTATGCTTAATGGAATAATCCAGTAGTGAGGGAGAAAATGAAGATGCAGGAGAGAGAGGGGAGAATCCTGGTATGTTGTTCTTCAGAAGACACAGAAGGCGGGGAGCAGTGCTCCAGTGGGAGCGACACTCCCTCCATCATTCAGGAAAGAAGGCAGGATATGGGGCAGTATGAAAATACTGCTCCCTTCCATTCGTATTCTTGTACTCTCACAGTTTATGGATTTTGCAAATGTCAAATGATACCAGTTAATTCTTCTGAGCAAATACGTACAAAAATATTTAATCAAAAGCTCATGAAAGAATAAGGTAAAATTTAATAGCCAAAGGTAATTTCATGGTCAGATCAACATTTAAGATTGAACTTTAAACTACTTGCTATTTCCATAGCTGCTAAGATTAAAGAAAGAATTTATCAGAAAAATTAATTCAACAAAACCTTTTTGTTTTGTTTTGGTACTGGGGTTGAACCCAGGAGTGCTTTATCCCTGAGCTATATCCTTAGCCTTTTGTTTTTATTTTTAAGACAGGATCTTGCTAAGTTGCCAAGACTGGACTTGCATTTACAATCCTCCTGCCTCAGCCTCCCAAGTAGCTGAGATGATAGGGGTGCAGCACCACACCTAGCAGCAAAATCTTTAATAAAATGGTAAACTATGAAAATTTTAAAATCAAGAATTATGTCTTCTGGTTTTGGTCAAAGAATTTAAATATTTGCAGAGCTAATAGGACTAATGAGGTATATAATTAATTGTAACTTATATATACTAAAAACTTACCATATTCCCATTACTTTTGAAACATTCGTGTTATTTTTTACAACAAAACAAAATAGTTTTATTACAGTTTGACAAGTGAGAATTTTGCCACTGGTGTTCTGCCAGCTTTAATAATTTGCTCAAGATTATCCAGCTGTTCTAAATTAAAAGCTTATTCTGGATTCAGAGTTGCTTTTCTTTTCTTCTCTTTCTTCTTCTTTCCTCTTCCTCTGCTCTTTTTCCCCTGCAGCAGTGAGGATCGAACCCAGGGGCATTCTACCACTGGGCTGCACTCCAAGTCCTTTTTTATTTTGAGACAGGGTCTTTGCTAGGTTGCTGAAGCTGGCCTCAAACTTGTGATCCTCCTGCCTCAGCTTCTGGAGTGCTCACAGAATGGAACTACAGGTGTGCGCCACTACTGAGTTGCTTTTCTTTTTTTTTTTTTTTTTTTTTTAGTTGTAAATGGACACAATAACTTTATTGTATTTATTCATTTTTATGTGGTGCTGAGGATCGAACCCAGTGCCTCATGCATGCGAGGCAAGCGCTCTACCACTGAGCCACA
>NW_026000075.1:20434064-20482946 GCF_001458135.2 Marmota marmota marmota | reverse complement strand
TTTTTTTTTTTTTTTTTTTTTGTGAATGCTTTTTATAATCAATCCACTTCAATCCAGGCAAAAGCCACATGGTGTAGTATTATTTTTGAAATTCTCTCTCTCTCTCTCTCTCTCTCTCTCTCTCTCTCTCTCTCTTTGTGATGCTGGGCATTGAACCCAGGCCTTGTGCACTCGAAGCAGGCACTCTAAGAAATCTCTTTTAATGTATAGCTTCTAAGTAATCCTTTTGTCTTTCCTTGTGCAATTTATTTGTTATTTGTCCTAAATTGTTCCTAGAGTCTGGGTTTTGCTGATTGTCTCACTGGGCTTTGGTTTAACATGTTTCTCTGATTTGATGTTTCTTGGAAATTGATTGATACTTGATCAGATTCTGCAGTAAAAAAAGCAGGCATGTGTAACACACATCTCAATATTTTAAAGTTATAAAGCTGTCTCTATAGTCATCTGGTCATTACCATTCAGAGTTGTGCCCCTGCGGAACAAGTAACGCCCCAACTGTGAGTAGCTGAAGACACTGTTGTTGCTGTACCCAATCATGGCTAGCCACAAAAGTCTTAGAAATCAGTCGCAAGAGCTGCTAAACTCTGGAAAAATCTATGCTCATCTTGCCTTAGATGAAGTAGAAGACTGAGGTTAATATAATAGAAAACATCAAAAACTAATGTTACCCCAAGCTGGCTGGACTAGGTACTAGACTTGTCAGAGGACCCAGGTGGGATCCTGGGTATGCTTACCTTGCAAGCTTATTGTTATTGCCCCCACCCCCATTCTTTATTAGTGAGCAAAAGAATAGACTTTAGGCAAAAGGTAAAGTTTATTTGTGGGCTCTCTTGTTACCATCAGAGTAGAGGACCAGCCTAAGACCTGGGTACATGATGAGAGCAAGAACCAGAGGGGCCACCCAGGATCTCTAGCTGCAGATCTTTTTTAGATCTGCCCATTCAAGACAGAGGACCCAAAGGCACAGCCTGGCTCATCTGGAAAGTGCTCCAATTGGGGGCAGAAGTTTTATGTAAATTGCCTGTCACATCTTCCTGAATGTGAAAGATATAAATAAGAAGTCAATTGATGAAATCATGAAATGTCCCTGTAGCTTAGTGATAGGGAAGGACTTTTTAAAACCAATCTTCATAATCACATATCAATGGCAAATGTGTGTGTATGGTGTGTGTGTGTGTGTGTGTGTCTGTCTGTCTGTCTTATATAGGCCCATAAAAGGCACATATACCAGGATATTTCAGTGTTATTCAGTGCCTTGAGGACACCGTTTGGGATAGTTAAGTGTGGCAAATTCATACCATGGAATATTAGGCAGCCAATACACACCATGGACTATGAGAAGCAAGATGCACAAACACAGCCTCATGGATAGATCTTAAAATCGCAGTTCTTGCTGGGTGTGGTGGTGCGCACCTTCCAGTGACCAGGTGAAGGGAATGGAAGTCGAGCACAAGGATAAAGAGTAATACCAATCAATCAGTTAACTGAGTGAGTAGGGGCAGCAGAATGGAATGCAGAAATCTCATTCTTTCCTTATCATAATTTTACACTGCCTAACTCATCCCTTCTTTTAATTTTATTTAATTTTTATCTTTACACATTTTTTATTGGTCACTATAGCTGTATGTATGATGAGATCTGTTACATATTTCTATATGAACACAACATAATAATATTATTTGACCAATATGACTTTTAAGCACTTTCCCCCTCCCTTCCTGCTTCCCCCCTCTTTCTCTACTGATCTCCCTTTGATGTTTATGAGATCCTCACCCTTCTCCCTTTGTTTTCCTTTTTTCCTTTCTATCCTCCACATATAAGAAAAAAACATACCACCACTGACCTCTGAGTTCAGCTTATTTTGCTTAACATGATGGTTTCTAGTTCCACCCATTTTCCTGGAAATGACATAATTTCATTTTTTTATCACTGAATAAAATTCTATTGTGTATATATACTTTTTTAATCCATTCATCCATTGATGCACACCTAGGCTGGTTCTATAGTTTGACTCTTGTGAATTGTGCTGTTATAAATGGGTATGCATGTATAACTATAGCATGATGATTTTAATCCTTTAGGATAAATACTAAGAAGTAGTAGAGCTGGGTCATATGGTGGTTCCATATGCCCAGTCTTTTGAGGAGCCTCCGTACGGATTTCCTTAGTGGTCATAGTAATTTACAATCCCACTGACAGTGTACAAATATTCCTTTTTGTCTACATACTTTCCAGAATTTATTATTATTTGTATTCTTGATGACTGCCATTCTGACTAGTGTGAGATGAAATCTCAGTGTAGTTTTGATTTGCATTTCACTAATTGTTAATGATGTTGAACATCTTTAAAATGTATTTGTTGGCCATTTGTATTTCTTCTTTTGAGTAGTATCTGTTTAATTCATTTGCCCACTTATTAATTGGGTTATTTGATTTTTGGTGTAAAGTTTTTTGAGGTCTTTATATATTCTAGATATTAATCCTCTGTCTGAAGAGTAGCTCGCAAAGATTTTCTCCCTTTCTGGGTGTTCTTTTTTCACATTCCTAATTGTTTCTTTTGTTGTGCAGAAGCTTTTTAATTTTATGCTGTCCCATTTATTAACTCTTGGCATTATTTCCTGAGCTTTAGGGGTCCTATTGAGAAAACTAAAATGTTGACTCTACCTTTTCTTCTAGGAGTTTTATTGTTTCTGGTCTAATTCTGAGCTCTTTGATTCATGTTTGAGATGATTTTTTGTTCAGGAGGAGAGATAAGGATCTGGTTTCGTTCTTGTACATATGAATGACCAATTGTCCCAGCATCATTTGTTAAAAAGACTGTCTTTTCTCCAATGTATGTTTTGTTATTTTTGTCAAAGATCAGATGACTGGAGATATGTGGGTTTGTCTCTGTGTCTTCTATTTTGTCCCACTGGTCTATGTGTCTGTTTTTAGGCTAGTACCAGGCAGTTTTTGTTACTATAGTTTTGTGGTATAATTTGAAGTTAGCTATTTTCTATATTAGAGAAAGGTAAAATAACTATTGATTTAAACAATATTATGTTTATTCTTTTAAATCCATTATCATTATGGATGCTTCTAGTATTGCTTGTTTGGCTTAGAATTGTTTTTGTTATTCTGGGTCTTTTATTCTTTCAAAAGACTTTTAGGACTTTTCCCCCTAGTTCTGTAAAGAATGTCATTGGTATTTTGATGGAGATTGCATTGAATCTGTATATTGCTTTTGGTAATATGGCCATTTTAACAATATTAATTCTGCCTATCCAGATCATGAGGAGGAGTCTTTCCATCTTCTAGGGTCTTCTTCAATTTCTTTCTTCAATGTCCTATAGTTTTCATTGTAGAGGTCTTTTACCTCCTTGGTTAGATTTATTCCTCGTGTTTTTTTTTTTTTTTTGGCTACAGTGAATGGGCTTGTTTTCCTGATTTCTTTCTTAGCAGATTCATTGTTAGTATATATACGATAGCTATTGATTTTATAACCTGCTACTTTGCTGAATTTAAAAAAAAATTAGATCTAGCAGTTTTCTGGTGGAGTTCTTTGGATCTTCTAACTATAGGTTGATGAAAGCTGGCCCACAAAAATATAATCAGATGTGATCTCCTGACAGTTCTTTATTTCCTGCACAATCTCATGTGAAGATGTGTTTATCCCTGAGTGTTTTCGTTGGATATTTCCTGCAATTCTGCCTAAACTTATCAAGTCTTTAGAGAGTTAGATATTTAGTATATAGTCGATATCATCATTTCTTATTGAAAGAAATTGTGGGAACAAGCTCACATTTATACTGACACTTAGGAAATTCTTTGTTTTGCAAGGGCTGGGACTACTGTCTGTGTAGGCATCCCCTTTATCTAAGAGTGAGGAGGAAGGGCCTTTTTCTAGTGCTTACTCTGGTATTGAAGGTTCAGTGCTATTGAAGTTACAGGAGTGAGAGCTAAATTATGAGAAGTAAACATAATACAAATGAAGGAGGTAAGAAGTACCAGAGATTTAGTCAGAAAGTGACTTATTTAATGAAAAACCTCTTTCTGTAATTCTTAACAGTGGTGCCTCACCAGGTTATTTCTTGAAGTCTGTCTCAAGATATTATAGTATTTATTAAATAAAATAAATTTTAAAGAAGCTGTCAAAATAAAAGGTAGGGAAAGGATAATGTGTATTAACAGTCAGTATTATTTTAGATGTCTTCTTAGTTTCCATTATATTCATTAGATAATCATGTTGGAAATAAAAATTCTGTATTCTTTTCTTGGCTTCTATTTATTTATGGTTAATTTTCGATTTAAATTAACTATCAAATAAATAAATTAGAATTTTGTTTTTTTTAAACATATGTTTAGTGGTAGATGGACACAATACCTTTATTTTATTTGTTTTTATTTTTATGTGGTGCCAGGGATCAAACCCAGTGCCTCACGCATGCTAGGCAAGCGCTCTACCACTGAGCCACAACCCTGGCCCAGGATCTTGGTTTCTTTACAAGTAAAGAAAGAAACCAAAACATAGAACTTTCTGTTCACGTTACAAGATCTTTGAAGAGTAATAAAGTTTCTGTCTTCCAGTTTTACTTTCATAGTCATCAAGACACCCCACTCCTAGGAGAAGACTTCATGTGATATACGAGGCTTGATTATAATCAGTTTCTATGCTAAAATGTCTTGAAAAATCTTTGGAGAGGAAAGACCTTTTTCATCAAAGTTAAACTGATTGATTTATAAATGTGAAATATGAGAAATTGGGGTGGGGATGGGGAAAGTAGAAGTGCAATGATAAGAAAATATCAGTAGCACTTGAAAAACATGTTGGCACCATGCTGTGGGTCATTGTAAACCATTCTCAAGTCTTTATCTGAAATAAGAATCTTTGACAACAAGACAAGCTTTCAGGAGTATTTCAGAAAGGCCAAAGCTAAATCGCTAGATTAGAGAAAAGTAAAATAACTATTGATTTGAATAATATTATGTTTACTCTTTTGAATCCATCACCTTTATCAGCAAAAAGTCATACAGCTTGAACCAGATTTTCTCATTTCAGTTTAAGAGATCCAAAGCCACTCTTATGTCTAGATTTATCTATGGTTACCATGGAAATGATTCGCTTTGTGTCAAGATGTACACAGACATCCCAGAAGGGCAAAAAAAGTTCGGCTATTGAATTCTTCAAAGTCCCTGTGAGGTAAAGGGAGACCTAAAGCTCCTGACATTTTGGTTCAGATGGGGCTGTGATGCTTGGATGCGAAGGGGAGGGGTTGCCTGTCTGCATGTGATGACACTCCTCTGCACTGTTGCTTTCACCTTACACACACATTAGTGTCAGCTGCTGGGCAGTCATTCCATTCAATTTCCAATAGCTTTCTCCAATTTCCAATAGCTATTATAACCTGTATACAGTAGGCTCAGAATTCTAAAGCACATATAAGTTTCACTAAAAGTAAATGTAGGGAGAAATGAGAGGAAATAAAAATATATACTGATGACTGAGAAGGCTGAGTTTGGGATCTCATTAAATGGTTCAGGATTTTTCTTTTTACCCTAAGGTATGGATGCACTCAGCTTGGTTCCCCTTCTTTTCCCTGGAGCGCATCACAAAGTCTATATATTTCCCTTCTTCTGCCTTCTCACCCAATCTCTTTCACGTACTCCCAAATATCCCAGCACTAAATTTATGTTTAAAATGAAAAATTTGTGCAAAATTTATATTCTATTAGGTAATGTATTTGATGTAAGGGTTTTAATGTAAAGTATGTGAATCAATAGATTATCTCAAACCTTTAAGTAAAATAGATGCTACAAAATAATATGCCCTGTTACATGTGGCTCTGAGTGCAGCATAGGATACTTTCTTGTACTACTGGTGGTGTACAGAATTCTGAGAAATACCTGAGAATTCTGCTTTTAGCAGAGCAGTGAAGGACCATTGTCTCTGTTCCTTTGTGATGTCTGAAACTATCACTTGAAATAATGTTCTTTCAGCTCTGTGTCCTCTTTGTGTTCTGCCTAGCTAGAAATGGGATCATAATAGATCTTTATACCACAGCTAGTGAAGGCTCTAAGAGAGCATGCACTTATGTAATATTTTGCCAGATACTGTTATGGGGGGAATCATCAATGAATATGGAGTGACAATTCTTTATTTTAGAAAAGGAAAACCAGATTAATTATGTACATACAGTCATAGAACTAGTTGATGGATTCCTGGAGGATTTGGACCTTATCTAACTATTTCTGTCTTCCTAGCACATTAAATTACTAAATAAATGCTTAGTGAATGAACCGGGGAAAATAAGGCTCAAATTTCAGACCACTGTTATTTCTGTTTTGGGGAAAATAGAGCTTCTCAGCTCCTTTGTAATAAACTTACATTAAATCAAAGGATTTCTGCCCCTGGTGCCACTCTTGAACCTGGAACCAGGGTGTGAAGCCTCACTTTTATTGCAATTATACGTTCTCTGTCCTGATCTTGTGGCTTCTTGTGCAAGGTTTTTGTATTTCTAAGTTTCCTGTGCCCTTCTCTGGTTTAGGCCCTGTTGATTTCTTTGCTGGAAAATTATATTAGCTTATCCAGGTTTTAAATAATTAAATAAAAGTTATGGGGAGCTGTTCTTTTGGTCTGAGCTCTTGCAACAGGCCTCACTAAAACATACCCAACCAGAGTAGAGTCACTCATGTGAGGTGCCTCATAACCACACTGAGCTTAGAAATAAGAGATTCTTTCAAATAATAGGAGATTCACAGCAAAGTATCTCAGTCATACTAAACCAGCATGTTAAAAAACTCCCCCTGCTTTAGCCCTGTAAGGAAAGAAACCTGGAAATGATCAATTCACATTATGTTTCTTGTTTCTGCTTTCTTCTTGTTTCTGTTTCCCCTACAAAGCCCACCCTCTCTGCTTACTTACCAAAGTGTCATTCAATTTCATAGATGGGATGTAGCCTGATTCATGAATTACTAAAGCAAAAAAAAAAGGAATCAAAAACAAAAATAAAACAAATAACAACAAGAAAAAACAAACCAATTAGATCTTTAAACATAATTTGTTGAATTTTGTTCTTTTGACAAAGCTGATCATTCTGCTTTCAGACAATTCTCATGCTATTGGGCTGTTTTACTATATCATGCATTAACTGTACTATGCTTTGCACAAAAGCCTTGATCTAATGGTCTTTGACCCATTGGATCCAGTTGAACTTCTTTCCTTGGCATTACAAACTTCCTGTTCTCACCTAACCTACTTTTCGGGGCTTATCTATAGACACTAACATAAAACCTACATTCTCAATAAACTAGTTGTTTAATAGAATTTCCTCATGACTGAGGAGATGGTATGAGAAATTTTGTTAGATTGTGAGCTTCTCTTCACCACCTGAAGATGGGGATGTATCTTGTACACATTGGAACTGATTCCTCAACACAGTCAATACTCCTGTGGTGATGCTCACCAGAACGCCAATTTCTGTTCCTAATGGTGTGCATGCAGGACTTGGATGTAGGACTATCCCTGATGCTGAAGCCTGGGGCAAGAGGATGTGAAAAGAGGACCAAGGCATGAAAGTGGTGGGTAAGCATGAGAAAGTTTGTGCTGAAGGCATATTTTATCTCTTTAAACTTTCTGGAAAGGTCAGTTGCTGTGTGTAATACTGATGTTTGCTGGGTTAGTGAAATGGCATGTTTGCAATTTGACATATAATGGGAGAGAAATGCAACCAGGGTTCAAACTAATGACAAGGAGAGGACTCAGGTAGGTGGAACCCATGAAAAGTAGCACACAGGTGACCAGGTTGAAAGATGGGAGACATGAACCAGGCTGATGACCAGCTTTCCTGAGAAATTTTCATTTATGGTGGAAGGAATGTCAGGAGGTATCAAATAGTTGTCACTAAGAATAGCATATTTTCTAGCTCTAAAAATTCTTTTCAAAGCAAATATGTACATTTGATACCTGCAAGTTTTGAATGTGCAAATATTGACTCAACAGATGGATGAGCCCAGCTTGAACATGCTGGTTTTTTTTTTTTTCCCTCAAGGGTGGGTCTATTATTACTCTGACTAAGGGTTATGTATTTTTTTCCTCCCCAGCTGGTGAATTTTCTAGAATGGAATGGTTTCCTGCTCTTGTCTCCAGAATACATAATATTTGTATTAACAAATTTTTATCACCCAGGATCCCCTTTTGCAAGTTCATTTTATGGCTTAAGCTCAATACTTGGTCTTACCTTTGTGATTTCTTTAATGACAAGGACTTCTTAAGTTCTATTGATGACTTATACTAGGTCAATTCGATGGGAATCTCCAAGTTGTTTTATTTATTTGCTTTTCAGTATTTTTTCATTTTAGAGCTGGTGACAAAACTGCCTTTGTATCAGCAAAGAACCTTGAATGGTGGAATTTCAAAATGCTTTCAGAGTTATTTCTGGAGATAAACAAATAAGGAGAAAATGTCCGTTGAATCCTAAACTGTAAAACTAATATATCTGCATGAAGTCATGAACTCTAATGCAGTAAACAGTTGTTCTTTAGTAGGATGTATGAAACAAGGTTCTCATGGTTAAATCATTTATATCAATTGTTATTATCGGGAGTGCTATGACAGAAAAACACAAAGTTACTACCTTTAAGGCAAAGAGCAGACAAATCAGTAGTACAGCATAATTTTCAACAAAGACTATAAAAATTATCTTCAAAAATATTAATTACATTCTGAGGCATTTTTAAATGCATGATTTTAATCTATGTTGTGTTCATGTTATTGGTACTAGTTATGTATACAGGCTATCAGTTTCTTGAAACTCACAAGAAACTCCCTCATCTCTGAAAGAGCTTGGCCACAAGGCCCCACAGGTTTTGAGTGATGTCTCTGTGATTCCCTAAATGCTGCATCCCTGCCAGGGGAAGCTACTGTTGAGTGAGTTTTAGCAGAGGTGTTGATTTCTTTGTACATCTGGGTCATAGGGACTGGCACTGCACACATTTCCTGGTTTATGCTTCTAAAACATATTTTGTCTTGAAGATCTTGGGTCCAAACAGGTAATAGCAATCTATTTGAATTAGTTGTGTTTTTAATCAAATTTTAAATATTATATGTGCAAATACAGGATTACAAGAAACCTGTACCTGCCCTCCACAGTGTAAGCAACACTGTGGTATTAGCCTCCTTTTAAAGATGTACACACATGGAGACCAGAAGAGACTAAGGGATTTTGCTCAAGGTCAAACTTCAGTTTTTACATTTCTTATTTCTTCTGATGGTTAGCTATGATTGTCATGGGAAGGTTTCTCAGAGCTTGGAATTCCTGGCAGTGATTCTTAAAATCAATTCCTGGAATATTATTTTTGGAATGAACTGGGGCTGTGGAAATTTTGGAGGTTAAAGAGAGGAACTGCAGTTTATTGAAATGATGTCTTACCTATGTGACAGCCTCATGTTGCCCCCTTATGGAATGTCTAGTATTTACAGATTTTTTTTTTCTTTTGCTGAATTAGGCTTTCATTAAACCAAGACAAATAAAACAAAATTTCTCACTTTAGCTTTTCACAGGAAAACATGTCATTTTACCACTTTTATATATTATTGAAATTTAGGCAAACTGAAGGAAAATTGATTATAAACAGAAAATTTGTGGGGGAGGGTGGCGCTGAGTGCAGTGGTGCATTCCTGTTATCTCAGCAACTAGAGAGGCTGAGGCAGGAGGATCACAAGTTTGAAACCAGCCTCAACAGTGTAATGAGACACTCGGCAACTTAGTGACACTCTGTCTTAAAAAATAAAAAGGACTGGGGTAGTGATAAAGCACCCCTGAGTTCCTTCTCAGTATCAAGAACAAAAACAAAAATAATAAAAAAAAAGAAAACTTTTCTATGCATATTTATTTCTATACTTCATAGCTTCCTTCACTCACATCCACAGCACTGACAGTTCTGCACACTTAAAGTGAAATGTTTCTAACAAAGTGGGATGATGGTCTCAATATTTTACTAAACTTGAGGTAGAAGGCAGTGGCTTATTTTAATTTTCATGTGTGAAATGTTTAAAAATTTGCTTAAGTGTTTTTTTTTAAAGTGGGTTTGAATTTCAGCTCTGCTACTTGGTGGCTGCATTACCTCAGGTAAAACTCTTAATTCTCTGAGCCTCAGTATCTTCCTTTGTAAAATGGGGAGCAGAGTGTCATTTGTGGAACTTTTGAACCAATTCCTGGTATAGAGGATGTCTGCAAAATAAAAGTAGTGATAGTAACCAGTGGATCTTAACTCCTCAGTGTTTAAGTGAGGACATTGTACTAATGAGCTCAGAGGCCCTCTCACGTCTTTCCATCTCTCCCATTAAAGCAGGACACAGGAAGGAACATGCATCATGGACAGTGTTTTCATTGCCTCTGTCGTGGGAAGTTCTTTCCTTCCCACAGCACCTGCTAGGAGCAAGCACTTTGCTAACCGGTGTTGCTGGTTTGGGCCACAGTTTCTGAGTACTCTGGGGAGATAAATGCAAGGGGAGGTAGGCAGCAGGGGTTCCTGTTAGCAGACCCTTTCCAGCGGTGTGAAACTGGTCTGCCCTTAGGTACAGTAAGGACCACATACCCAGAGGTGCTCACACTCTGAAGACAGACTCAACAGGGGAATACAAGCTGGTGGTAAGCAGTGAAAGTAATTGCAGGGAGATTTGGAGGTGGGACACTAACCAGTGGTTAAGAATGGCCTGAGAATTCTGCCTATTCCACAGGATCAACTTCACTCTCACCAAAGATTCTTTGATGAACAAAGCAGGACATTAGTTAAAGTAGTTAAAACAGATTTTATTCATAACTACTAATAGTAAAGGGCTGAGCTTTCCAATTTGTGCAAAAACGACTGGGTGTTTTAATCTTATATTTTTCCAACAAGTTCTTATGGTTTATGTCTAAGAGTTACCTACGAAATCTTGCAATATGTTTACATTGTCTATGAAGTATTTTATAGCCCTATTGAGGTATAACTGATATATAAAATTTCACACATATAGTGTCTTTAATGAGTTTGAATATATGATACATCCATGGTACCATCACCACATTAAATACATCCATCTCCTCAAAGGGAGAGAGTGGGGAAGGGGAGAGAAGGAGAAAGAGAGTGAGAGAGAGAGAGAGAGAGAGAGAGAGAGACAGAGAGGGAGAGGGAGGGAGGGAGAGAGAGAGAGAGAGAGAGAGAGAGAGAGAGAGAGAGAGAGAGAGAGAGATTAGAAGTGGGGCTCAAATGAAAATTTGTGGAGGGTTGGTCAATGCAAAGGTAACTAGGCCAGCTGTGTCCACTAGCTGGCCATTATTAAAGTTAGGCTTCTATCCTGATGATTGCATTTCAAAGAATGTCTTTTAGGTGTTTGAAAAAGAAAGATCCTCCTGAGTTGTGGAAGAGACAAATACATCAAAAGATTCACAACAGTAAGCCATTTTTGATAAAAGAATAAGGACTCATAATGGTAAGCCATTTTTAGTAAAAGTGCTAAGAAAAGGAGGTCAGAAAGCACAGAAAATTCTCCTGGTGGTGTTGAGCTTTCTTGCCAGGCATTTTAGTGGGAGCTGGAGGTATCATAGAAATGCAGGCTTACATTTCTAGGAGCCAAACCAGAATTTGGTTCTCTAGGAGTGGAGAGTTGTCTAGTTTTTACCATGAGGCCCACTCTGACAATATAACCCTCACAGGTCTCATCTGTCAGCTTTGTCAGCATTTAGAAATTTGTAGAAAGTAAATAGTTTCATTTACTTGTTTCACACTTATTCATCGGGAGCCTTCTATGGGCACAGTTCAAGATTCAGGGAAACCTAGGGCTGTTTGTATTATTCACTAGTTGTTTTATTTGTCTTAGCTTAATTCAGTAGTTAACTTCTTTGAGATGAGTCATTTATTCTTTTGTCTTCCATACAGTATGTAATTTAGCACAACCCAATAAATACTCAGCTGAATTTTTAAAATATACTTGAACAATAAAAATAAGAAAGGTAAAGAAAAATACTTTGGAATACAATTTGAGCAATTTGGGCATTGAGTGGAGACGAAAAGGAAAATGTCATTTTATCTTTTATTATGGGTTCTGGAAAATTTGATTTTAAAAAATCACTTATTAAAAATGAAAGTTTGAGGACACTATCATTTTTTTAGGTTCAGAGAGGTAAATTCAAATAACAATCTTCTCCTGGAATTAATCGTGGAGGATAATTAAGTTGAAGTGGACAGTGTTGTAACTTCCAAGGCTCAATCAGAAGGTATGTACTTCTGTCACAAAAGAGGTGTCTCTGAAGAAGAGTCTGAGGAGTTCCTGGAGAGAAGGGGGACCAGCAGGATTCTTGTTTTACATGACAGAAAACACTTTCAAAGCATGTGCCAGTCAGAGGCCTAGATTGAGTTTTATTTGGGAAAGTACACACTCATTCAAGGGAAAATGGGGGCACTCTCAAGAGAGATGCCTTTGAGGGTAAAGCAAGAAATACACATTCAAGAGAGAACATAGACCAGCTCCAGAAAGAGAGACGAGGTTTTGGGGTTCCAGTCAAGGGAACTCGGTGAGGTGCGGGTATGGAAAGGCAAGTAGGAATGATGTCAGTCCAGTGATCTCAAGACAGTTTTTGGTGTTCTGGTCATTCTCAGGATTCTCAGACTGATGGGGTCTCCATTGTCTGATCAGTAGGTAGTACAGGAAAGGCCCCTAAATTATAGGTTTCTCAAAATATCTCTATTTAATCTATCTATTTAAGGATTAATTAACAGTGCACAGGTACATTTACAGATTTCCCAAGAATATGGGAGTAACAGGCCTGCATGGGAGACCAGTTAGGGAGGAAGAGCCTGGAAAATTATGCAGAACTTCTGACTTAAAATCTTTTTCCCTTGTTCTTCCTTTCTGTTTTCTTTCTAACTGTTTCTTATTTCTTCTATCATGCCTTACTTCCTGGTCTGGAACTTCAGTCCTTTGAATTCAGAGGAGCAAGTCAAAAGAGGTCTCCAAGTAGGAAGTCTGGACTGGGGCCCCAGTGCAGAAGATGAGGTTTGAGGACAAATCTTTGAAGGTGCTTTCACTCAAGTCATCCCAGCTCTCTGCCCTTCAGGGACTGAGAGTTTGATACCAGAAGACATATTTCACCGGCTTTTAATTATTTTTTTGGTTCCCAGGAGGATGTAACTATAATTCACCCTATGGGCCATGTTAATATCTCCTATAATTTTGAAGTCTTCTAGAAATATTTGTTGTTTGCTTCTTAAAGAACTAGAAAGGAATGAATCTCGGATGCAATTGGAGAGGTGACATTAAAACTTTTTTTTTTCTGTGTCTGATTTAACATAACTGAAAATAGTAAAAATTTCTACTAGTTTAACCTGTACCCAAAGCCTAAGAATAGGTACAAAGAATTTTATTCCTGGATGCCAGGAATATTCTGAGATCCTGCCAGCTCTGCGGCAAATGGAGGGGGTGGTTCTTGGATGACAGGCTCTTCTGGAGGGAGGCCAGGCTGCAGCTGGCTGAGTTGTAATGTTTTCATCTGAGGTGTTGGCATGAGGACTTCCACCATTGTTCCCCACTGCTATTTTTCTAAAGGAAGGCCAAGGTTGGATAAGGGTCAAAGCTGGCACAGAACTGATGTTAGAAGCAGTAAGACACAGGGATGCTTTTACAAAGATGCATGCATTTTATTTAGCAGTCTTTCCCCCTAAAATATTCCTTTTATGTCTTCTATTTCAGTGATTTGCCATCCATCTATTCCATCCCCCCCACACACTCCCAAAGTAATTTTAGCAATATCAGGAAGCATTTTTGATTGTCCTAATTAAGGGAGGGAATGCTATTGGAATCAAGTGGGTAGGGGCGAGGGATGCTGCCAGGCATCGTACAATGCACAGGGCAGCCCCTCACAGCAAAGAATTATCCAGCCCCAAATGTCAACAGTTCCAAAGTTGAGAAGCCCCATTTTTGTATTCGAAGAGAAGAAAACCAGTTCCTTGCTCTGTGCACCAATGGACATCTTGCTATTCGAAGGGTGGTTCCCAGACTCCAGCATCACTTGGTAGTTTGTGAAAAATAGACTTTCAGGCCCCACTCTATCGACACAGGATCCGAATCTGCATTTTAATGAGGTCTCCAGATGATTCATACGCATGTTCAATTCTGAGAAGTACCAATACCATTCTGTGAGAATATGCAAGGCAAGGCAGTGAGACTTCCGGGTGACCACATCAATAGGATATAGTCCTGACCAGACTCAGTGTGTTTAAATTCACAAAAGCTCACTTGTTCTCTATTTGGTCCCACATTTTCATTGAAGTTTCTTCCACTTTTTTTTTGTTACCTTTCCCTCCCTCTCTCCCTCCCTCCCTCTCTTTCTGCCTGCCTGGCTTCCTTTCTTCCTCTCCCAGTTCCTCTACTACATCAAATCTGTATCCATTTACCTTCATCCCATATGTGCATAGCTTTTTCTAGGTTTTTAATTTAGAGTCCCCTCATGATACACCGCCCCAAGAGGCAACACTTACCTCTTTAATTAAAGGAAATTGCCCTAGAGGGAAAAGTGGGTAGAATCTGGAAGGAAAGCCATACTTTCTGAAACCTGATAACACAATTAAATTCAACCTTCCTGCACTGAGCTTTCAGTGGTAAGATATTAAAAAGGAAGGCAATAAAACTCATCCAATACTAATTTAATCAGAAGCCTATGCAATCAGTCTCTTTGATATACCTTTTGTCAACACAGCTTTGGGTTTTGAATAGGCAATCTAAAATCCTGGAAATTTACCATATTGACATCAGCAAATTTTCTGCTGAACTTAGGTATAATAATAAAACTGATTAAAAATAAAATGTAGGCTGCACACCATGTCAATGTATTGTAAATTTTTGAAGTCCTTTAGATATCTTATTTAGACATCTTCTCTCCTTTTTAAAGCTTTTGCTTGTATTGGGTTCACCATCTGTTAGCTCCATGTTTTTTTTTTTTTCCTACAGAAAATATGAGCTAAAATTTTCAAGTATTAAAACAAACTTTAATTCAACTTGATAAACATTTACCAAACATCTATTGCCTATGAAATGCTGGAATAAGAAGTTTAGAAGATAAAAAAGATCCAGATATAATTTTGCCTTCCTTTGTGGTCTGGGATATATGAGTCTACATGTGTGTGTGTGTTTCCACGCATGTGTGAATTTGAATATGGTAGGATATATGAAAATTTGCAAAAGTTTGTTCCTGGCAAGTATATAAAATAGGTATCAAAAAGAGCTATAGGAAATTATAGAGAAATATTCATTTCTTTGTTGTATAAAATAAGATTTTGAAATAAAAAGAAAACGATTGGGAAGTTTCTAGGTGCTGAAAGCCATGGTTTTCTCAGTGATAGTTTACATCTTGGTTAATACTTACATTGGGTTGAGTCAGCTCATCTGCAACACTAGTACCATGCCCATGATACTGGGTCGTTGTGTATTCCATGTGTATCAGGCTATGAGAAGACATATGAGGATACATGTGTATTAAGCTATGAGAAGAGACACAGGATGGGGGACACTCCTGACTATAACAGAAACTAGTGGCTAAATGAGAAATTCAAGCTGGGCTTGAACTTTCCCATTCTGCCCTACTTAATTGACAAGGCTTACTAAATTGCCCAGAGCAATGCCACCTGTGCTGCATTACCTGCAAGCACAACCTATATGGGGAACCTGAAGAGCAGAATCAGGTTATGTGCATCTCTAATCAGCTGCCCAGAGTCTGCTGTAGTCCGGACTTTGAGAAACTGAGGCCAGAGTGCTTGGAGGGCCTCCCAGAGAAGATGAAAGGAAGGCAATAAAACTCATCCAATACTAACTTAACAGTCCCTGGGGAAGTGGCCATGGTTTGTTGGTGACAGGATCACCTGTATTTTCTCACTTATGATATCCTTGATGTGCACCATATATTTTACTCCAAGTGCCTAGATGAGTTTTGAACATTTTGGACATTAGTTCCCTCTTTGAGAGCTTGAAGAATATCTCTGCCTATATGAAGTCCAGCTGCTTCCTCCCAAGACCTGTATACTCAAAGGTGGCCACTTGGGGCAACAAGTAAGGCCTTGAAAAGACAGGATCAGGAGTGAGGAGCCTGTTCTCTTCCTGCTGCCCAAGGTCCTGGGGAGTGGCCAGACCTCGTGAAGCTCTTCATTCTTTCTCCTTCTTTCCAGTTCTGTATCATATCCAAGGCCTTATTGCCCTCCTTTCTCTCACTAATCCTGAGAAAGGAATTTGGAGATACAGAAAAAGAAAGAGTGACTGAGTCTCAAAAGAGAAGCCCTAAAATACCCATGAGCCTTTGAAATCCAAAATGAGTACTCCTGAGCAACTCAGCCCATGTCCTTTGCCCATTCCAATGACCCAGCCTCTTGCCTGCAGATAGTCACATGAGGAAAATGCACAATTGCTAGAAAAATTGATATGAAATTGTGTAACTCTGTCCTGGCTCCATATCTAGTCCAGCCCCTAGCTATGATTCCTCTATAAATATTCATACCGTATGCCAAGGGGCTGCTGTCTGTCCCTCTGGAGATGACATGTGTCCTCCCTTGAATGTGTACTCCTTGCTTTACTCCAAAAGCTTCTCATGCTCAAGATGGTTGACATTTTCCATTTAATGTGTATTTCTTACTTTACTCCCACAGATGTTTCTCTGGAGATATCCTGCATTCCCCTATGAATGTGTATCTACTTTCCTAAATAAATATGTTTGTGTCTCTGAAAAAAAATTATACCAGGTTTAAGGGATGTTTATATAAGAGGCTTCAGTAGGCCTGAGAATCTGAGAAAATTACCCGTTCTATGCTTGTTTCCCCAGAATTTCTTTTGTACCAACAGCTTTTTAAACCCATCTGATCTTTCCATAATAACACTTTCTTTTTTCCCCTTTGAAACTATAGTGGTGCCAAAGCAGAGATTTATTCTTAGTGTGGATCTAAGTCATACATGGAAGACAATGAAACTGTTATGCACGTGTTGAAAAGAACCTGCTAAAAACAAGATGTAATGGGTACTTTATCAATTTAGTTGAATAAATTTTATCTTGCTTAGAAAAGACTTTTTTAAATAATGCTTTTAAAAGTCATTATGCAAATTTCTTCACCTGGAATCTACTTGAGGGTTTAGTAATAAGACTTTAGAAATAAGCTCCAACTTTCCCCTGAGATCTAATCAATATGCAAAAAGACATACACTATTTTGAAATGACAAACAATGGGGAAGTTATTCTTTTTGCTCATTCTCTGTGACCTTGCAAATGACTATTTGTGCCAAAAATTACGTAAGTATTTGGATGACTTCCTAAAGAAATTAAAATGAAATTGAGTCATACTAAAGCCTTATTCAATTAGGCAATTGTACTTACAGATTCATTTTTAAAAGAAGCTAGATAAAACTGGTTTTATGTGATAAATTTTATTGGGCAGGGCTCATCTTTTGAAACAGGAGGGTGTATCCCTCTTATATGATGTTAAAGATTATTCAAGTAATTAAGGATGGGTGCTAACTATCACATAAAACAATTCTACTTTATTAATAGTGCTTGCCTTGGATTTTCCAAACATACTTTTATTTGCCCCAAATTCCATGAGTCATTGGCTTTCTGAATTGAATGCTCTGCACACTTCCTCACCCATGGCTTTTCTACAGCCTCCAGTCCCATACTGCAGTCTTGCTTTAAGGTTGATAATAAAACTTGGAGACGTGGTTAGGTGATTGTTTTATTTGTGTATGAGATAATGAAAAGACTTCTTTGGGATGCTGAAGGTGTATTGATAATTTAGGGGGTTAAGTTCCTCTTAAAAAGGAGTTCAAAAATTCTGTTTTTGAGAAAATAGACATAAAGAAATAATATTTTAGAAAATACTGAAGAGATATATTCTGGTTTTTTTTTTTTTTTTGTACCAAGGATTGAACTAAGGAGTTCTTAACCACTGAGCTACATCCCCAGCCCTTTTTTTAAATTTTATTTAGAGACAGGGTTTCCTGAGTTCCTTATGTCCTAGCTAAGTTGCTGAGGCTGGGTTTGAACTCACAGTCCTTCTGCCTCAGCCTCCTGAGTTGCTGGATTATAGAGTATGCCGCTATGCCTGGTTAAGAGATGTATTTTTGTTTTGTTTTGGTATTTATCATGTTTTCTTCTTCTTCTAGTTGGCTTCAAGCTTGAATCACAAACCCTGAGGTCAAATTCTGTAGGGAAGAAGAGAGTGGTTCCCATCAGGACAGAGAAGTTAGTAGCACCCTATCTGGGCTGGTGTATCACTAGCATTCTGCTAGGCTAGTCCTGGCTAGAAAAAAATGATAAAGAGGAGAGGTTATCCTTGTGGGAAGAAGGAGGTAAGAGAATCAGAGAGAGCAGATGGTGAGATGAGATGTCTACATGTACCTCATTAGACCAAAGTGCTGAAAGTGAAGATATTTTAGGTAGGGTGAGGTTACAGGGGAAAGAAGAGTGCCTTTGGCCTTACTTCCTTCTTTAGAGGTGGAAGTCTCCCAGAGAGATTCTCACCATAACAATGTGGGCAACCTCAAGATCAGATGAGGTTGAGGACCAAATTCCTCAGAATACCCTCTAGAGTGTTCTAGATGTTTCTACAATACTATAGAAAACCATTTAGATAGCTAGTGGTACTGGTGGGTGAACTTATAGGATTCATATTAATGTATGTGGGACAGAGCAAAGTAACATTCCAAGCAAAAACAGTGCAAATAGAATGGAAATTGATTTGGTATCAATAAGGCTGACAAACTCCTGATCCATCTGAGAAAAACTTGACAGTTCCTTAGGCCTACACTGAAGGTCAGATACCAGCTAGGGGTTCCAGTGACCAGGAAGAGAAGCTAGAAAGCAAGGAATGTGGAATGTGTATCTGACACCCACTGCCATTCTCTCAGCTGCCATCTTGAAGAGAAGCAGGAGAAATGGAGAAAATGTAGAAAGCTTAGCCTTCCTAGAAAGCCTGGATTACCAAAGATGCTTTTGTTAAATGGAGTGTGCAAATTGGATTGTATTTGTACTTTTTTTTTTTTTGAGGAGCGTGATCCACAAAAAATATAAAGAGTTGTGGAAAATGGGCAGAGGAGTTTCTATGCACAACTGAGTGCTGGGAGGTGAGACTAAAAGGAGGCCATGCAGTGTGGCGCACTTCTTTGGGGCCTCTGGATGTCATGGACATAACTAAGTTCTTTTTAGAGTTTCAAGAATTTCTTTCTTGGGCTGGGGATGTGGCTCAAGCGATTGCGCACTCGCCTGGCATGCGTGCGGCCCGGGTTCGATCCTCAGCACCACATACAAACAAAGATGTTGTGTCTGCTGAAAAATAAATATTAAAAAATTCTCTCTCTCTCTAAAAAAAGTAATTTCTTTCCTTCATTTTTTCTTTTTTCTTTTCTTTTTTTTTCACCAGGGATTGAATCCAGTGGCACTTAACCATGGAGCCACATCTTCAGCCCTTTCTTGTATTTTATTTAGAGACAGGGTCTTGATAAGTGGCTGAGAGCCTTGGTAAATTGCTGAGGCTGGCTTTTAATTCAAGATCCTTCTGATTTGGCCCCCACCCAGCCACTGGGATTACAGGCGTGAAACACTGTGCCTAGCTTTGAGTTTTAAGAATTTCTAAGTTGAAACCATATAGTAAATTTAGAATGGTAGATGATAAGTATACCATAATTGTATGATTGCCATTATTTAAGAGTTTTGCCATAAAAAGCTCTGTTCTGTAAGCTTGGGGAGTCAACTCCCTGTGATAGGATGATGAAGATGCTGCTTGGATTTGGGGTTCCTTAAATGAAGCCTTAAGAAAGCTGGAGAAGCTGCCCTGGCTCCTCCTCCAGCCTCTGCAGCATGCTTGCTGTTTGTTTCATTCTGTCTCCGAGCTGACTCTTGCTCCCTTCTCTTGTGTTCAGTGGGCCCTTTGTTCCTGGTCAGAACAGCTGATGGGACTGCTTGGGCCTGGTGACCCAGACAAGGACCTCTTGGATGAATTGTCTCACATGTAAGTTGCTGTAATCATCATTGATCAGAGCTCTAACCACTTCCCAAGAGGAAAGTCTATTTGTTCTATAATACCTGCCCCAAGAGTCAAGAGGGTTGTCAAAGTCAGAACAAGAGATTTTCATTTGTTCCTTTCAGTTTGTTCTTCAATGATTCATTGGAAAGCAACATGTCCAGTTTTCTAGGGAACTGTCATTTCTATCTCCTTCTAATTGATTTTCACTTTTCTATTATTAAAGATAAGAATGGAAATACAGTATATTTCATTCTGGACTAAAAGTTCCTTTGGTGGGGCAGGGTCTATGGCAAGGAAGTACTCCTGGATCAGATGCACTTCCCTGCCCATTCCTCAAGACCTTGACCAGGCTCCTTGGACACTGTTAGAAGTCAGGGCTTGGAGGTTACTGGTGGCCTGGGGAAGGGTGGGGCCTCACTCCAGCTCTGCCTTGTGCAGTTTTTCAGAATCAGTTCTGTGGACATTTGGGCTGGATCATTCTCTTTCTTGGGAACAGTCCTGTGCATTGTGTGATATTGAGTAGCATCTCTGGTCTCCACTTAATCAGTGCCAATAACACCTTCTTAGTGGTGACAATCAAAAATATCTCCAGACATGCCCAAATGCTGTCCCCATGTGAGAAATCTTGGCCTGTGAGCAGATGCCTATGTCCTTATTTTTGTTTTCACATGTGGAGAATGGAAGATTGCATTGCCCTGTGGGAACAGTGGCAGGTGGGTGGAGGACAAAGATGGAGGAAAACTGTGGGGCTGGGGATCAGACCTAGGGCCTTGTACCTGCTGGGCTTATACATGCTAGCCAAATGCTCAACCATTGAGCCTCCCAGCCTCTAAACAAAGCCTCTGAAGGAATTACTGTTCACTGTTTTTCAGTATTGTAGTTATGTTTGTCAAAGTACTTTTGATTGTGTTCAGTACCTTCATTGTTAGAGATATAAGATATTAATAATGGGGCATCTTAGTATGGGATTTTGGGGACTCTGTGCTATCTTTATTGTGTTTCTGGAAATCTAAAATTAGTCTAAAATAAAATTATATTTTTTAAAAAAGACCTTCATGAAAGGCTTCCAAACTCCACTGTATCCTGTGAGAGGTTGTTAATAAATTTATGCTATTCAAACCTTACACCTTTTTTCTTCCTCCAGTGAAAGGTGTGGCATGGAATAGGTTGAAGTAACATAATGCTAACTAAATACTTCTAACTGAGCAGATAAAGATATAGATGAGAAAGAAAGGGCAGCTTTGTTGAAAAATGTCTCTTTAGAAACTCAAGGGAAAAAGAATTGCAAATGTTTGCCAGGTGTAGATTGATGGCAGTGGGAATATAGGTATTTGTAATAAGAAGACATTTTACTGAGGAGGATAATAGAATATCTAGAAACAATGCAAGTTTGTGAGCCTGTCATCTTAAGTTACACTGAGGGAGTTATAAAAACGGTGAAGAAAATTCCCCTAAATAGCAGTTGGATTGAAGTATCTATTTTAGGTGTAAGTAAATAAATCCTTTTCACACACTCTCCTGTCCTCCAGCTGTGAAAACTGGTATCTTTCATGATTCTGGGCAAGAGTGAGTGGAGGGCATTTTTTTGTTTGTTTTGTTTTTGTGGTACTGGGAATTGAACCTGGTGGTGTTCTACCATTGAGCCACGTCCCCAGCCCTTTTCATTTTGAGACAGGGACTCACTAAGTTGCCCAGGCTGGCCTTGAACTTGTGATCCTCCTGCCTCAGTCTTCTGAGTAGTGGATGTCTGCCACTGTGTCTAGCTGGATGGCATTTTTAAGAAAGTAATTAATTTGTAAGATGTTGTCAATAAAAATAAGAACAAAGTGAGATATAGGATAGTTTGTCTCACTGTGGAGTAACTTTTATGTGCTAAACTGTGCTTGGCACACAGCACTTAGTGAGCAAATAATTGAATCATATTTCTTCATAGTATAAGAGAGAGTTAATTTCCTGAAACAAGCCTCATTTGTTCTAACTATTTTCCTGATATATCTTGCTATGGCTAGTTCTGTGACCTAAGTACCTATGTGGGTATACCATGGTTTGGAGTGTTTTGCCAACATTTAAAACAGTTGCCAAATGAAATAGAGGATCCCTAGTTAAGTTTGAATTTCAGATAAACAAAATTGTTTTAATATAAGTGTGTCCCAGATACTGCCAACAGCATTGCTTCTGTTCCCTTCTTCTCTGATAATCCATTCACATCGATTTATGTGCTCAACACATACTCATGGAGTAGCTACCCTGTGTGCTGCTAGAAGAGTAAGCAAAACCAGCATCTTTCCTGCCCTCGTGGAGAGGCCAGAAAAATAGGCAAACATTCCACAGAATTTCAGCAAGGCAAGTGCATTGAAAAGCGAAGTAAACAAAGGAAAGAGAATGACGCTGGTGGACAGAACGTGTAGTTAGTTTGTGTGAGAGGTGACGTTTCAGTAGGAACCAGAAAGATGCCAATGCGTGAGTCAGGTAGAGATCTGGGATAAGTATGTTTGTCCAGTCAGAGAGAGCAGCCAGTAAGTCCTGAATCTAGTAAAATTTTAAATATTTGAAAGTTGTTGTCAATTTGTAGTAATCTATTTTAAACACTCCCTGGCAATTACTTTTTCATAGTTCACTTTCTTTCTTTATTTTTTTTAAAATATTTATTCTTAAGTTTTAGGTGGACACAATATCTTTATTTTACATTTATGTGGTGCTGAGGATCGAACTCAGTGCCTCGTGCATGCTAGGTGAGCACTCTACCACTGAGCCACAACCCTAGTTCCTCATAGTTCACTTTCTGCAGCAAATCAGCAAAAAGCATCAGCGAACTGGTTAGGGGGTTTCCTACTAGACATGTATGGGGTATGGGGTATACACATGATGGACAAAGCCCTGCTTATTCTTTTGGGGAGTTTTGCTGTGAAAGTCTCTGTGAGTTGATAATATGGTGACTCCGGAAGCCCAGCAATCAGGCTGCTAAAAAATGGAATTAGTTAAAAATGGTATTGACTTACAAACAACTTCTCTAAGGCACATTTTCCAATAAAATACAGAGTAAAGGGCCATGGAGTAATAGTGACTCTTACCTTTTTCTTTACTTTTTAATGTAAGACATTATTTACTAAAAATAGATACGAATTAAAACAAAACCCAGTAAACAATATCATTTTAATTTGTCAAGTTAGAAAAAAATGTTTTAAAATCTTAATACAAAATGCTGGTGAAGATGCACTGAAGCAGGTTCTGATGAGAGTATTAAAATGTTTTTCTTTAAGATCGTTACAAATGGGTTGGGAATGTAGCTCAGTGGTAGAGTGCTTTCCTAGCATGCATGAAGTCCTGGATTTGATCCCCAGCCCTGCAAAAAAAGGTGGTAAATAGAAGTTGTCTATGTTTATGGTGTACAACATGATGTTCTGAAATATGTATATATTGTGAAATGACTAAACCAAATCAATTAGCACAGTAATTACATATGCTGCATAGTGATTTGTAGTGAGAACACTTACAAATCTATTGTCTCAGAAATTCTTAAGTATACAATACATTGTTGTGAACTGTACTCAGTGCCCTTATTTTCTTAACCAAAACTTGTTTCCTACCTTCTAGTTCCTTGGCCAGTGAGCTTGGCCACATACTGAATATGGCTAACTCTGCATTGGATCTCATCCTATTCAAGGACACTGCTTTGGAAAGTTTCCCATCTTTTCTGTAACCTCCAATTTCTCCCCTCTACTGCCTATAGCATAAAATTGTGCTATTGAAAACAGAATGAATTTGGGGCTCACCCCTCCTTCTAAATTGGGAACATATTTCTCCTGTTAAGAGAAAGAAGCTAAAGGGCTCCAACCCTGACAGATGCCAAGGATGGGAGTGCAGATGGCCCACCAGGCCCAATACAGGTTGGCTAACTAAATCTACCTCATGTGTTACACCTGGATTTTTTTTCTGGAAGATATATCTGATTTTGTGAGTGGAGGAGAGAAGGAATCTAGTTGCTTCTCCCCAGTCTGATCAAACTGCATAAAGATCACTATTCATTTTTTCATCTTTTGCATATTTCTTATGTGGGTAACCAAATCCAGCCAGCCAGGATACCCAGTAATACTATATTTCTCCCATCTTCTGAAAATGCTCCCTTGACCTCCTGTCATCCTCCATCTATTGCTTCATTTTTAGGTTCTCCTTCTATCAAAATTCCTTTAAATGCCTGTTCCACCTGCTGTCTCCGCTGTCACTGAGTCCCTGCAATCCTCTGATCAGGCTTCTGGATCCGCCACTCCACAAACTTAGCATTTGTCAAGGTACCACAGCTCCATCCTGCTGATGTCAAGCGTCAGTCCTTGACCTCAGCTTTTAATGATGGTCGCTATGCTCCTTGAAGCAGTTGGCTTCCAGATACTTCTTTCTTGATTATTTTTCTCCTCTCATACTAGACACTCACTTCTAGACACCTTTGCGTGTATCTTGTTGCTCTGATTTTTAAGCAAGGAATATTCCAGGGTTAGGCTTTCAAACATGTTTTCTTCTTTCTCTATTTCTATTTTCTTTATGGTCTCATTCTATCTCTATAGTGGTGTCTCACAAAGTTATATTGGCAACCCTGCCCTCTTCCCTGAATGGCTGTCTCTCATGAGCACCTACCCATTCAACGCATCATCAGCACCTCAGATATTATCTGCCCCCTATCACCCTGGCAATCACCCCACAATCGCCATAGCTCCTCACCAACACTTAATTTCAGAAGCTTCCTCATTGGCCTCCCTGTTTTTGCCCCTATCCCTTTGTAGTCTATTCTGGAAAGTCAGAGTAATTGTTTTTATGCTCATAGATCATGTCCTGCCTAGGCTTAAAGATCCCCAACTTTTCTTCAGCCGCTCAGAGACAAGTTCACGCCTAAGGTTTTACCAGGCCCTTGGTCCTCTGGCCTCCTGTCATTTCTCTGGTCCCTCTGCACTGGCTCACTGTCTCTTACCATTGCACTTGATTTTCCCTTTCTGCTTGGAATAATCTTTTATCAGATGTACTTGACTCCAAGCTCCTAAGGCTCTCTGTTCAAATGTTGGCTTGTGGGTGAAAGTGCTGTGATCACTCTATTTAAGATTGTTTCTCCACCGTTCCCTGTGTGTTATATCCCACTCCCAGCTTTCCTTTCCTTTCAGCACCCTCCCTCCCCCACACACTCTGAAGTGTGTAGAAGATAGGATTTCTTCATGCTCCTGCCCCATCCTCCAGTGTGTCAACTCCTGGAGGTCAAGGAGTTTTCTCCTTCAGTACTACAGCTTCAGCATCTAGAAGAATACTCTGCAAATTGCAGGTGATCAGTAAATCTTCATTAAATGGGGGGAAAATAAGGCTTTATATTGTACCTGGTCTTTCAATGGGACAAAATATTTGGAATCAAGATTTAGTATGGTTACCTTCCAAGAATGACTTTTCACAGGACTGGACTTTTCGGTGGCAGAGTGCTTTGCTAACATGCTCAGGGCCCTGGTTTCAATTCTTACCACTGCCAGAAAAAAGTTTCGCTTAGAAACTTAAAATCTTCACATCCATCATTTTGGTATAACTCACAAAGTTAAAGAGAATATCACATTGCAAATTATTTCAAAAATCTGCGGCTGAACAGTGACAATGCAGCATAGCTCAATGAAGCAGGTGTTCTACTAACCCTTAATTTGAAAATTATTGATGAGGTGGGGAGACAAGTATTTCTTTTTCTGCTTTAAAGAATAATCGACCACAAAAACAAAACAAAATACATGAATGGCTTTTCAGGAGTCAATTGATTTTCTTCAGTTTGTATAAGTGGTTTGTAAAGTTTTGATCATAAATTGTGCTTAAAATATTTTATAGATAATGATAATTTAATAAGTAAATTAATGTAACAATGAATGTTAATACAGGTTTGGTTTTTAATTTAAAGTATTAATATGATTATAATTGAAATTCCACTTTTACGTGTTGAAACATATTTAATAGAAACTTATGTTTTTATATTGTAAGGTATTACATACATGATAAAGTATTTAAATCTACTATTTGCAAATATTTTTCAGAAAGACTTCCTAGTGAAAGTAAGTTGAACTGTCACACTGCTGTACAAGTCAGAGGATAGTGAACAAATACTGCTCTCTAGTGGAGAAAATGAGACATGACACATGGTAGTCATTTATCGAAGACCATTCCTTTTACCTAGAGAGTGCCTAGGAATTGGATATTTCCAATTTATCATCTGAGCTTATGGTGTTATATTGATATTTTATATTTAATTTTGAAAATGTGAAGTATTAGCTAAAAATCCTTGAATAAGCAAAGTACAAAATGTAATGACCAATTAAGTTCTGAAAAAAGTGTCCAAGTTTCACTAGCAATCAAAAAATTAAAATTAAGAAAAAGTGGTATGCTTATTTCATCTATCAAATCAATAAAAAGTTTGAGAACAAAGCTGGGTGCAGTGGCACATGCCTATAATCCCAGCAGCTCAGGAGGCTGAGGCATGAAGACCACGAGTTCACAGCCAGGTTCAGCAACTTAGCCAGATACTAAGCGATTCAGTAAGACCCTGTCTCTAAATAAAATATTAACATGGGCTAGGGATGTGGTTCAGTGGTTAAGTGACCCTGAGTTCAATCCCTGGTACAAAAAAAAGTTTGAGAACAAAATTAAGGCATGAGAATAAAGTCATGAATATTGTTGGTAGGGCTATAAAATGGTAGTGTGTTCTCAATGTGGGTTTCTTTTGGAAAAGGGCTCCTAAATTATGTGAAAATATGTTTGAGTGTTACTTGCCCTTTTTAATTTCTGAGGAGAGGCTCAAAATCCATCAAATTCTCAAAGGGATCTCCATGCTCCCACTTGATAAGAACAAATATTTTAAATAACTTTGGAGATTAACTTTGCAAAATACACGAAAAACAGTCACAGGTATATGTAGTTCAACATTGTTTTGAATATTTAACAACTACAAATAACCTAAAATGTTCAACAACAGAGGATTTGAAATAAATTACATTCCAGCCATATGATGGCGTTATTGTAACTATTAGTAACTATGCTGTAGAATTAATGATGTAGAAATGTTCAACACTATTGAGGAGGTAGAGAAAGCAGTTCCCCCCTTAGTATGTGTGATGTGATCCTGAGTTTATGTAAACATCAATATAGGGCTGGGGATGTAGCTCAGAGGTAAAGTACTTGCTTAGTATGAGTTTGATCATCAGTGTTGAAAAGCAAAGCAAAACAACAGTAAAACAACCTATAAATATATCATATGCACAGAAACAGATTTGAGAGTGCATGTGCTAAAATGTCCCTCCTGGTTATCTACAGCTAAAGTGGTGTGCTTGTCTTTATTTTAAAAATAATCTACAATGTACATGTATTACTTTTATAATAAAAGGATGATAAATATCATAGAAAAAGAATAATTTTCTCTGTATTTAAAGATTTGACACAGAAAATTCTATCATTTTTACTTAATTGCTACTAAATAGGGGCAAATTTGTGAAAGCATTTAAAAGCACTAGAACAACGCAGGCACAATCCTGCCACCTGTAATCCCAGTTACTCAGGAAGTCTGAGGCAGGAGGGTCACAAATTCAAGACCAGCCTCAGCAATTTAGTGAGACTGCAATAAAAACTAAAATAAAGCTAGGAATGCGACTCAGTGGTATAGCACCCTGGGTTCCATCTCCAGCACACACAAAAAAAGTTTACATACCTTTAACATATTTCACTTCTAAATTAAGGGGCAAAGGAACTGGGAAGGGAGGTTAGGTAAGGAAGCAACAATTTCTCACTTTATTATTATTTGTGAAACTGCAAGAGTAACCAAACAAACAGCTTCTCCAGTACAGCTGGGCTTTGACAGCCCTTCTCTCTTCCCATTGGTTTTATGATGTAGGCATGGCTCCTGCCTCCTTTCCTCTCACCAGAAGGCCACCACTGCCCAGTGGGTTGGGGAGGACACACTATAGTACTGTGAGAACACTGTGTGCCTTATGTAGATAAAATTTCTACCAGAGAAGAATTCTGATTTTGAGACACAATGAGTGCAGCTGTTATGGCAAATGAAACCACTATTGGTCTGGTGGGGTCTTCAAAATACAAAGTAAAGAGAAAAAAATCAGGCCCAAGATGGTCCACAGCTGCTATTATTTGTGTGAGTTTGTATGTATCAATGGTTTTAAATGTGGAGATTAGAGGGATTGCCTCTAATTCTCCAGGGGGGAACCGGGTTTCTGAGAAGTGGACAAAGAAAAATGGACAGTACTTTCTTTTTACCTTAAACCTATGAGCATCTCCCCAGTTTTAAAAAAAATCACTTTCTGTCACTTTTAATGACAGAAAAAGAAAACCACATTAAAAAAATCTACCTCTTCCAATTTTGTCATAATAAAAACCATTTCAAGTTTCAATGTGTGTCTCCCTTGTTTTGAACAACATTAAAATGTTCACTTGCTTAGTTGAAGCTCATTGTTAAGTTTTTGATCAAACTATAGCAGTTTTTGAATTTCCTTGGCAGAGTTTTTGAAATTCTGTCTTGTGAATGAAGTGATTTTTAGTTGAACCTGTTAGTTGCATTAGATGAAAGCCAACAATACATATAAGATATTAGTTGTGAAGTTTCTACTTTATAAACATCAGATTTGCTTTTCTGTAGGAAGGTCTGGTCCTTTTTCCTATGTCCATAATGTTACATATTCATGCTCCAGTGCAGGCTATCTGCAATATAAAAATGCTGACAACCAGACTTATAATGAGGTCTCGCTTGCTTCTTTTGGATTTTATGGTCCAGAAGGTTGTGAAATAATGAGAATGTTATAATCTTCTGTTATTGTTTGAATTGTGTCCTACAAAACCCATCATTGAAGTCCAACCTCCCTTTCTCAGAATGTGATCTTATTTGGAAACAGAGTCATTATAGATGAAAGTAGTTAAGATGAGGTCATACTGGTGTAGGGTGGGCTTGGATCCAATCTGAGTAGTGTACTTACAGTAAAAGGGAGAATTTGGATGCAGATACACATACAGAGAGAAGGACACATATGTAGATGAGAGCAGACATCTGGGTGGTTCTACAAGACAAGGAATACCAAAAATTGCCAACAAATCACTGGAAGCTATGGAAGAGGCATGGGACAGAGTTTTTCTCCCATTCTTCAGAAGGAACCAACCTGTGACATTTGATCTTGGACTTCTGGCCTCTAGAACTGTGAGACAGTGAGTTTCTGTTGTTTAAACCACCTAGTTTGTGGAACAGTACTTTGGTGCAGCACCCCTAGCCAACTACAGTGCCTCCTCTTATTCACATCTCAAGACCCCCAACAGATGACAGAAACTGGAGAGTGCTATTATGGTTTAGATATTAGGTCCCCCAAACGCTCATGTGAGACAATGCAACAAACTTTAGAGGTGAAATAATTGGGTTATGAGAATTTAACATTATTAGTGCACTAATCCCCTGACAGGGATCCACTGGTAGGCAGGTTGGGTGTGGCTGGAGGAGGTGGGTCATTGGGGTGTGCCTTTGGGATATATATTTAGTCCTTTGTGAGAGGAGAAGGCTCTCTTTGCTTCCTGGTGCCATATCCTGAGCTGCTTTCCTTACCTACACTCTTTGCCATGATGTTCTGCCTCATCTTGGACACAGAGTAATGGAGGTGGGTGTCTATGGACTGAGACCCCAAAAACTGTGAACCCCAAAGAAGCTTTTCTTCCTCTAAAAATTGTTCCTGTCAGGTCTTTTGGTCATAGCTGCGAAAAAGCTTACTAAAACAAGTACCATACCCTTGTAGATTATATTTTCTCCTCTTCAGTATTAGGGTTCTCTAGAGGAACAGAATCAACAGGACGTATAGTTATCAAAAGGGGATTTATTAGAATGTCTTACACAACCAAAAGCTGGGTAGTCCACAATGGCCGTCTGCAGGCTGGAGAGCTGGAGGAACCATTGCAGTCCAAGAGGCAGAAGCCTCAGAACAAGAGGGGTTGATGTTGCTACCACAGTCCAATACCAAAGACTCCCTGGACAATCAATCACTGGCAGAGTCCACTTTGGAAGAGTGAAGGAGCGAGAGTGTGATATCCTCAGGAGATCACAGCAGCAATCGAGAAACCATTCAAGAAGAATGGAGCTTGCATCCGCTGCTGCTTTCTCATTCTTCCAACTTTTATTCCATCCAAGCCACCATACTGTTCTTAGACATACCCTCAGTGACACACCAAGAAGCCTCTTAATTTTTGGCACCTCCTAATCCAATCAAGTTGACAACTCAAATTAACCATTACATCTGCAAACATACTTAGGATAAAGTTTAATTTATAAATTAGGCATAGTAAGAGATTAACAACAATAATAATGAAGTAGAAACATTTTAGCAATATACTGTAATAGGAGTTCTTTAAAACATAAACTTTATTTCTGGAAATTTCCACATGAAATTTTTGAATGGCAGTTGACTGGGTAACTGCAACTGTGAAAAAGTAAAGCTGTGGATAAGGGGCGGGGAGCTACTATCAAACACATTCCAATCCAAATGGAATCCAGCAGCAAAATAGTCTTAGAAAAGAGAAGGCTGACCCCTGTAGGGTAGTCAAATCACTCTCTCCTTTTAAAAATTTATTAGTGATTTTTTTAATGGAAAAGGATAGTAAAATGAAGATAATCCAATCTCTAAGTCATCAAGAATTTGACAGAAATTATTAATTGCTTGATAATTTGTTGAACATTGTATTTGTCTATTTTCTGTTACTAATAACATGATGTCACAGACTGGGCAAGTTAAAAAAAAAGAATTTCATTTTGACTCATGGTTCTGGTCCAAGATTGAAGGCCTGCTTCTGGGTTGGCCTTCTTGGTGGCAGAGTCCTAAGGTGGTATAGGGAATTGCTTGTCCAGACAGAGGGAGTAAGTGTGTGTGTGTGTGTGTGTGTGTGTGTGTGTGTGTGTTCTTCAGGTTTCTTTCTCTCTTATAAAATAGCCACCAGGATTCAACCATAGGGCTCTGCCCTGATGCCCTTATCTAATTCATATCATCTCCCAAACATCATAGTGGGTTAAATTTCTCACAATGGGGATTACATTTCAATGAAGCCTTGGGAAACACACTCAAACCATATACAAACCATTGCAAGCAAACCATATTATTTTAAACACTAAATGCTGTATCATTTGCTTCTATTTCTCTTAAATGTTCTAATTAAATTTTGTAATCCATTGGCTCTTTTCTTTCGGTAAGTGTGAAGTTAGTAAGGAAAACATACATAACTTCATTTAAAATTTTGTCACTTCACATAAAGTCTAGCAAATTAGTTGTATGTTAACACCCTGTGACAGTGGAATGCCGTCTTTGTGAACAATCGTCTCTCACATAGTTTGAGAGATTTGTATTTTTGTCCTAAAAACATGACTTCTGAGCCCTAGTTTTGTTTCATAACAGCATATGTGAATAAATATTAGAAACTATTAAAAGCCTTTTCTTTGGAGAATGAAGAAATTTCTTTAAGTCACTTCTAAGATAACATTTATTGCCCTGTTTTTTTTTCAGACATGTGATTTCCAATTTACTAATACAAGTCCTCTGATGAGTTGTCTGGGGGGCTTATAACCCTGTTCCTATCTTTAGCACTGCCCAACTAGTTATTGGCCTTGCAATATGGCACAGAGTTTTAAACAAACCTCTTCTGTTCATCCAGACTCCCTTAAAAAAGCTCTGAAACTGATCCAGGCGCAGATGGCTGGGTTTGACCAGCGTTTCCAGCCTGCTATAACATCCACTGCTGTCGCCATTTTCCACAGTAAGGTAGATGGAGTGGAAAATAATATTAATCTTCAAGCACAGAATTTATGCATTATTACTCCCAGAGAACCAATCATTTAAAAACAATTTACCACCATAAACTAGGTGTCATTTTAGAGAAACATGAAATAAAACAGAAGAAATCTGTTTTCTAGTGATTCAGTTGGTTGGTTCCAACAAAGCATTGCATTGGGCTGTCAATTTGCCTGTGTTTGATTTAGAAATATCATCAACACATACTCTGCCTGAAAGCAAACAGAAGACACCAGGAGAAATCTGTTCTTTGGATCCTTTTCTTTCTAGGTTATCATCATTCATTGCCTAAATCATTTCCTGTTTTTTTTTTTTTAAGAAAGCATATTACTATTATTGAATTATGTATTTGAGTAAAAATGAAAATCAGTTTGCAAATTATTAAATCAATTCTTTAGATAATTTTTAAATTTTCTGCTTCTGATGATGAAAGCTATGTCTTGAAACCTTGAATACTGTCTTAGTCAGTTCAAGATGCTATAACAAAATGTGGTGGACTTGATGGATTAAAAACAAACATTTCACACAGGTCTATAGATTGGGAAGTCCATCATCAAGGAGGTGGCAGGTTCAGTGGCTGGTGAGGCTCCACTTTCTGGTGTGTGTATGACTGCCTTCTTGATCTGTCTCATGTGGTTGGGCTCATGAGTATCCAGATGAGACACAGAGGGCCAGAGGGCAGTGTGAATTCCTGTACTTCTGTAGTGAGGGAGGTAGAAGGAGGAGGAAATGCAAAAGAGATCAGTGTACACAAAGTTTCCCTAAAATCTTTAAAAATATTAAAATTTCATCTGCTACTAATGATTTATATCTATTAGTATTTTATGAGATGGCAAAGAAGTCTTTTAAAAATGGTAGTAAATGCATTTTGCTTTAGATTTTATTTTATTTTTTCATTTCTTTAGTACTTAGCTCAATGCTTGTCACTTAGAAGGTGCTGAAAAATTTGTTTGTGGTGGAGACCAGGGTGTAGCTCATTAGTAGGATAATTGTCTAGCATGTGTGAGTCCCTGTGTTCAATCTCCAGCACCAAAAAGAAAAAAAAAATTTGGTTAATTAATTTGGTTAGCAACTATAAACCAGATATAGCTATATATTTAATTGCTTTATAAATGTCAGCAAATTCTCCAGGAGTTATGTCTTAGGGGTTTCAAGAAACCCACTTCTAAATACACAAGTGCTAGGGAGATTCTGCAGTCATAGCGATTCCTTTCCAAAATAGTTGATCACCAGAAGAGATTAATTTATGTCCAGAGATATTTTATTGCTCCTTCTTCTTGACTATTTGCTAATGATTTAAAAAAGATAGGATATTACATGGCAGTTCAATGGTTGCTAGTTTATATTGGCTTCTGCCAACTAGAGATCTGTTGATTTGGCTGACTGGATGGTTGGCTGCTCACTCAGTAAAGAAGCAACTTTCACAAGTAAAGAAAAACCTTTCTTTAGTTTCAGTTACCGGTTCCTTAATACTTTCACTATTATTGTTTCAAAACTCTAGCAGTCAACTTTGTTAGGAGACAATTCTTCCTGAATTCCTTGTGTCTCTGCATAATTTGTATCAACTTTTCTTTTCAATTATTTGTTTAAGAATGTATGACAAATATTCTTGGAAGATAGCACTTCCAAGAAGATAGCACACTTCAGTAGTTTAGAAACCAGGTTTATACACACCTGGACTTAAATTTTTTTTCTTAAATTTTCTTTCTGATTTTCAGAAAATTGTAAAAATCTTTTTGTTAAAATATAAAACTCTAGAATTGTGATATTGTTTCATCTCAAATGCTTTGTACTGCAACTGATTATGAGCTGACAATTTATTGTTACTATGTCATAACACCTAATATTTATTGATATGAATTAAAGCAAATGTGCCTTAACATTATGATTATTGATTTTTTATGTTTGTTTTTGTTGGATGTAACATGAAGTTGAAGCCTATCAAAGAAACGAATATATGACCATAAACGTAGTAACTTGGAAAGCCTACTTTCAAGACTCCAAATTAAAAATATATAGATTAACCACAAACATGTAAAAGCACACAGTCTTCAATGTACCTTTCTTTGTCCTTTCTCAAGTGAGTCCATTTCTGTAATCTAGCAAAGGCTGTGATTCCAGCCAAAGAGCTGATAGGAAGTGTCTCACTGCAGGGCCTGACATTGTCTTCATCTCTCCTCACCTTTGGAGGGCACTTGTAATCTTAATTTACTCTAATTTCCCATGCCTATCTGTAACATATTAATGTTTCAAGAAAATGAAACAATGCCAGGCTAATCTTAAAGCCCCCTATCTGTCCATTAGTAACCAGCCATGGGCTTCCTATTGAGTAAGTGGGCAGAAGTCATTTGGAATGTTAAAGTTACATAGAACTACATAGATCTGCATTGAACTACAAAACTGACTCTTTCAAAGAAGCAAATTTGCCCATGCTTCTGGGTATCCTTTCCTGATTGTGACAGGTAGGTAGATGGAACCCATGGATATAGTGCAATGGTTACCGAAAAGGGTCAGCAGGAGGCCCAGCCTACCAATGCTATCACAACAGGGACTTTTGGCTGGCATGGATGGAATTCTCATGGCAAAACTTCCTATGAGTCTATTGTATCTACATATCAGAGGGGTTCATTGTTCCTAAGATATGAAAAGGCGTGACAGCCTCTGCTCACCTTCTGCAGAATCCCAGAGCCCTTGTCAAGATCTCCATACTTCTCTAGGGGCACATGTATTCATCCTCCTGGAAACCAGTTCCTTGACTTTCTTGCCTTCTTGTGCTCCATTCCATAATTTGTGGCTATTTCCTTACCTCCTCTCTGGCATCAATGTGAATGTGAAACTCAGCTCTTTGTTTTCTTTTAAATCCACACTCAATTTGTGAGGACCTAAAAGAGACTTGTTATCACATCAGTTCAAACAAAGTGAAATAGAATATTAGGCATCCTGCTCTTCAAAGTCAAAGATATTTCTTCTACTCATCCTTCCTTTCTCCTCCATCTCATCCTTTCAGAAGAAAGCAAATACCCACCTTCATCTCCAATAAACTTTTATTTCAAATCCCCTCTCTCATTCTTCCCAATAAACTTTCATTCAAACTCTCTAATTTGACACTCTCTGCAAATACACTTCCAGCCTCTCTCAAGCACAGGCCTCACCGCAGTAACTTGGCAACCATGCCATTATTAAGGCCCATCAAGTTACCTTCTTTGGTTTGGGTCATATAAGGTTCTTTGAGTACTCTACCAAAGACATGTGTAGGAATGCATGCGCTTATTAGAAAAGTAATAAACTCCTCTTGATTGAATGGAAGGTAGTTGAAACTGCTCCATTTGCTTTTGGCAAATATGTAAAAATGTTAAAGGCCCAGATGAGGTTTTGGGGCCCACATTTCACTCTTATTCTTCCTTTGGTATATGGTTCTAGCTGAAGGCATTTTGCCTTTATGTTTTATAAGGATAGCTGGAAAGAAAACAACATGCCTAATTTTTAAGTAGGCATAATTTCCCAATGTACCAGTTATTGTTTGGTAGTACTCAGGCCCATACTTCTCCTGTATCGGTGTGGCAGAAAAGTCTGAGGACTACATTTCCCAGACTCCAACGACAGCTGGCTTCCAGGTAGATTCTTCTAATGGAAAAATCTCCTTTGCCATGAGATGGAGAAGACAGCAGATGGAGCCCTTCAACTTCTGGCTCCAGCAGCAGTAGTGACATGCATCTGTGAATGTCAGCAAGGTATCAGTGACAGGAAAAGTGGCAGCAGCAGCAATGAACAGCACAGTGTGGCTTCCTGTGGGTCCTGATCTCTGGGTAAAATTATGTTCCTCTCTTGTCTCCTTTAGGTCCAGGAATATACATTGATTCCCTGTATTAAGTTCTTTTCTTTTCTTTCTTTCTTTTTTTTTTTTTTAAAGATGTCCATGAACCTTTATTTTATTTATTTATATGTGGTACTGAGGATCTAACCCAGTGCCTCATACATTCCAGGCCAGCGCTCTACCACTGAGCCACAACCCCAGCCCAACCACAGTCCCAACCCATATTAAGTTCTTTTCTATCTTAAATATCTAGAGTGCTTTCTATTTCCTGATGTAACTCTTCCTTGACTGACACCCTGTCTGTAAGGTTTTTCTGGGAAGCTAAATTAGAGAACAATGGAGCTATTAAGGCCAGAGGCTTAAACAAGCTTTCTTCATTTTTTCTTTTAGAGCTAAGATAGGTGGGTCTGTAGCAAAGATTTTGACCAGACTTTTCTTCTCAGACTCAGGAGGAGCTGCCAGAACATGGAGAATGTTATGGACCTGCTCCAAAGAACCAGGACCACATAAATGTACAAATTAGATTGAAGAGGCCAAATGGAAGAGAAGTATTGGAACATGGCTGCAAACCTTTTAAAAAAAAGCAGTTTTCTCTGTTAATAAAATGCAGACTGATGGCCAAACTTTTGGTCATTTTCTCCTCCTTATAGGAAGAAAGAGTAGGGAGAATAGATGGAAGTACCTAACGTGCTTGGGGAGATCTAAAAATGCCCATTGGCTCTGAATTATGTTAGAAATGCAAGGAGGCGGGGGAAGCAGTGCCTATCCACAACAGGAGATTGGGCTCATTCTATTAGCTTGCAGGAACGAGAAGAGGACCATGTTCGAGGACATTCACAGCAGTAAAATAATGAGATATATATCTCATTTTTTCCCCTTTTCCCGCCAACACAAAAGCTTTTGTGTTTTCAATGTGGCTGAGTTCTTGCCAGTGGGATCCCAAATCCCAAACAAAACCAAGGAGATAATTTGTGTGTGACCATTTTGAAATGCTTTGGAGGCTGTGGATCTTTCTCTTGGGAAAAAAAGACTCGATTTATGATGACTAGGATTTTATACCCACTTGGATTTGGTCCACCCTAAAAGCATTGATTTAAGCCAGGCACAGTGGCACATGCCTGTAATCCCAGTGATTCAGGAGGCTGGTACAGGAAGATCACAAGTTCAAGGCCAGCCTTAGCAAATTAGTGAGACTCTGTCTTAAAAGTAAAAAATAAAAAAAAACCACTGGGCATGTAGCTCAGTGGTTCAATCACCCTTGGGTTCAATCACCAGTACGAACCAACCAACCAACCAAGCAGCCAAGGAACCCATTCTTGATATCTGCCAGAATGTTAATTGCATCAGAAAGGAAAGAAGCCACACACACATCTACAGAGTTCTTGAGGAAACCATGTGCTCTGGAATGGCAATCTGGGAGCAGCTTGGAGCAGGGGAAAATAACTGAGGCAGCATCTCCTACATTATGTGATTTCCATCTAACTGTTAACATTTCCTGACTCACAATGGAAAATGGAGCTGCCACACAAATTTCTTTAACACAACTAATAATGTGTTTCAGGGAAGCCAGCTCCTGTTTTTTTTTTTTTTTTCTGTTACATGCATGCTAAAGCAATCAAAGAAGTTCCATTTTTTGAATATCTTTTGGAGACTATAAACACTGTTAATGGCTTCAAAATGGTGCAGTACTTCTTAGCCAAGCAAAACTTTGCTTGAAAGAATTTTGCTTCCCTGTGTGCAGATGGGCCCCTGTAATGCTTGGCACCATACATGGCTCTACTGCTTGGTGACTGACATGTCCTGGTGACTCACTGTTTTTGACACAGGCATGTGTTGGCATCAAAAACCCTGTCAAAAAACCCTAAAAGCAGTTGTGCTACTGTTATGAAAAGTGTTAAGTTCATAACTGAGGCATCTTCTCAAGAGATTTTGTCAAGAAATAGGCACCAGATACAAAGTTCTTCTTTATTCCACAGTTTACTTGCTTTTTCAAGAGCAAATATAGTAACAAGTGGTTGGATGTCACAAGGAAGTTCCCCTTTTTAAGAGAAAGTAAATTTACCCTTAGAAGAGAGCTCATTTATAGCTTGACTTAACTGCTAAACAGTTTTGGTCCCATGCTTATGGTAAATCTTTTGATCCAAGGCTCAGTAGTGAAAATTATGGATGCTACTAAAAATTACAAGCTCTTTGACCAAGCTGCTGCTGGAGGAGGCAAGTACATGAATTTCTAATGCCCTGGAAATAGGAAAACCAAGGATATAGTGACATATAAATTCCTGGCAATATGGCAGAGATCTTCATGTTACTTTGCTCCAACAACCTTAAAATAGGATTCTGGATTTGCAATTCTTTTCTTGCTAACAAAGATAGCACAAATGAGTCAGACTTTGCTAAATATTTCTTTATTGATGTGGGAACAAAAAAGTGCTTGATTCATAGTCAATTCAGAGTCCTGGGGAATTCTGTTTTTTTTTAATACAAAATTATTCTAATCTGGCAAATTGAGTGATGGTAACTGATTCCAATTACTACAAGGAAAATGCTATAACATTAAGAACTAGATAAAAAAAATTCTCTTTAGAATGATTTTTTTGGGGGGAATTATGCTTTGATAAATGTGTCACCAGAATGTGTTTTGTCACTTTTGCATTTTTACCCAAATGTGGAAATTGGTGACTAGGCCTTCCATATTTTCAACTCTTTCTTAGTGTAAGAATATTTCTTTTTGAGTGATGTTTGCAAATTCCAGGTTTTTGAAAAAGGGCAGTGTCTATAGGAACATTTTGGATGGAGTGTACCAGATAAATATCCTATTGATCCATGGGTGACAAGCCATCGACCATTAGTAATATGAAGAAAATTGACATAGTTCCTCGGTGTAGTCTCTAAGTGTACTGTGGGCCTCAATGAAATGGCCACGGACAGTCAGGCTCCCCATGGAATGTGCTTTGAAAACCTGGCTGCCCTTGATGGTGAACCTGTTCTTTTACTTGCCTCCAACTCCACCCCAGTGATTCAGCCCCACCATTCACCTCTAGCCAGGTATCGTTCCACTACACATTTTGCTCTCTATAGCCTTCCCACCAGGTAACTTTCATTTAGTCCCTATAGAGATTCAAGGGAGGAATTCTCTTCCTCTCCTTTATAATAATTTCTAATAAATTATTATAGATTAAATTCCCTGCTTTGTGTCCTTCAAGGACTTTATATTTTGATACCTAAGAGATTTTAGTTGTAAAATAGAAACCAAAGGGTGCACAAACCCAATACAAATGAAAACCTTGTATTATTTCGTTCTTTTTTTCTATGGTTGCCTTTCTAATTATAATTCTTGTCAAGACAATATGGATACCTCTGGCAGATTGAGGAGGGTCAGGACAAGAACAACAAAAACAAGATACAATGATTACTACTGGATAAAAAAGAAAGCTGTAGGTCTCTTGGTATCAGAGGGTTCCAAATCTTCACAGAATGGCCACAACTTCTTTGTTTAGTATAAGGAAAAATTTAGAGCCAACAAAATGGTGGAATTGTGATTGAAGACCGAGAATACTGCTTGACCTAGGGGTATAGCTCAGTGGTTGACTGTATGCTAGCATTATGTCAGGACTAGGGTTCAATTCCCTGAATGAAGTTAAACCAAAACCCCCCCTCCAAAACAAAACAAAAGACAAAAACCCACCATTCCTTGATGTGACCCCTCTGTGGGAATCTCCAAAAAGATTTAGTCAAATCTGTTAGTGTCATAAAAGCTTGATATGTGGGAAAAGGCTAAGACAGAGTTAGTGTTGTGTGGAGTGTAGCAGAATATAGGGGCCTCAGCTTAGAGGTGGAGGAGGCCAGACAGATACCAGTTGCTGCAGGATTAACAGAAACCTTGAGGAAGAGTTTTGGCTTCCCTGGGCTATGAAATAACTGAGTACAAGGAGATTTTACATAAAGATCAAAGGAGTAGCGAGGCCTCCAGAGGCTGTCTTAAAGGTTATAATATTGTGCATCTTTGTGATTAAGTGCTTATTAGAAATGAGAAGTGGAAATAAATTGGATATTAAAGCTGACAAGTGTGTTATGTCAAAGATCACTGTAATTTTAGCTTCTTTTTCTTGCCAGATAACTTCAGAATTCTCATTTCTGAGCAGCCATCAAGTTAATTTACATTTCATTGGAACAATTTTAATTCATTGTAAAAATTTCAGGAAGTTGCCATTAATTTCTGCACGGAAAAACATGAAAGTATGCCAGTCAGGGATGATAAAACAGAAAGGAATTTTGTTGAGAGAACATGGAATTGCTCCTAGAGCAGGAAGACGAGGGAACAAGTGGAGTTAGGAACAATGGCAGATAAGGCTGTCAGGGCTTTGGGCCATGATTGCACATGGAACCAACCTCGGGGAAGCACACTGCTGCCTGTATAGAGCCCTGACACCTCAGCCCCACCACTGCTACTGAAGGTGCTCAATAGTGGAACCAGCTGCTGTTGCCCCCTTCTCATATTGCATTCTCTTGTGTTCCTGCTTCTTTGTCCAAATTCACTCCGCCAGGCTGCTGTATTTAACTGTCAGTAGCCCAGGTCTTAAATGCCAGGGTGTTGGAGAACATGCATCTCAATTTTGTGACTTGCATGTGAGGAAGTAGGTACAAACAGTGAAGGGAGTTGAAGTGTCCATATACCAGGAAGTGCTAGAAAAACAGAAATCACAATCATCTACAAAATTAAGAGAAATAATTTTTTTATTGAAAGTATGTGGAAGCCAAAAATATTCGAAACAATAAGATGAATTATATATAAAAAAGGATAATGGGTATTTTTATTTATTTATATTTTTGAAGGGAGAATAGGTTCAGAGGTGCATTAGTTTGCTAGGCTTGCCATTACAAAATACCATAGACTAGGAGGCTTAAACAACAGAAATTTATTGTCTTGCAGTTCTTGGGGGTAGAATCCATGGTATATGCCTTGTCTAACCTCCCTCTCTTGGCTGCAAGAACAATCTCTCTGTGTGATGGGATACTGCATTCAAGATTAGGTTACATTGTGTCAAAAATAAAAGAATTTTTCAGATGTAATTGAGGTCCCTAATCAATTTACTTTGAATTAGTCAAAAGGGACATTACATATATCATTATAGATGACTTGATCAGTGAACTATTTAGACACTCTTTATGGCTTTGGAGAAGTAAACTACTATTAGTGAGAATATGCTGAAGGGGAGGGACTTGCAAGGGGAAGGACCTCTAAGAACGGTACTGATTGACAGCTATCAAGAAAATTGAAATGCAGCTTTGCAACTAATGAATCTGAAAGAGGGCTCCAAGCTTTTGACTAGATCAAGGCCTTGGCCAACACTGAGACTTCAGAGGGGTGAGATGCTGAGAAAGGATCTAATCTAATCTAATCTATGCTTGGACTCCCAACTTACAGAATCTCTGAGATAATAAATTTGTGCTTGAAGTTGCTAAATTTGTGGTAATTTGTTATTCAGCAATTGCATGGCAAATGAAATGCGACCAAGTGTTTAATAGCAGACGGACTGAATAAATTATGGTACCTCCACACAGTGGAGTAATATGTAGCTATAAAAAGGAATAAGTAGGATCTGAATGAGGAAGGGTGTTTTTATATGACATATTTTGTGTGAGAAAAGTGTCTGTGAGCACACACAAATGTTTATATTTTCAACAATAAACAGTCAAATAATAAACCAAAATAAATTTTTAAAAAATGTTTACTTAGAGGGGGAATCAGGTATCAAGAAAGAGGAGACAGGATTGATATGAGAATTTTATGATATATCTGTGTGTTAGCTTTCTGTCACTGTGACAAAATGTCTGAGGAAATTAATTTAAAGGGGAGAAAGGTTTACTTTGTTTCATGATTTCAGAAGTTTCAGTTCATGGTCAGTTGACTCCATTGTTTTTGGGCCTATGTTAAAGCAGGACATCATGGCAGGGAATATGTGGTGGAGCAAAGCTGCTTAATTCATGGCATGTGGAAAATAAAGAGAGAGACAGAGGATGAGACTAGCATCCCAATATCCTCTTCAAGGGAATTCCTCCAATTACCAGCTTTCATTTGTTATTTCCCACTTCCCCAATGTCTAGTCATCTCTCAGTAGCACCACAGACTGGCAACTAAGCCTTTAACTAAATTCTCCTTTGGAGGACACTTCAGATCCAAATCATAGCACTGTGTTTTATTTTTTATTTTGAACCATGTAAAAGATTGCATAATTAAACACAAAATTATATGATAAAAAGGAAAATCCCAAAACATCAAATACTAATGGAAATAGATAAACATAGCTGCATGTTCATTTGGAAACAAAATTGCATAGATTGAATTAATTATTTAATGTGCCTTTAAAGGAACAGTATTTCAACTGTTCCTCCCTAGTGAGATATATCTGTGGACAGATTTATATATGTGCCCTAGGCAACCAATAATTGGTTTATCTCCAAGAAGGATAAATACAAAGAAGTTCACACCCAGATGCATCATAGAAAAATGCTGAAAAACAAAGGGAAAATCTTCAAAGAAGTGGAAGAAAATTACCATTCACAAAAATGAATTCTAAATGAACTAAACCTAAATATAGATATACAAATGTAGAACTCCTAGAAGAAAACAAAGTTATATCACCTTGGAGTAGGAAATGAGTTTTAGTTAGGACACCCAAATGACAAGCAACTAGATTAATTGGATTTCATCAAAATTAAAAACACAGAAGACACAATTAAGAAAATAAAAATATAAACAACAGAATGAAAGAAAAATATCTGCAAATCATAACATCTGACAAGGACTTCGTACATCTAAGATTTATAATGAACTCTTATAATTACATAGTAAAAAGACAAATTCTAACTAAAAATAGGAAAAAGATAAAAATAGATACTTCTCCACAAAATAAATAGATAAAAATGACAAAAAAGATGTCCAACATTATTTCTGCTTAAAAATATGCAAATAGAAACTGCAATAAAATAACACTTCAAACAAATTATAATCAAAGATTAGAAAAACACTGAGCCTGATGACCTACCTTCTGGCATATGTATGGAGAGTAAAATGGTGCAGTCTCTTTGGAAAATAATCTGGCAGTATCTTGAAAGGTTCATAAAATGATACAATATGACCAGTAATTCTTCTTGTAGTGATTTACCCAAAAGAATTGCAATCATGGGGCTAAGGTTGTGGCTCAGTGGTAGAATGCTTGTCTGGCATGCACAAGGCACTGGGTTTGATCCTCAGCACCAAATAAAGGTAAAATAAAGATATTGTGTCTACCTAACACTAAAAAATAAATATTAAAAAAAGAATTGCAATCGTGTCTACATAAAAACTTGTACACAAATATTTATAGCAGCCTTATTTATAATTGATGAACCCAGCCTAATTCCATTTTAAGATTGGGAGCCATCTCATCACAAAGTCATGAAAAGTTAATTTCTGTTTTACTATAAATTACTGTGATTTTAAAACTTGCTTGGAATGACTGCCCATGCCTTGAACTCACCCATGCCTGGCTTTCCCTGACCAGATAACAACCCTCTCTGAAACCTCAGTGGCACCTCATAAATTCTGGTGTTGGAATCTAAATTTACTCCCTAACATGAAATGTTGAACCATTTAGATCATTAACCTACTATCTTATCTGCCTTTGTATTATGCTTGTCAAAATCCTGTTATCTGTAAGTTCTCAAGACACCCCCCTTTTGCAACTTTTTGTGCTATAAAACTATGCTCCTAGAGAGCTGGGGAATGTTCTCTAGCCCAAGGATTTCGGGAGAGACTGTCCTGGCCAGAATTACAAGCTAGCTTTGCTGTGATTTAAAATTGGAGTTGGTGGTCTTTTCTTTGAGTCGCGGTTTAACAGTAATAGAAAAAAATTGGAATCAATTCAAGTGTCCAGCAACTGGGGGATGGTCAAATAAAATGTGGCATGTCCATATGATAGAATATCATTCAACCAATAAAAAAAGTACAATGCTGATTATGCTATAATGAGGATGAACTTTGAAAACATGTAAGTAAGAGGGTGTAGTGAGTACTGGGACACATATGAAGTTACTTTTAAAGAATATGGAGTCTTTTTTGGGGGGGAGGATAATGAAATTGCTCTTAAGTTCATTATGGTGATGCTCATACAATTCTGTGAATATACAAAAATGATTAAATTGTATACCTCCAGTGAATTGTAGAGAATATGATCTATATGTTAATAAAGCTGTAAAAATAAAGTCTAAAGAGGTCACAAAGAAAAAGGGCATTGGCCATCTAGAAAGAACCTGTCAGTGTATGGGCCAGTTTGCACATCAAGAAGAATGGCTGCATTGAATCGAAACAGCACATCTATACAAATGAGCAAGTTTGTAATGATACCAAATCAAACAAGCAAAATATCTCACCATTCACCACTGGAGGTTGCCAGAGCGCTGATCATTTCTCTGAAAAACTGAAAAAGGAAAAGAATCAAGCTCATCCTGCTTCACCTGTAGGAATTGTACATTTATGTACTTGAATAGTTGATGAGGGAAAATTCTTCTTCATAAAAGAATTAAAGTTAATAGATGCAGACAGAATGATAGAATTAGAAAGTCATATTTTATGACTTCTAGTGAAATCATACTTAAAGGCAACAATTATATATAAGTAATAGAAGCATGAAGAAATACATTGATGGCAGAATTTCATAATGGAGGCACTAGGGTAATACAACCTGAACCATGCGATTTCATCTTTTATTTATTTTGTTAAAAAATGACAGTTTCATTGAGATATAATTAACGTACAATAAAATTCACCCAAAGTGTACAATTCGATGGTTTATGGTATAGTCAGAGTTGTGTAACCATCACCAGTATGTTAAGATAAAATCATAACAAATTCATTGAAATATCTCAATTAGCTTTTATTTATGCTTCTTGACGTAGGCAACCCTTTCATTCTATAAAAGAGAACTAGTGTTCTGATAAGCCAAGAACAGGAGACTGACTCCATGGGCAGAAAAAGGCTGAAGAAAGCAGAACCAGATAAAAAGCAGTTACTTTCCTTGTAAAATTTAGAGCAAAGAGGATTTCCTTATCATGTCAGCTAAAAGTGGGTTATTTGGGGATTCATTTAGTATTTCTTTGTCTCCTAATTTCTTGGAAGGTCAGATAAACCTTTTTGGCATGAATGACTCCATTTTGGTTTGGTCTATAGTATGGGAACTCAGTCAAAACCAAGGGCCTCCTCAAAATTTTATCAAACAGTTACTAACTCCAGAATACTTTTCATCACTCCAAAAAGGAAACCCTATCAGTGCCGTAGGACACACCTGCAATCCCAGCAACTAGGGAGGCCGAGGTGACAAGATTTCAAAGTTGAGACCAACTTTGGTCACTTAGCGAGACCCTATGATCCGTGGGCTGGGATTGTAGTTCATTGATGGAGAATCCCTGGGTTTACTCCCCAGTGCCAAACAGATAAAAACAAAACCAAAACAAAATCCAAAGTCCAAAAAACCCCAAACCCCAAAATATTCCCATATTTCTTAGCAGCAATTCCCCATTCTTCCCTCCCACCACTCTTTGGCAACCACTAATCTACTTTCTGTCTCTGTGGATTTGCTTATTCTGGACATATCACATGAATGGAATCACGTAGTATGGCTTCTCTCAGTTGCCATAGTGCTACTTGGGTCATCCATGTTTCAGCGTGCATCAGCATTCTATTCCCTTTTATTGTTGAATAGCATCCATTGTATGGACATGCTACATTTTCCTCTATGCATTCATTAGTTGGTGGACATTGGGGCTATTTCAACTTTTGAATATTGTGAATAATGCTGCTAAAAGCATCTGTATACATGTTTTTGGATGGACATGTGTTTTCTTGGCTACATACCTGTGAGTGGAGTTGCTGAGTCATGTGGTATCTAATGTTCAACTTTGAAAGATGATTCTACCTTTATACCACTGAACACTGGAAAATAAAATATTGTTTGCATCATAATAGGATAAAAAGGTTACACTGCATACATGTATATTATTCTGGGCTAAGTAATTGAACTAGACATAATGAAACAATGAGGTCAGAAATCTTCAAGCCTTTATCCTTAAAACATTAGAAAATGACTGTTTTAGGCTTTGTGGATCATATAATCTTGCAACTGCTCAACTCTGTTGTTGTAGCATGAAAGGAGCTATAGACAATATGTAAATAGTTTGGCTTTTCCCTAATAAAACTTCATTTACAAAGCAGGAGGGAATGGGCCAGATTTGGCCCATGGATCATAGTGTGTCAACCCTTGTTTGAGGATCTTATGACAATTTTATTGGAAACCTGGGTTATGAAGAAACACATCACTTTACTTTGGATCTGGAATATGCCCCAAAGGATCATGTATTAAAGCCTTGGTCTTCCGCCTGTAGTGCTATTTAGGAGATGGGGACTAGTGGAAGGAAATCAGGTCATTTGGAGGCATGGCCTTGAAGTGGATATTAGGGCTCTGGACACTTTCTGTATCTCTCTTTTCTTCCCAGCTGTCATGAGGTGAATAGGCTCCTCTGTATGTCATTTCCACCATGATGGACTGTGCTGCCGCAGGCCCAAAGGAACAGGGCCAAGAAACCATGGACTGAAAACCCTGAAATTGTAAGCCAAAATCAACTCTTCCTCCTTTAAAGTTGTTTATCTCAGGCATTTAGTCACATCAATGAAAAGCTGACTAACACACATATTAAATTAGCCAAACCAAGAAAGTGAAACAAATGACTTGCTTTTTAAAAAAAATTGCTAATATGTAAACATATCTTCAAATGGCCTTATTGTACTGCCCCTTCTAGTGGTTAAAAAAAATTTCATGGCTGGCTCAATGGTATTTCTTCATCCCTATGGCCACAGCAATCTCTTCAGTATCAATGTTTGATTTCAGACTAACCAACAGCATTTTTACTTTAGAATTTTTTTTTTTTTTTTTTTTTTTTTTTTTTTTTTTTTTGCTGGTGCTTGGGATGGAATCCAGGACCTAGTGTATGTTAGGCAAGTGCTGTACCACTGAGTTACACCCCAAGCCTTTAGTCTTCGTTTCTTCCTTCCCCTTCCATCCTTTCTTTCTTTCTTTCTTTTGTGAAGCAGGGAGAGAAAAGCTACCTTTTCCCCTCTAATTGTGAGGAACCCCAAGATGGCTCTGATTGTAGATTCAGGTTTGAGTGTTGTCTAGGTTGAGAAAATGACGCTAACATAAAAGGAGAGGGGAAAATGTGTGTGTGTGTGTGTGTGTGTGTGTGTGTAAGGAAGGAGATGGGGAGGGGGGCAGGGAAAAATTTTAATTGCAACTTAAAAATTCTGTGTGATGCTCTATTTCTAAATAATTTTTGAGAGGATTAGATACAATATGTGTAAAATTTCTGACAGTATATTTTTAATAAATGGCAAAATTTTGAACTAAATCATAAATTGCCTATTATATCTGCTCATTTAATTTGTTATGTTTATATGCCTTGTTTTATAACTAGATTCCAGCTGCATGGAGACAGGAAATATGCATCTGTACTTTCTAGATTTCATGAGTATCTAACATAAGCTAAAAACTGAACAAAAAAGATCTTTGTTATTGAATAAGAATATGAACTTGGATTATTTGACTAACATTAGAATGATTTTTAATATTTTCCAATGAAGGTGAGACGTGTGTAAATTTATCACGTTAGAAGTGACATTTTAATGAGAGACTCTTCTCAGGAGTATTATTACTTTTTCATTTTGTGGAAGAATATGGTTAGTTAAATTTGAAAAAACAAGTTTTTCTTGGAAATTCATGGATGAAATGTTATTGCTCATGTAATTTTTGTCCCAGTGTTGAATATTAAAGCCACATTTTTAACTGAGTTGCTGGAAAGCAATATTGCCACAAGTTAAAGTACTTTTAAAACAGAGGACAACTTAAAATTATAGTGAACATGTCATTTGGAATAATTGGCATTCTAAACAAAGTCTGAAAGAAGTCATTAGAGGTATTCAAAGCAATTAGCTAATGGTTTTTAAAAGACCTATACAAGTTGAATTTATTTACTTTATACGTTTAAAGACTTTAAATATATAATACTAAATTTGCTATCCTAGTTTTTAAATAAGTGAAACTCTTCTGTTTCTTTTTTAAAAGCCAAATTACTGTTCTAAAAGTAATTTCTACTTACTTATAAAATCAATGTCAGATTCCCACTTAAAAAAATGTAACCATATGAATATTTCCTAGTTCTAATGTCTAGGTACGTCATATTTTATAACTTCATCTTACAGCTAATGCTAATTTTAACTACTTTCTCATTATCAGAAAATAATACCAATTAAATAAAAATCTGTCACTCAAAATAGTTATTTTTTAAAAATTATGCTTATACATAAAATTAATTTCTTAGAAAAATGCTATCCTCAGTATATGTTTTCTTCTTGTGGTTCATGCAATTTATGACAATTATTTAATGTACATAAGTTTTAAGAAGACAAACTATGATGTTTGTGCTTGAGTTTAAATCAACATTTAATTTTACTTAAATAAATGTTAAAGATATTATCTTAAATTCTACCTTAATGAACATTAAAAACATGGAACATTGTATTCCTGATGTTCATTTCTGTCTGTGATAGATTAGTAGGGAAAAGATTTATATTTAACAAGTCATCAGATGAAATATTTAAAAATGTGTTTCAATAGTGGATAATGGACAGGACAGGAAAGTGATTTTTGAGAAAACAGAACAGATGAGTTCCATAATTGCTCAAGCTTGCAGGACAAAGAGAATTTCTAGGCTTCAGAGTTGGGAAAGGGAGCCCAGGCAGAATCTGGTCATCCACTTCAGTGGAGGAGGCAGGGTGCAGAGTTCATGGAAGCCAGTGTGTTTATAATGGAAGGGCAGAGTGCTGACCATCTGGGTCTCAAATGAAATTGAACAAATTGTACTGTTGTGTTGCATGCATATACAGATATGTAACAATGAATCCCAGTATTATGTGTAATTATAATGTACCAATAAAATTATTGATAAAAATGTTTATCCAGAAAGGTCAGGCAGAATAGTAGATGGAGCTCACACAGGACCAGGAATTGATTTTGTTTCTACGAGCTAGAGTGGAAAGGCATATTTACTCCCAGGGCATGAAGTAAAGAGTCAAATCAGTCCTAGACCAGGGATAGACAAACTAAAGTATAGAAGCCAAGTCTGGTCTTTTTTTTTTTTTTTTTT
>NW_026000075.1:20419718-20433432 GCF_001458135.2 Marmota marmota marmota | reverse complement strand
GGCAAGGGTGGAGGGGAGATGCGCATGTGCTTGGGACAAGAAAGTACCTTTCCAGGGCATGCCCCCAGTTACCTACTTCCTCCACTTATGGCCCACCACCAATCACAATTTTTGACAAACAACCTACGCAACCCACGTAGACTTTCTTTTTTAAAAGGACCCTCTAGACTCACCCCTAAGCGTACATATTCCAGTTTCTATTACAAACTATGCTCTGCAAATTTCTGGTCCAAGATCCCACCTAAATATTAATTTTTTTTTGCTTTATAGGTCACAGGAGCATCTTTGGATGACATTTCCATTATATCCTTTGTAATAACCTTTATAATAAACCAGCAAACATAAGTGCTTGAATTCTGTGATCCATTTTCACAAATTAATTGAACCTGATGAGAGGGTCAAGGGAACTCCAGTTGATAGCTGGTTGCTCAGAAGCACAGGCCATAACCTGGGGGTTGCAATTGGCACCTGAAATTGTGGGGTAGTATTGTGGGACGGAACCTTCCACTTATGGGATTTGACACTCCCTGGCAGGTAGATCATGTCAGATCATGAATTGAATTTGAGGGCAGCCAGCTGGTGTCTGCTACAGAATTGCTTGGTGTGGGAAAACATCTCCACACATCTGGGGTCACAGAAATGTTCTGCATTGATTGTTGAGTAAGATAAAAGGAAAAACACTTTGGAATTTTTTTCCTACCTCCATTAACACTATTGAATTTTAAGAGTTTTTTAAAAAACATATGTTTTTATTTGTTCTTATTAGTTATATACGATAGTAGAGTGTATTTTGATGTATTATACATGTATGGAGTATAACTTCTCATTCTTCTGGTTGTACATGATGTAGAATTACATTGGTCATATAATCATATATGTACATAGGTCTGATTCATTCTACTATCCTTCCTATCCCCATATCCCCTCCTTTCTCTACCTTCTCCTTTTTATAATCCAAAGTACTTCTATTCTTATCCACACACCACCTCCCTTATTGTGAGTTAGTATCCACATATCAGAGAAAATATTTGGCCTTTGGTTGGGATTAGTTTATTTCACTTAGCATTATATTCTCTGGTTTCATCCACTTAGCAGCAAATGCCAAAATTTCATTATTATTTATGGTTGAGTATATATTATGTATATATACTACATTTCTTTATCCATTCATCTGTTGAAGGGTATCTAGGTTGCTTCCACAGTTTAGCTATTGTGAATTGAGCTGCTATAAACATTTATGTGGCTGCATTAGTGTAGCATGTTGATTTTAAGTCCTTTGGTTATATGCTGAGGAGTGGGATAGCTGGGTCAAATGGTGGTTCCATCTAAGTTTTCTAAAGACTCTCTAGACTGTTTTCCAGTGTGGTTGCACCAATTTGCAGTCCCACCAGCAATATATGAGTGTGCCTTTTTCTCCACATCCTCACCAACATTTATTGTTACTTGTATTCTGGATAACTGCTGTTCTGACTGGAATGAGATGGAATCTCAGTGTAGTTTTAATTTGTATTTCTTTAACTGCTAGAGATGTTGACCATTTTTTCATATATTTGTTGACATATTATGTTTCTTCTTCTGTGAAATGCCTGTTCAGTTCCTTTGCCCATATATTAATTGGGTTTTTTTAAAGAGAGAGAGAGAGAGCATTTTTTAATATTTTATTTTTCAGTTTTCGGTGGACACAACATCTTTATTTTATTTTTATGTGGTGTTGAGGATAGAACCCAGCATCCCATGCATGCCAGGCGAGCGCGTTACTGCTTGAGCCACATCCCCAGCCCTGTTTTTTTTTTTTTTTTTTTTTTTGGTGTTAAGTTCTTCAAGTTCTTTAAACAGATCAATTTCAAGCAATGAAATAGAAGAAACCATCAAAAGCCTACCATTAAGAAAAGCTCAAGATCAGACAGATTCTCAGCCAAGTTCTATAAGACTTTCAAAGAAAAAATTTTAACACCAATATTCCTCAAATTATTCCATGGAATAGAAAAGGAGGAAACCCTTCCAAACTCATTCTATGAAGCTAGTATCACCCTGATACCAAAACCAATCAGATAAAGACACATCAAGGAAAGAAATCAGACCAATATCCCTGATGAATATAGATGCAAAACTTCTCAATAAAATTCTGACAAATTGCATACAAAAACATATTAAAAAGACAGTGCACCACGATTGAGTGGGGTTTATCCCAGGGATGCAAGGTTGGTTCAACATACAGAAATCAATAAACATAATTCATCACATCAATAGACTTAAAGACAAGAATCGCATGATTATCTCAATAGATGCAGAAAAAGCATTCAACAAAATACAGTACCCTTTCATGTTTAAAACACTAGAAAAACTAGGGATATTAGGAATGTACCTCAACATTGTAAAAGCTATATATGCTAAACCTAGGGCCAACATCATTCTAAATGGAGAAAAATTGAAAGCATTCCCTCTAAAAACTGGAACAAGATAAGAATGCCCTCTTTCACCACTTTTATTCAACATTGTTCTTGAAACTCTAGCCAGAACAATTAAACAGAAGAAAGAAATTAAAAGGATATGAATAGGAAAAAAAGAACTCAAACTATCCTTATTTGCTGATGACAAGATTCCATATTTAGAAGACCCCAAAAATTCCACCAGAAAACATCTAGCACTCATAAATTAATTCAGCAAAATTTAAGAGTTTTATATGGCTAAAATAATTAAGACAGTGTCATATCAACATAAAGATATATAGATCAATGAAATAAAGTGAGAATTCCAGAAATAGACACATTCATGTATGTACAGTTGATTTTTGACAAAGGTGCCAAGGGATTTCAATGAGCAGGGAGATTCTTTTCAATAAATGGTATTAGAACCATTGGATAGTCACATGCAAACAAAACAATGACTTGCACTAGGTACAAACATTAACTTGAAGAGAATCATAGACCTACCTGCAATCGAATGAATTATAGACCTAAACTTATAAAACTTATAGAAAAAACCAAACCCAAGATTAAACATTAGCAACCATGGGTTTGACAATTTTTTTCTGAAATAAGTCAAAAAATCATGATTTATAAAGGAAATAATCAATAAAATTTATTTCCTTAAAGTTAAAAAACAAAATAAAAAAGATACTGTTAAGAAAATGCAAATACAAATGACAGAGCTGGAAAACATATTTACAACACACATATCTTTCAAAGAAGTGTTATTTATAATATTGATATACCTAGTATGTTTACAACCTACTAATTAGAGGGTGATAAAAATATGGACATAATATCTGAATAGAAACCTCAGCAAAGAAGAAGATATGTAGATGGTCAATAAGCAATGTAAAAAGATGCTCAACATCATTAGTCATTAAGGAAATGCAAATTATAACTAAAATTAGATAGTACTATATACCCCATAGATGACTAAAATTAAAATGTACAACTGTACTAAGAATTCATAAAGTTGTAGAACTGGAACTCTCATGCTCATGAGAGTGTAAAATGATACAATTACTTCAGTTTATTAAAAAGTTAAGCATATATGTGTACCACATGACTTAGCCAATCTATTATTACTTACTGCCCAAGAGAAATGAAAATGTATATTCACATAAAGACTTGTATATGATAATATTTATAATAGTGTTGTTTATAATAGCTCTAAACTGCTACCAACCATGATGCTCTTTCATCATCAATTGGTGAATGGATAAGTTGTGAATGCTAATCAGTGCAAGAAAGTAATGAATTATTGATACAGACACCAACATGAATACATTTTAAAAAATATACTAGTGAGAGAAGCCTGACAGAAAATAGTAATCTGTGTATTATGTGGAATTATAATTCTAGAAAATAAAAATTTATTCATATTGACATAATACAAATTATTGTTTGCCTGAGGATTGGGGTAGAGGAAGGAAAAGATTACAAATGGAAAATGGATTACATGGAAAATCTTGGGGGGTGAATATTCATCATCTTGGTTGTGGTGATGGTATTATGAATATAAACATGTTAAAACTCCTCAAATTGTATACTTTAAATATGTGTAGTTTACTGTACATCAAATTTATTTCAATAAGCTGTAAGAAAAGAAAACAGACAATAACAAGAATAGAAACATATATTCCCTTGCCAAAAGTACTTTTTAAAATTTGGTATTATATAAACTATTTATATATGATATATGAAATTGCAGAATAGCTGATTTCACCATCTTGAAGATTTTATTACATAAATAAATGTTAAAAAATTTTAGGTGTCTGTAATTTCTTATTTATTAGGTAACACCACAATTAAATATACCATATCAAAAATCTGGGTAAACAAAATGGATTATTTTAAATTGGAAAGCAACTCAATGGAAAAGTCTTTGTCTTAACATTTCTTAATGTCCTTGAGAATTATTTTCATAATTGAGAACTTCACTATTTTTGAGTTCCAGTCTAACCAGTTTCTTCTTATGAAAGGAGAGGATTATCAAGAACTATGTAATGTTTTGAACAACCAACAATAAAAATTAAAGGAAAAAAAAAAGAAAGGAGAGGATTAAAGCCCGAGGAAAACTGGCTATAGGTAGAGAAAGTTGTCTGTTTTGTGCAAAGAAAACCAGAGCCTGAAGTTTTAGTGCTCTGGCTCTTCAGCTAAACCATAGTTATGCAGGTAGAAGATCAATATAGATATTGCAAGATAGCCAGCATCAGAAATGAACGCAATAAACTACTATTGGCAAATAGTCAAATGATAAACCAAGTGTGGAAGTAGGGAAAATAGCTAATACTTGTCTTTCCATAGTTTAAAAATTCCTTCACATACATTATCTTTTTTTAATGAACAGCTGTTATGACCCCCATAACAATAAAGCAAGTACTTTATAAAAGCTTGTTGAGTAAGTACTTTATAAAAGCTTCTTACCACTGTCAAGCATATTGAAGGCACTCAGTGTTTGGAGACAACTTTCTGTTTTATCTCTCACATTTCTGCACATCTCATACCAGAGGAATTGACTTCCTTTGTTATAAACTATCTTTTCAATGATGTTTGTGTAATAAACATCCTTGGAAGATAAAGACAGTGTCTCCCTCCAGAACAATGGGTATGCTTGCATACTATCCAGTATAGATAAAGAAGTCTCCTTAGGAGGGAAAGTCAGATTAGTTTACTTCCCATTATAAAATATTTGGAATCCTTATGCTCAGGGTTCCTGTTCTGTAGTACACTGTACCACATAAACAGATATCATTTGTCCTCGTGATGTCACACTGTAGGAATTGAGACTTGGGAAACTGGTACAGATGTTGATGCTCTGATTATTGCTTTTGCTCTGAGCCATAAATTGTCCTTTGTCTCTGACCCAAGAGTCTCATTTCTTCTACTAGAATCCATTAGACTGTGGGAGGCTAATGTGTTAGTTTGTAAGTAGGTTAAAATCTCAGATCTTTCCCAGTTCTTGTTCTTTATACATGCTCTTTGCACTAAAGTGAATAACCTCAGGAAAATTAAAAAATAATCAGAATAACTAGACAAAGATATTGGAAAAGGACAAAAGCAAATAAACAAAACCTAACAAAATTATGATTTCTGCATTCTGCAAAACAAAGCTACTAGTGAGTGAGATACCATATTGCAATGGAAGAGCCTAAGTGAAATAGCCTAATTGATGATAAGGTATCAGGTCCAAGCAATTATAGGGACTAGAAAAAAATGTAGAAATGGAAAAACAATAGAATCTCAGCATGTGGAAAGTTGATCTTAAGGAGAAGTTGATTCAGAAAGCTTCCAAAGAAATATGCTGCCATGCTGTCCTTGATTTTTTTATGATCTCTAGAAGGAATTACAAAATACTACTGAAAGTACTTGCTTATAAGAAAAACAGGATATGAGAGAGATCTGCTTTGTATATTTGAAATTCTGTGCCAATTGCAGATAGTATTTATTTAAAAAATAAATGTATAAAATTTAATTTAAAAACCATCCAATGGTTTTTAAAGTAAGAAAATACTAGTGGCTTTTAAGATTATAAACTAACTTACAAAGCAGGGATATTACCTTTTAAGAGATTTACTGAAGACACTGTACCTTTCAGGATTGCTGGCAGTTTCATTTTATGGAGGTAAAGATGTCTTTACCTTTGGAAATAACTACATTTGTTAAGGAAATTCTTCAGAATAGGCTCTTTCATTCTAGGTATGTAAGATAAGTAAATTCCCTCTCAATGCTCTCAGATAAAAGTATGAGGTTACCTTGAATCAGAGTGCATGCTTTGTGTTCTGCTTAGTAATGTCAATTATATGTACATATTTTACTTCTAAAAGGGGACAGAAGTAGTTTTCCCAAATGTTATTCAATCAGGACTATTAATGTCCTCTACTTGGGTTAAGATTGAATAATCAGAATTTGAGATGCTTTGTTAGCAGAGCTTGCTTTTAGTTGTACTTTCAGGAAGTCAAAAGAGTATAGTTTGGCCAGGCTTAATGCAATTCTTAGGGGAAGCTGATTCTGGGCACAGAGTGTAGCTTACACTTGAACTTCTCTAGCCCAGTTCTCAGAGGAGAACTGCAGTAGTGCATTGATCTGGTTGGCACTGACTGCCATGGATAGGAACCTCAGGCATTGTTGGACTGTCTGAGGAGGCTCAGATAGTAATAATCAGGGACTAACTCGTTAGATTAAGAAAGCTGTTCTGAAAGTCTTAAGGAGAAAAGTCCTGAAAAACAGATAGGGTCTTTTTGCAATTATAGAATGGGGCTTGGGATTTTACTATAGAGAAAAACCCTTTCTTGGTACTTCAAAATGTTAAAGAGTTCCTTTATAGATGTAAAAATTTTTCTTGGAAAAGCACAATTATTCAGAGCTATTCCTGGGTTTGCATGTCTTAGTCTGTTTTGTGTTGCTATAACAGATTATAACAGACTGAGTAATTTATAAACAATAGATATTTGCATCTGATAGTCCTGAAGGCTGGGAAGTCCATAGTTAAGGGGCTCAAATATGATAAGGGCCTTCTTGCTACATCATCCCATGGTGCTAGGCATAAGGTGTAAGAGAGCACAAGAGAGAGAGGAGGTAAGTAGCTTTTTTTTTTTTTAAATTGAAAAACCGCCTCCATGATAACCATTTCTCTGATAACAGCATTAATCTATTCATGAAGGCATAACCCTCATGGTCTAAGCATCTCTTAAGGGTCCCACACACCTATCAACTTTGTTGCATAAGGACTTAACTTTCCAGCACATGAACTTTTAGAGACATATTCAGATCATAGAATTCTGCCTTTGTGCCCCCACATTTCATGTCTTCACAAGCAAAATAAATTCACTTCATCCAAAGTCTTAAATCATTCCAGGAGCAACTTAAAAGTTCAAAGTCCAGAGTCTCATCTGAATCAGCTCTTTGTGAGACTCAATGCAAGATTCACCCTGAGCAAAATTCCTCTCAAGCTCTGGTGCTAGAAAACTAACAAGTTACTTGTTCCTAAAATATAATAGTAGAACAGTCATAGGATAGACATTCCTAGTTCAAAAAGGAGAAATAGAAATGAAGAACAGGGCTACTGGTTCTAAGTAAATCCAAAACCCAGCAGGTAAACACCATTCAATCTGAAAAGTGGGGAATAATCTCCTTTGACTCCACAACCCACACCGGGGGTGTGGGTTGGGCTCCCAAGTCCCTTTGCACTCCCACTGGAAACTCTCATGGGTTGGGTCTTGTGCCTGTAGCTTTCCTGTACTGGAGTTTCATGCTGATAGGTCTATAGTTCTGGGTTGCTGAGGTGGTTTTAATCTCATAGTTTCAATATGCATTGTTCTAGTGGGGACTTGCTGTGGCAACTCCAATCTCACATTTTGGTTCGATTTTGCCCTAGTGGGGACTTTCTATGGTAACTCCACTCCTGCATCAACTTTGCCTGGGTCCTTAGGCTGAATAAGACATCCTTTGAAATCTAGGTGGAGGTTACCATGGCCCACAGCTCATTTACACATGGACACCGCCAAAGTTTGCAGCTTGCACCTTCTAGAGCAGAGGTCTGAGTTTTACTTGACCCCTGCTTGAGCCAAAGCTGCAATAGTTGTGGAGTACTGTGATGGAATGCAGGGAGCAGAATCCTAAGGTATCCCTGGGCAGCGAATGCTGAGGTCCTTCAGGTGTGTCTCTGAAAACTTTGCTCTCAAGGTCCTGCTCTGGACCTGTGATGGGAAGGGCAGCTTTAAACTGAAGCTACAAATGGAAGCTTCAAACTTTCAGGGTCTTTCTTCCATTGTCTTGATGAATAGCACCTGGCTCTCTTCTAGCTACGTTAATGTTAATCTCTTTAGCAAAGGTGTGGTCACTTGTTCACATCCTTGTTTTGCTTTCTTAAACATATCTTTTCACTCTGTACAAGGACAGGCTGGGACTTTTCCAAATCTTTCTATTGTGCTTCTCTTTTACTTGTATATTGTTTTAAAATAATTTCTGTTTTTCACATTTTACTCAGTGTGGTGAAAAGCAGCCGTGCCGCTCTTCCAAGGTTTTGCTTAGAAATCTCTTTGCCATATAGTCTATTTTATTACCCTTAAGTTCTACCTTCCTAAAAACCTCTAGGAGTGGACACAAGTCAGCCAAGTTCTTTGTTGTTTTATAATAAAAATGGCTATTACTCCAATTTCCAATACCTTCTTTCTCAGATCTGCCTGATTCCTTATCATATTTGCCTTTACTATTTTTCTACCAAAGTTCTGGTCACAATCATGTAATATCTAAGAATTTTCATGTAGCTCTTCTTTTTAAGCCCTCATTGGAATTGTGCTTCACACTCCATTCACAGCAATTTAGGTTATCTCTAGCTCGATTCTCCATATTCTTCCAGCCTATACTCATTACCAACTTCTAAAACTGTTTCCACATTTTCAGGTACTTTTTATAGGAACAGCCCCACTTCTTGGTACCAATTTTCTGTATGGGTCCATTTTGTGTTGTTATTACAGAATACCATTTATGGGTAATTTATGGACATTAGACATTTATTTCTCATGGTTTGGGAAACTGCGAAGTCCAAGGTCAAAGGGCCCACATCTGGCAAAGATCTTCTTGCTCCATAATATAAGGCAGAAGGGAAAGGGAGAGCAAGGGAGGGAGGAAGAAGGCTGAACTCAATTTTTTAAAACTCAGAAAGTCACTTCTGTGATAACTAATCCATTCCTGTTATGACATTAACCCATTCACAGGGCAGAGCTTCTAGATATAATAACCTCTTAAAGGTAACAGTGTTCCTAGGAATTATATTTTTGACACATAAACTGTGGGGACACATTAAAACCATAGTATCAGTGTTTTTCAAGATATCTGGCTCAAGTTAATATACGCCAGAAACGCATATTTTGGGGTGGCATATTAGAGTTTCTTACAGTCACACTTTGCCCTGATATGTCCTGAGCCCTTCATGTGGAAATGATAAGTAGCATTAAGGAAAGGGAAATTGAGAAGCATAAGAACTAAGTGCACTCTGGGAGAGGGATTCATTTTTGGAATATAAATTGATGTTTTGTTCAGAGCCTACTTGTGCCAGGGCAGTGGGTTGCTGAAAGACCAAAGAAAGTGCCCAGAGATGGCATGCAAGACATGATTTATTGGGGAAATTTCACAACTGCTCCAAGAAGGGATAGGTGAATCAGTGGTACCTCTGTTCGTCAAGATGTTTCACCAAAGAGTGCCTCTGCCCGCCCCTCCCCGCCCCCGTGGTATGTAATTGGACAAGTGTCATGTATCCTCTCCACAGTGCCCTCAGTTCTTCCCTAGATGCCATACAGAAGGGTTTTATATGTCAGAAGCAACTTCATCATCATCATTAGCTTGCTTAGTTTGCTTGTATGACCAGCATCCCAAAGAGCTAATGTGCCCTAATTCTCCATGTGCATAAGAGAAAGCCAGTGTCCTTCAAGATACCACGTATCTGGACTTTCTTACCCAGGTTTGTTCTCATTGTTTCCCTAAGTTGGCTGTTTTGGAGAATGGAATGGGATCATTAAAGAACATGGAGTTTTACTATCCCGTCCCTTCTCCTTTTTTAAAAGATGATACAGTTGCCACTTAGAAGGGCAATTAATATAACATGCCCATGCTTTTTAGATTCTCCCCACCAAGCTAATTAGCCTTCCTTAGTCTCATGTTTGAGTTGTATATAGAGCAGGAGAGAGAAACAGAAAATATTTCTCATTTAGATTTCTCTAAAACAAGAGAATAAGCAGCTTATACTCAAGCTCCTCCAAGAGGCTCTAAAACAAGGTTGACAGGGCAAGGTACCACCCTAGCTTTGCCATGCACCATCATCTTCCACTGCCAGGGACACAGAGGAGGAGTCCAATAGAAACTCAGGGATGGATGGAGCACAGGTGCCACACTGAGCCTGTGGAGCCACCCAGCTTGACACCCACCAGGAATCCCTTGGGAGACAGTCTTATGATATAAATGTGAAAGCAGATAAAATTTAAGTAATCACTTTTTTTTTTTCAATGCTAGGATTGAACCCAAGGGCCTTGAGAATGCTAGACGTACTTATCACTGAGCTATATCCTCCAGACCCATCTGTGTTAAATTTTAAAAAAGAAAATCTGTCAAGGTTAAGTTCAAGTTATGAGCATCAGAAAATTTATATACATATATATATATCTCACACACATATAATATTTATTTATTATATATTTATATTTATTTATTATATCTTTATTATATTTATTTATTATATATTTAACATGTATACATATATGCATGTGTGTGTGTGTCTATCATCTGTAGATGATTTCATGCAATGCTTTGTGCGCCTTTTCAGGGTAGTATTTGTACTCAAAATGACTTATTAAGAGGAAAACAATGCAGGCCTAGAATAAAGCTCCTTTTTATAAAGCAGCCACATCACCAAACAGATTATATTCCTGACCCTGAACCGAAGGAGTTTGTCAGCTTTCTTTCCTTCTAGTAAACCAGTCCTGTTGGGCTTCAGTCCAGAATGCCTCTTTGCTTTAGTTCACTTTATCTCTCCCTGACCTTTACTCCCCAGATGTGAATCTCATGTAACAGGTCTGCACACTTGACTCTGACTACTTTGAACAAACACAAAAGAGAAAGGAGTTAAAGGGGAAAGCTTCTTTATTCAGTGCACAACAGAAAAATCCTCATTATTCATAGCTTTATGTCTTAAGAATATAATTTTCTCTTAAACTTACCTATTTAAAAATTAAAGTTTCATTGATAGCATAGATTTCTAAAAGTTCCAAATAGTTTACAATTAATTTTTCTATTTATAATATTTTAATTGAAGTTTTATTTCACCCTCCCTCTTATTGAAAATCTTATTGCAAAAATATTTATTTGTTTTCAGCTCTGGAAAAATTATAAATCTCAAGAGTGAAAAATTTAAGTGGTAGAAATCTTCCTTCTATTTTGTAATGTAAGGGGTCAATAAAGTCAAAATTTAACAAGTGGACATTTTACTGTACTTGTTCATCATTCAAGTTGACTGCTAAAAGAAAAAAATTTATCTTTTTAGTTGCTTCAAACCTTTTTTCCCCAAAAACCATTTATTTTTTTCCCCATTGATTCGAGCAATAAAAGACCTAATGTTCCTTGAACAACTTATATTTGAAAATGCCTTTGCTTCCTGAAAATATTCATGTTTTATAACATTGAGGATCTTTTTTTCAGTAGAGTTCCAGAATATAGGCAAATCTTCCACCAGGGACCTTTGAAATATTGCAATATATCAGCAATTCAATTTATACCCTAAAAATAGTTTCTTTTATGTCAGGTATTCTTCTAAAACCTGATAGATTTATACTTCCCCACTATAAAACCGATTAATATTTTCTAATATGCATCCATTACTAATATATTCACATCTAAGTTTGTTTTACATGGTAAGGTGTCAATTAAAATTAAAACACTTTTCAGTTATTTGATGAATCAGAGCAGTAATTTGGTGCATACGGAAATAGTCCTATGTAGCTACAAAACAACCCCAACAATGTAATGTTAGATCGATATGTATAAACTGAGTTTTCTCCAGATTCTAAGTCACCTGAAGAGTAATTACTACTGGATCTATGGCTCAGTTGTAGAGCCTTTGCCTAGTTTGTGTAAGGCCCTGAGTTCAGTCCCCAACACGGGAAAAAGAAAAAAAAAAGCAATTATTTAAATTTTATTTACTTTCATATCTATTTCCTAATATCCATGGAAATCTTCTTTAAGTGATTGTTGTGGTGGTCACTAAAGAGCAGGTTCTATTTAGAGACTGTATTAGGCAAAATGCCAATTTTCAGGTTAAGATGCTTTATCATAGGGAGAGTGCAGTTTATTGCAAGTAAGTTGTAAGTTAGAAGCAAGCTCAGGGTTGAATTTTATCCCAGAGTTCCTGATGGATATCCCATTGCAGAGCTGGTGACTTAGGGCAGCTGTTTTAATTCTATGTTCCCTGAGACCATGAGTGCTTGGAAAGCTGGTGGTATTCAATGAAATGCCTCCTTCTTAAGATCACTTACCACACACACCCTGTGATCAAAGTGAATAAGAGTGTTCATGCACCTTTATGCCTCCATCAGATTGTGCTCTCTAACATGATTTCTTTAGTGAGACTTCCTTTGAATTTTTAAAACGATACTTTTTTTTAAACTTTGTGTTGTGTTGGCTTGAAATACTTTCTTCTTCCTCCTCTGATGTTTGTACCCTTTTACCATTTTGATATTTAAGAAATGTTTACTCTGATACAGACTGTATTATTTGTTCCCCTCCCACACTTGTTATGGTTCACTGCTGGTGTTATGCTCAGACCTACTGACATTGGGATGATCTTGTGTTTTGCTTTGGCTAATGAAATATGAAAATAAATGACTGTACTGATTCTAATCTAATCTTTCACCCCCTTGCACTCTTCCATCCACTACAATTTTAGCATACCCTGAATAGTAACTGGTCCCAGCATAAAATACACAAAGAGCAGAAATAAACTTGCACTACAACTTGAAATACAGTTGCCTAGTCAATTTGTGAATTGTGAGTGGGAAATAAAGAAAAGCTTATTTTGGTAAATCACTGAGTGATATTTGTTATACAGCAATATTATAGTAGAATCTGATTAATAAACTCTCAGCTCTTCAAAATCTAAAGTTTACAGAAAAATAAGAGAAGAATGATGTGCTCTTTACCTAAACAATCTTTAACATTTCTCTAATTTTAGGGGTACCATTGAAAATAACTTGTAGGCATCATAGTAGTAGTTCATAAATATTGCAGCTCATAGGTCTAAAAATAAGGAATGTATTAGTCAATTCAGCCTGCTAAAAGAAAAATACTATAAAGTTGGTAGTTTAAACAACAGAAATTTGTTTCCCACAGTTTGGAGGCTAGGAAGCCTAAGGCTAAGGGGTTGGCCAGTTTGGTTCCTGTAAAAGCCTTTTTCTTGCATAGTGGATAAAATATGTATCCACCATCCTCCGCACCCCTCCCCACCTCCAGGTACTGGGGATTGAACCTCAGGGCACTCTACTACCGAGCTACAGTCCCCAGTCCCTTTTACTCTTTATTTTGAGACAGGTTTCATTAAGTTGCTAAGGCTGGCCTTGAGCTTGCAATCTGCTGCCTCAGCTTACCAAATTGCAGGGATATGAGTACAACCAAACCTGGATTCATGTCTCCTCTTATAAGGCCACTAATGCCATTGATAAAGACTCCAATTTATGACCTAATTACCCCCCCCCCCC
>NW_026000075.1:20360307-20419693 GCF_001458135.2 Marmota marmota marmota | reverse complement strand
CCCCCCCCCCCCAAACTCCACCTTAATACAGTCACATTGGGAACTTGGGTTTCAACACATGGCTTGTGAGGGACATCAGTCCACAGAAAAAGCATTCTTTTAATTCAACTGAATTTGAACTGGCTTATAGACAGTAAAATTTTCTTTGACCACTCTAATATAAGAAAATGACCCAAACAGAGTAATCTACTACTTTAGCGAAGATGATAATAGAGTAGGGACATGATGCATAAAAAGCAACCCGAGCCAGTCAATGGTGAGTTGAAACTGTCCAACAACTTCTTGGAAAACATTATTTTCAATTTTATTAAATGTAAGTAAAGATAATGATTTATAAGTGCAGCTACATATATTTTATCAGCATTACTGAGAGCTGAGGCACTGAAGTGTTTTAAGCTATCTAGGTTTAGTGGTACATAAATCCATCCAGCGCCAGCATGCCAGGGAGTGTAAAGAATTATAGGCTGGCTTGAATTTCTAACGTGACTCAGCATAATATGTGATGCCCGCTGAACTCTGATGAATTGATGAAGATTTCCATGGGCACACTCCTTAAACTTCATGCTCAAGGTTGTTCTAATACCTCAGCGAGAAAGTCTTACCTAAATACCCAGAAAGAAGGAAAGATAAAAATCACAGACACGTGTAAATTAGAGAGGGAAAAATATAAAGCAGCCTGACAAGCTGGGTTTTGGTACCAGATACACCTGAGTTTGGATGCTGGGTCTATGCCTTCTTAGCCAGATATCCGGAACAATTTTTTTTCCTCCTCTGTGATTGGTTTTCTCATCTGTAAAGTGGGAATAATGGTATTTGCCTCAAAAAGTTTTGTTAACTGGTCAATTATTAACTAAATACAAATGTTCATGTGTTTCCATTTACAGGTCCTCCAAAACCTTTCTGGTCTAAATAGATATGGGCTTTTGCTCATTTAGCTTCTTTTCCTTTTTCCTTCTCTAAGGACAAAGGCAGAGGTAGAGTTGTCAGACCTGTAGGAGGAAAAATAAAGTGTCAGAGCAGCAGGCCAATCATCCTCCAGTAGGGGGCAGCAAGCATTAGGGAGGCAGCTCATCAGGTGCAGTTCCCAGGAGAAGGCTGACAGGAAACAAGAGTTAGGTGGGGAGATGATCACAGGGGTGGGACATAGGGGTAAAGAGGGCTCTTCTGAGGTGCAGCATATTTGGCAGCAAAGTACTGCCTATGGGCCCTCATTTATCTTAGTAAACATAAGGCTGGATCACAATCCAGATTTAATTGCAGACAGATGGACTAAAAAAGTTGAAGTTCAGTAGGAAACATGTGCAAAGCTATTAAAGAAGAGTCTTGCACATGGAAGTGGATGGGTAAATGGGCATTTTAGTGAATTTCTAGACCCAGAAGTCATCTAATCCAGTGGTTCTACAATTTTAACTGTGAAAACCACCTGTATAAAATGTAGCTTCTGGCTCCCACATTCATGGATTCTGGCCCAGATTCTGCTGTGGGACCAATGAAGTTGCTTTCTTCTTATCTTGTTCTTCCTTTATTTTTAAGGAATGCTTCTATGCCTCTGATTCAGGCATACTTATAGACTTTAGGTGAGTCTACTCCCAGATGCTATCATTTGTGGTAATTCTCCTTTTTGGAGCTATTCTAGGGAAACTTTCTTTTGTATACACATGAAGAATGTCAAAGGATAGACATTGCCACACTTTTAAGAGGTTAAGAATTGCAAAAAGTTTAAATAGCCCTCAACTGATGGATAACCAACAAACTATAATGCATTAATGTAAGGGAATGTTATATATTACAAGTGAATATGAGCTGTTCCTAAAAGCTCCTGTGTTATGGCAGGAATGTTCAGAGGTAAGATGATTGGTTCATGAGGGCTGTTACCTAGTCAGTAGATTAGTCCATGTGAAAAATTAATAATTCAAATGGACTAATTGGGTGGAAACTGTAGGCAGGGGGATGGGTCACTGGAGGAGTGCTTTATATCTTGTCCCCCTGTCTCTTCTCTCTCTCTGCTTCCTGGCTACCATAAAAGGAGTAGCTTTCCTCCACCATGCCCTATGCCATGATGTTCTGCCTTACCTTGGGCCTAGAGTGATGGCATTGGCCAACCATGGACTAAACTTCTGAAACTGGGAACCCAAAATAAACTTTTCTGCTCCAGGTTGTTCTGGTCAGGTATTTTGGTCACAGCAACAAAAATCTAACACACTATGTAACAATTAAAGAGAACAAAGGAGATCTATATTTTCTAATGTGGAAAATATCTAAGAAATATAGTTTTGTGAAAGTTAGAGAACAAGATGTACAATGTAAAACTATTTGTTAAGTAGAAAGTGAATAATACTGCCTATTTTTAATGTGTAGAAGTATATAGATATGTAACATAAGTGATTTAAAAGGCTTGGAAGGATTCATATGTGATAACAGTCCCTCAACTCAAGGCAACTAGAGCAGAAGACAGAAACTGGGGTGTTGCTTTCTGTAATGTTTTATGTGTTTACAAGGAGAATATATTTATATCTACTCGCATAATTCAAAATCCTTAAAAAGAGACCTAGCCCACTTCTGCACTACATAGATGAGGAAACTGATATAGACTTGCCAAGCATCTCAGATTCAAATGTGAACTTCATAGACATGATTGCTTGTCCAAGGGCAGTGGCTAATCAGTCATTTTAAATGAAGATGCAGTAGCCTTAGCCATTATCCTCAGCAGCAGGAGGGAGTAGCTGTGGAGAAAGGGCTAGTTGGTTCTGGGTAAAGATACAAGATGTGGTGTTTGATTGAACTTGAACTTGTCTGTGCCCAGAAATGACGAGGTCTCCAGAAACACTAAAGTGAGGGTGAGACAGAGAGTTTCCAGAAAGCCTATTAATTTAAAATGAGAACTATAACCAAGTAGGCTACAACAGTGGCATCAGCAGGAGCACAGAGTTCTCTTCAAGTGGATAAGCTATAAAGGGAAGCCAAATGATAACTGGAAACCCATTTTGTAACTTACCATGAGCAATCACTATATAAAATCATTTGAACTCTTCGGATCAGCACATTCTCTCAAAGGGTAGAATCAGAAAGCTCTTGGTGACTGTAGAATCAGAAGAAGAGGATTTACATTAATCAAATATTTCATGGCATCTGGTCAAATTAATCAGCTGCATCCAGTTTATAATGGAGATCAGCTTACTAATGGAGCTGGAATATTAAAGTCCCATGGACTCAGCCTCCTTGGGACTGTCTAGATGGATAGCAATTCTGCTGGTGCCTTACATCTTACTTTTTCTGTTTTGTGACTGATCAGTCCTCTTCTATAGGCTTTGTATTAGATATGCTAATATAGTCAATCATATCACCATTTTGCCGGTCTGGGATTTTGTTTTTATTTTTATTTTTTAATTTTTCTGCTCTAAGCTATTTTGTGTTGTCCTTATAGTTCAATGAAACTTACCATCTCAGACTCTTTGCAATTGGGATGATGTTCCCCCACCTCTAGTTTTTTTTTTTTTTTTTTCCCAACTACAAATTACCTTTGTCATTCAGATAGTAGCAGTTTAAAGATCAACTTGTTAGAAAGGCCTTCCCTGAACACTCCATCGAAGACAGCCACTTAGCCATCCTCTATTACTTTGCTTTATTTTAGTTTATGCACAATGCTTATTAGTTTCTTAGTATCTGCTATTTACTATTCTAGTATCTGTGTTTCAGTTTTTGGGCTATTTCCCATTAGATTATAAACTCCATGGAAACAGGGAACTTGTGAATCCTTCTCCTGCTGTATGCCCAGCTCCTAGATGATCTGGCACTTGGCAGGTTCTCAGAATGCTATTGAATGAATGAATGAATGATATATCAAATAGAGTCCAATAGTATTTTTGTAATTTATAAGTTCTTGGGAACATCTCAATGTAGCTCCCAAAAATAAAAAAAGATATTTTCTTAGAAATAACCTTGCCCAAAATGAAGTCTTAGTCAGTTTTCAATCAGTGGCAGGCTCACGCAGGAAAGGAAGGGCAGAAGGATTGTGTATTCAGAAACCTGACTTTTTTTTTCCTGAGGCGAGGTTCACTCAGCAATAAAAACAGGAGTCTCAGAATGTTCAAATGTGACCCAAATAACAGATTAGACTAGGACTCCTTCAGAAAACTATAATACTAAACTAGAGAATTGTTTGACACCATGGTGCCCAAACCTTACAGTATCAGAATGAAAGATAATCCTGAAAACCAAGAAGAATGTTTGACAAAATCAGGCCAGAGAAGAGCTAAAACTTCAAAATTCCCAAGATATTTGCATTTCATCAGATTTCAGAGCTTTTCTCCAGAGCCTGGGGAAGTTACCACTCCCCTTGTCAAAGGGTACTCACCTCTCATTGGGTAAGGGCAAATCTTGAAAGAAATAAAGCAGACCCCTGTCTAATGATAATTGAGATTGAATTTTTCAATGTGATAACCAGGAGAAAGATTGCTGATAAGGAAGCATCCATAAGGTAGGAGATGATTACAAACATTGATTTATTTTATCTTCCATCAAGTCTTTTGCAGTAAGATCCCAGGTTTAAAAAGGTCCTGTTAACATAATTTGCCTCAAGGAAATAAGAATATGAATAGAAATGATAAATGTCTGCAATTGATAAAAGGCAGTTTTCCTCTCTGGTATTAAATCTATATTTTGCATTGATCTTTGAAATGTGGAAGTCTGTGGCATGGAATATAGAATCACTCTTCATTTTAAAATTATTAAATTTGTGAATATTTGTGAGATAAGTAGAAAAAAATAAATTCTAAAGGAGAGTATAATATATGGGATTAGTGAGGTAGAATTTACATATTTTTGGTGTCATGCAATAATTAATCTCCCTTCAGAAATCATGTATAATGAAGGTCTTATAAACCAAGTTTTATTTACATAATAGTAGTAGAGTATATCTTCAGTTTAGACAATATATGTTGCATTAAAAATGTGATTTTTGTCACAACAATTATCTAGTAAGGAAAAAAGATATTTTGCTTTTCAAAGAATGTTATGCCTGTGGTATTTTACAGAACAATTATGAATAATAATAAAAATTTGGTATGCATTTAGTTTCCTATGATAGAATAGTGGAATATTACATTGGTAGATCTATTGGTCATTTTAATTTTATTCCCTCCTTTAAGGGATTTGTAAATCATGGATAAAATTTAACTGTGGTGTTAAATTTGACTTCAGGATTTAAGACAGAAACTAATTTTTATATATTATGTTCTTTCTAATATTATTCAGGGCAATCATTATGGTCATCTATTTGGATGCCGAATGCTATTTGTGTTTTGAAATTTCATTAAGAAAGTCTGTCATTTATTTTCTATTCTGAAGAAGTCAGTTTTTCTATTAACGTATCTGCATTGAAACAAACAAACAAATGTGGTATGCCTCTGCGAGAATTCAGAAGCAATTCAGGCAAGTCATTAACAGAAGAAATCTCATCTAAAGATTTTTCTGTGAAACAATTTTCCTTCTGAAGTTCACATTTTATCCATTTCCTCTTTTCATCAAGTCCATTGGCAAAACTCCAAAATAAAACTAAAAAGTATATTTTTGAATCTTTAAAAAACAGTTACTTATTTAATTATTATTTAATTAGGCCAAAGGTAGGAAAGAAGATACTGGGTTTAAACATGACATTTTTTATTCTATTTTCTTCATTGTTAAATAAAGACTAGACACTTGGCTGCTCTTTTCAATTTCTCGGATTTATAACATATTAGGTATGAGTCCATACTAGAGAAGAAACTTTATTTTCATTTACTTACTGTAGTAATATGACATTTAGTATAATTTAGTCTTAGTGGGTAGCTTATAAGATTTGAAATCTAAGTGCTTTGCATAATCTCCTTCCAAGTGTTTTAATTGACATTCTGCTATAATGAACCCCACAGACCATTACCTGGCTAATTGCTTGAGTTACAGTGCTTATACAATGCCATTCTTTGTCCTTGGTCTTTTGGGGTATTAAATAGCAAGGCTGTCCTGAAAGAGGAAGTGACTGCTGTTTTTCATGTGATGCATTAGCCTCTAGGTAGCTTTTTCAGGGACAGACTCCCTTCTGTTCTTCCCTCGGCTGATACAAAACTGGATACTTGTCAGCTATCTGTTATTCTGAGATTTTCAACTCTCTAGGAGAGAACCCTGACCCTCTAATGGGCTTCCGAGCCATTGCCACAGGCAGAGCTTACCATGAGCTGACTCTGAAGTCCTGGAACAGGCCCTGAACCAGATGACAAAATGAGGACAAAGCAATATTAAATTCTCTGTCACCAACTGTGGTTGGCCAGGATTTGCTTGGAAAAGAATCTTAATACTATAGAACTAGAAAGGGTATAGAGTTAGAGCATCTAGCCCAGACTCTTTTTTTTTTCTTTTCTTTTCTTTTTTGGTACCAGGGATTGAACTCAGGGGCCCTTGACCACTGAGCTACATCCCCAGCCCTATTTTGTATTTTATTTAGAGACAGGGTCTCACTGAGTTGCTTAGCACCTCGATTTTGCTGAGGCTGGCTTTGAACTCACAATCCTCCTGCCTTAGCCTCCTGAGCCTCTGGGATTACTGGCCTGCACCACCACAGCAAAACTCTTGTGGGTTGAGACAGGTTCGTGAGGCAGGTTAGTGACCCAGGCTCAGGGCTTCCAACGAACTCAGATCCATAAAGTCTTGGAGTCTGATGCAATATAGAGTGATAGCAAAGCAGGGGAGTGTCAGGAAAACCCAGGGAACTGCTGTGTACCTGTGTCTTCCATGTTTTCTGCACATTTTTAATGATCTCACTGGCCAGTGACAATGGCTTTATGATTGTAAAGGAGTGTTACATGATTTTAAACAGGGTTTTAAGAACTGGAGACAGAGTAAGAACCAACTCTGCTACCTATAAGCCTAGACCAGTTTCTCTTGGCAAGTTCTGAAAGACAAGTTTCTATGGGGCCTGCTCACCAATCTGTCAGCTTCTGTGTCCTGAAGTGTCCGCAGAACCTCCCTTTTGGGGAAACTCTGGCTCCCTGATGGACTGGGTGCCACTCACTCCCACTCCTTTTCTGTCATGATTCCCTCCTGAGGAACACTCCACATCAGGCGTTCTGCTTGGTCTCTAAAAAGGTGAAGAGATTTGCTTAGGTTTGTTTATACTTATTCTAATGTGTGCAAGGAAGTAGCAAATCTACCTCACAGATAGTTTCTATTGTGAATCCTACTTTAACTCCATCTTAGATTTTTGTGAACATGCCAAAACTTAACAAAAAATATATTATGGACATATGTAAGTTTTAAATTTAGCTTTGCAATAACAACTTTGATAGATTATTAGTTGCAGGACCAACTAAAAAACAAAGGAACAAATCCATCAGCATGTTCAGATCACCTTGTTTTCTTTCTTCTTTTTTTTTTATTAAAAAAAATTAATGGACTTTATTTTTTTTTTTGAGCTGTTTCAGGTTTGCAGAAAACTTGAGTAGAAATCACAGTCACCATATAACCCCTCCCTCAGACTACACACAATTCCCCACTGCTCTTTTTACAATCAGTGGAATATACCTGTCTGCAAAATTTACTTCAGGTTTGTTATCTAGTTGCATACTCACAGAATCATTCATTCTGTCCCTTTCCCACACTGAATCATCCTTCTTTCTTGACTCTGGCTTAGGCTTACATGTGTTAAAACAAAGAAAGTCCATTAGTCCAATCAAGTTCATCTCACTCAAGTTGTTAAATCACTCAATCCCTAAAAATAAAAACACTACAGTTGTCATATCCAGAATTACAGTGAGGGAAATAAAAAAGATGAAACCAAGTAATAATAATAATTTGATTCTTGTCTTTGCCTAACCCCTTGTGTAAAGGTTTTTGTTTTTAGGCTCTAGAAGTTTAGAATCAGGGCTTATTTTTGTGCCTAAATTTAATCCACATTTTGACCTGTCTACTCATCCATGCAGGTGACTTCATTTTTCCATCAACCCGTCACCTGAATTATTACTTGGTCCTGCCCTGGCTTGATTGCTTTTGGAAGTATTGAAGTTCCTTCCCCATATCCAACCCTACGCTGTGGGTGTTGAATGCCACTTGTAATGTTCTGCTTTCTGACTTACTACTTTGATTTAAGGAAGGGTGGGAGGAGAAGAGGAGGAACTTAAAAATCTATGGAACTCATACAGGAGGGAAAAAATGTGTCCTCATTTGCCGCTGGCCTCTTTATGATTTTATACTCTGAACAAAAACCTGTCCCTTTCCATCTGACAGAAAAGTGCTGAGAATGTTTTCGTTTTACCGCACACTTGTCAAATACAAGAAGCATTTAACTTGGTAGAATGTAAGGTCATATTCAATGTACTTAATAAAATTGTAATGGGTTCACTTCTTTAGACACTGAAAGAAATAACTTACCACTGGACAATAGAAATTATGATGCTTTTGTTGCATCTACCAACACAAAGAGATGTGCAAATCCTATCAGAGCAGATTACAATCACTATGGAATTGCTCTTTAAAAATAAAATGGGAAATAGGTCATAGAGTTTTTTCTGTTTCCTTTTGATGCAGCTTATATTTGTGAATGAACTCAAGATCTAAGCTCTAGGAGGCCTGCCTGTCTTGAGTTTACCAGCAGAATTGAAGCAGGAGGAAATAGCTTATCAGAAACTGTCACTTGTGGTTCCTAAGGTAATGCTAGCACAACACCAGGAACCTCAAAAAGAAAGAATACTGCTCGATGGATGTAGCTCTCAGGAGGAAGGAGATGGAAGTGGCAGCAGCAAATGTGCTTTCTTGTTTTCTCTCCTGACATCCTTGTGCAACTTGCTCTTGTGGGACCTTCTTCCTTAGGGTGAACATGCCTGAATGAATTTGACATCAATGAGGTTAATGATCCCTCTTGGCTGATGCTCCCAACTTTGAGCATCACTCTTGATTACTTATTTAAATGGGAAATCACAGGCAGGTTCTCAGACATCCTCAGAACAAGCCTGAAGTCATCCCATTTCTTGACTGTGGCTCAGGTTTCCATATCTTAATAGAGAAAAAGCCCTTTAGTCCAATCAGGTTCATCTCACTCAAGTTGTTTTATTGGAAGCTGAGGCTAAAATCTCACTGCACTCCTAAAATTCACTCAGAGAATATAAGGATTAATTACTTTGGTCTTAGAGAGGCAGTTAAATACCATTTCTATGTAAACAAATTCTATGTCAACAAATTCTGTGTTTAGGTTTTCTGCCTATTATAAAACTTTTTTTTTTTCCTGATTCAATCTATACTAAAGTAAAACGTGACCAATATCTAAACCTCAACTTGAATTTCCAAAAGAAAATAATTGTTGACCATTTTCCTTAGGAAATTTCCATGTATAAAATTATACTCATTTTTTCCTTAACCCTCAATTTAAATTATATTAATAAAAACTATAATTCCAAGAAAACTTCCCGGGTCAAAATATAAAGTTAAATTCTAATTTAGGTCGAAGAATGAACTTTCCAGATAGAAAATAAATTGAAGTTTATTTTCAAGAATGGGTTGATCTTTTAATTTGTGAAATAATGTCAACAAATTGTTCTAAGTCACTATCATCTCTTGCTTGGACTACTACAATAGCCTCCATTTTTTGTTTGTTGTTTGTTTTGTTTTTGGATGCTGAGGATTGAACTCAGGCACACTCAACTACGGAGCCACATCCTCAGCCCTATTTATGTTTTATTTAGAGACAGGATCTCACTGAGTTGCTTAGTGCTTTGCTGTTGTTGAGGCTGGCTTTGAACCCCAAATCCTCCTGTCTCAGCCTCCCCCCGAGAGGCTGGGATTACAGGCGTGCTGTCCCACCTTCAAACATCCTCCATAGGGTATCTATGGTGGAACTTTAAAGCTATTATCAAGTCTGTCCCTGGGTTTTACTTTTTGATTACTTTTTTTATAACCTGTAGAATAAGAAATCCTTAAGATGGGTTGCAGCATGATACACCCAGACACCCCATAGTTCTCTCCTCTCTCTCCACACATCTGGGGCATACTGGTTTCATTTCTTTCTCTTCCAAAGGCATATCCGGTTCCTGCTTGTTCTAAGGCTGTTCGCTCTTGATTTATCAGTGCATTTTCCTCAGGACTTTCCTATCAGCTAAGTGCTGTTTCCTCACCTTTCTTTGGCTCACCAGTCTGAAATAAACTTTCCTTGTTATTCTTTATCAAATACCCTTACTTATTTTCTCCACAGTACTATTGCAGTCTGGAATTTATTTATTTACCATTCTTTTAAAAAATTGATTTAAAAAAATAAATGACAGCAGAATGCATTACAATTCTTATTACATGTATACAGCACAATTTTTCATATCTCCGATTGTATATGAAGTATGTTGACACCAATTCGTGTCTTTATACATGTACTTTGGATGATGATGTCTGTCACATTCCACCATCCTTGCTAATCCCCTGCCTCCTCCCTTTTTCTCCCACCCCTCTGCCCTATCTAGAATTCATCTATTCCTCCCATGCTCCCCCTCTCTACCCCACTATGAGTCAGCCTCCTTATATCAGAGATAACATTCAGCATTTGTTTTTTTGGGATTGGCTAACTTCACTAAGCATTGTATTCTAGAACTCCATCCATTTACCTGCAAATGTCATGATTTTATTCTCTTTTATTGCTGAGTAAAATTCCATTGTGTATATATGCCACATTTTTTTTTCATCCATTCATCCACTGAAGGGCATCTAAGTTGGCTTCATAGTTTAGCTATTGTGAATTGTGCTGCTATAAACATTGATGTGGCTGTGTCCCTATAGTATGCTGTTTTTAAGTCTTTTGGGTATAAATTGAGGAGAGGGATAGCTGGGTCAAATTGTGGTTCCGTTCCTTCCAAAGAATCTCCATACTGCTTTCCATATTGGCTGCACTAATTTGCAGTCCCACCAGCAATGTATGAGTGTACCTTTTTCCCACATTCTCGCCAACACTTATTGTTGTTTGTTTTCATAATAGCTGCCATTCTGACTGGAGTGAGATGATATCTTAGAGTGGTTTTGATTTGCATTTCTTTAATTACTAGAGATGATGAACATTTTTTTTCATATATTTGTTGATTGATTATATATCCTCTTCTGAGAAGTGTCTGTTCAGGTCACTGGCCCATTTGTTGATTGGGTTATTTGTTTGTTTGTTTGTTATTTTTTTTGGTGTTTAGCTTTTTGTGTTCTTTGTATACCCTAGAGATTAGTGCTCTATCTGATGTGTGAGGAGAGTAAAAATTTGCTCCCAGGATGTAGGCTCTCTGTTCACCTCACAGATTGTTTCATTTGCTGAGAATAAGCTTTTTAGTTTGATTCCATCCCATTTATTGATCCTTGGTTTTAATTGTTGTGCTATAGGAGTCTTATTAAGGAAGTTGGGGCCTAATCCCACATGATGAAGATTAGTGCCTACCGTTTTCTTCTATTAGATGCAGAGTCTCTGGTTTAATTCCTAGATCCTCGATCCACTTTGAGTTGAGTTTTGTGCATAGTGAGAGATAGGGGTTTAATTTCATTTTGTTGCATATGGATTTCCAGTTTTCTCATCACCATTTGTTGAAGAGGCAATCTTTTCTCCAACACATGTTTTTGGCACCTTTGTCTAATGTAAGATAATTGTAGTTTTGTGAGTTAGTGTCTGTGTCCTATATTCTGTACCATTGGTCTACCAGTCTGTTTTGGTGCCAATACCATGCTGTTTTTGTATACCCTCTGTAGTATAGTTTAAGGTGATATAGTAATGCCACCTGCTTCACTCTTCTTACTAAGGATTGTTTTAGCTATTCTACATCTCTTATTTTTCCAGATGAATTTCATGATCGCTTTTTCTATTTCTATGAGGAATGTCATTGGGATTTTGATTGGAATTGCATTAAATCTGTATAATACTTTTGGTAGTATGTTCATTTTGATAATATTAATTCTGCCTATCCAAGAGCAAGGTAGATCTTTCCATCTTCTAAGGTCTTCTTTGATTTCTTTCTTTAGGGTTCTGTAGTTTTCATTGTACAGATCTCTCACCTCTTTCATTAAATTGATTCCTAAGTATCTTATTTTGTTTTGAGGTTATTGTAAAAGGGGTAGTTTTCCTTATTTATATTTACCATCTTATATTTGTTATTCACATTGAATTATAGTATCTATGAGAGCAGATATTTTGTTCTCCTGCATATGACACAGTGATCTTTATTTTTTTAAAAAAATATTTATTTATTTGTTCTAATTTGTTATACATGAAAGCAGAATGCATTTCAATTCATTTGAAATGTAATTTGGAACATAAAATTGGGTCATAGTATATGGATCATAGTATATGGAACATAATTTTTTATTTCTCTGGTTGTATACAGAGTAGAGTCACACCATTTATGTCTTCATACATGTACCTAGGGTAATGATATCCATCTTATTCCACCATCTTTCCTACCCCCATGTCCTCTCCCTTCCCCCTCCTTTCTCTTTGCCCTATCCAAAGTTTCTCCATTTCTCCCATGCTCTCACCTACTCCCATTATGGATCAGCATCCACTTATCAGAGAAACCATTCAGCGTTTGTTTTTTTGGGACTGGCTTACTTCTCTTAGTTTGATATTCTCCAACTCCATCCATTTACCTGCAAATGCCATGATTTTATTCTCTTTTAATGCTGAGTAATATTTCATTGTGTATGTATACCACAGTTTATACAATGATCTTTAATAAATAACTTTTGATTGAATAAAGGGTATTGTGTTGAATTCATTTTTGTGCAGGGTGAGAGATAAGGGTTTAGTCTCATTCTCCTGTATATGGATAACCAGTTTCCCCAGCATTATTTGCTAAACAGGCTGTCTTTCCTCCAGTGTATTTTTGGCACCTTTGTCAAGGATCCGATGACTGTATCTGTGTTAGTTTGTCTCTGTGTCTTCTTTTCTGTCCCATTGGTTCATGTGTCTGTTTTTATGCCTGTACCATGCAGTTTTTGTTACTATAACTCTGAAGTCAGGCATTATGATGTCTCCAGCATTGCCTTTTTGGCTTAGAATTGCTTTGGCTATTCTGGGTCTTTCATTCTTCCAAATGAATTTTATGATTTTTTTTCTAGTTCTGTGAAATGATGTAATGTCATTGGTATTTTGATGGGGATTGCATTAAAATCTGTATATTGCTTTTGGTAGTATGGCCATTTTAACAATATTGATTATTTTTGCCTATCTATGAACATGAGTGGTCTTACCATTTTCTTGTGTCTTCTTCAATTTCTTTCTTCAATGTTCTGTAATTTTCATTGTAGAGGGATTTCACTTTCTTGGTTAGTTTTGTTTCTTTTTTTCTTCCTTTTTTCTTTTCTTTCTTTCTTTCTTTTTTTTGAAGGAATTGTAAATGGGATTGTTTTTCTGATTTCTTTTTCAACAGATTCATTGCAGGTGTATAGGAAAGCTATTGATTTTTGTATCCAGATTTTATAACCTGCTACTTTACTGAATTTTTTTTTCTTAGCCCTAGCAGTCTTCTGGTGGAGTGTTTTAGACCTTCAAAGTATAAAATTGAATCATCTGCAAATAGTGATAATTCAACTTCTTCCTTTCTGATTTTTATCCCTTTTATTTACTTCTCTGTCCTAATTGTTCTGACTAGACTTTCTATTACTATATAGAATAGGAGTGGTATTATTATTCTGAATTTTTAAGGAAATGCTCTCAGTTTTCCCATTCACTATGATGATGATTAGGATTTGTCATGTATTTCCTAAGATATTGAGGTAGAGTCTTTTATCCTTAGTTTCTTCAGTGATTTTATCATGAATGTGTGCTGAATTTTGTCAAAGGCTTTCTCTGCATCTATTTAGATGACTATGTATATGGCTTTTGTCTTTAATTCTATGTATGTGGTGAAATACATTTATTGATTTGCATAAATTAAATCATCCTTGCAGTCCTTGGCTAAAACCAACTTGGTCATGATGAAAAATCTTCTTAATCTGTTGTTGAATATGATTTTCTAATATTTTATTAAGGACTTTTGCGTCTAAATGTATCAAAGATATTGATCTGTAGTTTTCTTTCCTCTTGAAGTATCCTTATCTGGTTTTGCTATGAGGATAATACTGGCTTCATAGAATGAATTTGGAAGTGTTCCATTCATTTTTATTTCATGAAATAATTTGAGGATCATTGGTATTAATTCTTATTTAAAGGTCTGATAGAATTCAGCTGAGAATCCATCTGGTCCTGGGCTTTTCTTTGTTGGAAGGATTTTATTAGTGCTTCTGTCTCATTGTTAACTATTTGTTTAGGTTTTATATGTCTCTTGATTCAATTTTGGCAGGTCATATGTATCTAGAAATGTATCCACTTCTTCTGGGTTTTCCAATTCATTAGAGTATAAGTTTTCAAAATAGTACCTAATGATCCTCTAGATTTCTGAGATATGTATGATTAGTGATTTCTCCTTTTTCATTTCTAGCTTTATTAACTTGGTTCTTCTGTATTTTTCTTTTGGTTAGTTTGTCTAAGGGGTTATGGTTTGGTTAGGAGGTGTGCCTTAAAAGTTTCTGTGTTAATGGAGGAGGTTAAATGATTAGATTATGAGAGCCTAACCTAATCAGTACATTTTAGCTTAAATGAACTAATGGGGTGATAACTGTAGGCAGGTTGGGCATGACTGAAGGAAGTGGGGCACTGGGGATGTGTCCTGAAAGAGTTGATCTTGTCTGGGGCCCCTCCTACCCTGATTCCTGGCTCCTATGGAGGGGAGCTGCTTCTATTCCACCAAGCCCTTCTGCCATGATGTACTGCTCCCCAACATTGGGCCCAGAATAATGGACTTAGTTAACTGTGGATTAAACTTCTGAACTGTGAGCCCCCCAAATTAAGCTTTTCCTCCTCTAAATTGTTTTTGTCAGTTATTTTGGTCTTAGCAACACAAATCTGACTAACATAGAAATTAGTACTAAGAAGTAAGGCCATTACTATGACTAACCTGACCATCACGTGGTTCAGAACACTTTGGAAACGTTTATAGGAAGAGTCTGGAAAATTTGGAGATGTGGGCTGCAGAAGCTTTAGAATGTTGTAAGCAGAGCTTAATTGATAAATCTACTGGGTGTGCAGAAGACAAGAATGCCAACCAAAATGCAGACAGTAAAGCTTTTGCTTAGGAGGTTTCAGAGGGGAAGGAGGATTCTACTGGGCACAGATTAGAGGCCATTCATTTCACATTTTGTTAAAGAACTTCTCTACATTTGCCCATGTCCTGAGATTTTTGTGTGAGGCTGAATGTAAAAGCAGTGGAAGCAGCTGACCATGAACTGAATCTTTGATACTCTGAGCCAAAATAAACTTTTCCTCCTCCAAATTGATCTTGTTGGATACTTTGGTCACAGCAATGAAAAGCTGACTAACACAAAAGAAAAAGAAATAGAGGAAGAGAGAGAGAAAGAAAGAAAAACATGAGCATGGAAAGAAACACAGTATAAAACACTGCTCTAAATGAAATATTGTGAGAGATCTCAAGTCTCACATGCTATTCAAATAGCAAAAGGATGCTAGGGACTTTTAAATTTCATCTTATAATTTTCTATAGCTATACAGGGTCAAAGGGGAAGAATATACTTTAGGTAAAAAAAAATCACCTCTTTTTTGGCCTATGCAACATATGTACACATAACCATGTATCTGAAATTATTTAAAAATTATTTATATGGAATTAACATTTACAATACAACTGAAATATAATACTGGCATGGATTATTTGATGACTGAAACTGATTTGGGGGTATATTTTGACAAAAATTTTTGTTTTTGTAATAGATAAAGGTATGGATGGATGGGGAGTTAATGGGTTAAGGAAAAAGAATAAAGAATTGGACATTAGACAGGCTGGCAGGCTGGGAGTTTATAATAATAGAAATAGAGTTAAATTAAATGGAGAAGAATAAATGATAATAGGATTTGGTCTGGAATCAATGTAGGTATGTTAGGCAGAAAGGGATTTAATACAGGCAATTAGGTGCTTATTCAATCATTGAAGCAGGGAGGGGAAAGGGCAGGGAGGTCTGCCACTAGCTGTCAATTTTATCTCTAGTTTTCAGGGAGTCACTGTATTGTTACTATTGCTTGGGGCAAGAACCACAGGATACTGCTGCTCATAGTCACAGCCACCTGCAGAACGAAGGTGGGATGTTGTTGTGCTGAGGGCCACCACAAAATTTCACATCTGTCAAAGCCCATGCATTTACTAGCTGCTGCTTGCAGGAGACAATTGTTTTTTACATTCTGTCTCATATATTCCATGTACTTTTTTTTTTCCATTTGCAAAAACTAAACTGGAATCCTGATGGCAAGAATTTCTGGGAAATGCAGTTCTCAGAATAACATTTTGAGCCCCTGAGATTCCATGTTTTTGAAACATTCTTTTTGGGACCCCTGAGCCATTATGGAAAAACTATGTTGAGATTGGTAAACCTGTAAACCATGTGATCGCAAGTACAAGTCAAGTTCAGTCTTCCATTTCTATTGAGACACCAGATTTGTAGGTTAGTCCCTCCCAACTGACCCACCCATCAGCTGAACACTACTAAATGACTTTGCCAGTGTCTCACAGAGCAGAGGAATCACCTGGCCAATCCAGGCCTGAGTATCTGAACCACAGAACTGTTAGCCATAATAAAATGGTTTTGTTGTTTTAAGACACTGAGTTTGGGCTACCTTGTTAAACAGCAGTGGATAACTGGAACAAATGTCTGAGGTAAATTGTATCTCAGTTTGTGTCAGGAGGCCTTACCTCCTCTTTTGGGTGCTCTGCTTTAGGGTGTGTTTGGCTAGGGCAACTCTACTCCATGTGTCTCTCATCTTCCTCTGGTGACTAGTAAGCTAGCTGATTCACATCCTTCTGATAGCAATGGCAAAAGGGCAAGAAAGCAAGTGGAAACACACATGTCCTAAGATCTAGGCTTGGGACTGGCACTCTTTCACAAAATGCTGTTATTATAAAAAGAAATGATATGTCCTCATCATCCATCAGTTTACTACCAATACTTGGCTGCAATCTTCAAAAGGCTTTGTGTTTGGGGAGTTTTTCACAGTTTTAAAGTGCCAACAACATTATCCTTTAACATCTATACTTAAATTGGGAAGCAGGAACCCACAATGCAAGAGAAACTTATATGAAGACAATTCATGCCCTCAGATAGGGACACTGAGCACCTTCCTTGTACTTGTTGGCTCTGTCCATTCCTTTCTGTAATCTTTTGGCTTCTTGTCAGATGTGCTGTGTTCCCTTCGGTAACTTTGTTTGCCCAGCACCAATGTGTTCTACTGTCAGAGCCAGACTTTTCCCTTTTCTCTTCTTTGTCTCTCTCATTAATTTCCCAGTTCCTGTCTGCAGTAGATCACTTTTCAACAAATGGCTCAGGGTTGAGCTTCATGGAGGGTCCAACTTCCATTTACTTTTGCAGCATCTCTGATCACTCATTAATCCCCACACAGCATGACACAGTAGGAACTACACTTCAGAGTCAAGTGGACCTATGTTTTGATGGCAGCTCCTCTGCTTCCTAACACCATCACCTTGGGCGGGCCACTTAACATCTCTGTGCCTCCATTTTATAACCAATTGTAGTGCATAATAAATCTTATCTTGCGTGGTTCTTGTGTGGTATAAATGACATAACAATTATGAAGTGCCGAGAACAATGCCTGCCGGGTTCTCAGTGTTGAGTCCTTTCCTTTCTTTCAACCCCTCTCTTGCCTGCACCCTTAGGACTAGTTTACCAAAATCCTATCACAAACTTGCTTCCAGGATCAAAAATATTTTGTATGAATGGAAGAATAACACAGACATGTTCTATTAAGGAAAAAGGAAGGTTATTTCCCTGTGACTTCACTTTTTACAGATACCATAGATAATATCCTAGAGCTTTAACACTCAGCATTCTGCAAACTCCAGTGCTTCTTATAGTAAAGTGGTGAGAGAATGAAAAGCCACTAATATTTCACTTTGGGCCTTTGGCCAGATCTATTTCTTTATAGTCTCAAGATGTGGGCCTCGTTATATTTGGATGTTTACTGTGGAAAAGATTCTTAAAAGGGTTGAACTGGGTTTTACTTGGCTTCCTATTATAGGACCCAGCACAAGGCTTCTTAGATGTTCAAATAAATGTTTGTTGAACAAATGATTGTTTTATTGAATGCAATTGTATGAGCTATTGAAAGTTCAATTTCTTTGCATTTAAACAATATCCTAGTTTTTGCGGAGGCTGGTTTGACTGGCAGGTGCATTGTTAACCTTGTTTGGTGTGTTCACTTGCGCGGGGTATAGTGTTTTTAAGAGTGGGATCTGTATTTGGAGAAATGCAGCATGATGCACTGCCTTTCACATTTCCCCCTCTTTGTTTTTGTTGCTTCTCATTGCTCCTTCTTGGACTGTAGGCTCCTAAGAACAGAAACATGGGTTATGTTTGGTGTCAACATTATGTGTAATCCTGCACTGCTGGTGACATGGTTGATAGTAAGTGGATGAATATGGAAGAAGGAAGGTTAACATTTTGGATCTTTATATGATTTGGGAGAGGAAGTGTCTTATCTTGTCTCTTCTCATCTGCTCTGATTTATATCTGTCTCCTCCATAGCTCTGTTCCATTGAGCTACCCTTGGATTTATTGTTCTTTAATCCCATCCTTATAAATGACACATGATTTGTGGAAAGGGTTTAGGGTTTGAAATTAAAGAATCCTGGATTTAAGTCCTAAATCCATAATTTACTGGCTGTGTGACCTGGACAAGGTATGTAATCCCTTGTTGGCTGCTTCTTCCTCTGTGAAGGTGAAGAAGTATGTCACCTACCTGGCATAGCTGTTTTGAGAACTGGCTGAATTGATGTAAGGCACCTTCTCATAGTAGTGACTCTATGCATAGTAGGTGTTTTTACTATCCTTATTTTCTTTCTTTCTTTTTATTCTCTTACTAATTATCTTAATTGTTTTTTCTCCTAACATATAACATGCATTTCTAACCTTGGCTGTCTGTTAGAAGCTACTAGACTTCTGGGAGTTGATGGGGGAACGGAATACTGTGAACTATCACAATTTTACTTCATTGCAAACCTTGTATCATTTACTTTGGACATTTATAAAACCTTAATAAGAATAACCACACTTTATCCCATTAGAAGAATACAAGGATAAATGTGAGTTTTCAGAAAAACTCCCCAAATTATAAAGCAAAGAATTAAAGAGTTAAATGGCATGTAAAGAATCTAAGGACATAGGATATATTCGAATTTATGATTTTTTATTGTCTCCCTCTCTGTTAATTATAATAGATTCCCAAAGAGTGCTCTCACAACCAGGACCATTATCCCTGGTAGATTTAAAGACTATTTCATCAGTATTTTTTTTTCTTGAAATAATTGAGTTTGCTGGAATAAAACATTCTGTTCAATATTTTTCATCTCTCTTTAATACAAATATATTTGATTCCTATAAATCTGAGTGAGGTCAGTCAGGAAATTACACATATTTTTTTCCACAGGGTATATGAGCTATTAAGTCGTGTTGCATTTATTATAGATCATGTTTGCTATTTGGCAATATAATTTGAATGATTGAGAATACTACTTTAGAACATGTAACACTGAGAAAACAACCAGAAAGGAGAACTGAAACAAAGTGTTCCTTATAATAAATACTTCAAGTAAATAAAATATTTGGTTTTGATTCAAGCACACATTTACATATAAAATATATCAACAATATATCATTTTATATTATGCATTCTGTTCATTCTTATGGTTCACATATGCATATATTTCTCCCATATAAGTATATATTTATTTCACTTAGTCTTTTCAATTGAAACTCATATAATTTGTATCTATTTTTTATCCTATCTTTCTTCCAGCCTCAAATATGTGGATGTTTTCTTGGATTTGGGTCATTTTAATTATTTTGGCTATTGCTGGTGTGGACACAAGAGCAAAGACCACACCATACATCAAATTTACGAAAAAATATGAAGGACAAGAGATACCCAAGGGTCTAAAGCCATCCAGTGGTTCACCTCAGGAGGAAGAAGAAAACCCCTTGATGGAAATGCCTGCAGTGGCGGCACCAACCACTGACCCCTCAGCCCTGGAGTCTGCCTTCGCCACTGCCACTCTCTTTTCCTTTGAAAACCTCACTCTTGACACAGCTGATTTCTTGTTGAATTGTTGTCGTTGTTGCTCACCTATTGTGGGGCAGAAAGGAGAACCTGGAAAGACTGGAAAACCAGGTATTTGAAATATATGGGAAGCCATGTTTCTCACTTGTACATCAATGAAGAGGTGGGTCAGGGGATGGCATTGTTCTAAAGATTTTTATACTGTCATGCAGATGGTGATAGGCCTAGGGGTAAGATTGTCACAAATGCAAATGCAAATGGGTGCTGTGCTGCCCAACATGGTAACCCCTAGTCATATGTGTGGTTATTAATAAATACTGAAATTAAACATGATAAGCAATTCAGTTCCACAATCATTTCAAGTGTCTGATTACCATATGTGGCCAGTGACTACTCATTTGAACAGCACAGGTATTATAGAACATTTCTGTCACTGCAGAAAGTTCTCTTGGACTTTCTGGCTAGAGTCAAGGCAGGGATTTCTGACCTCAGTACTGGTGCTCCAGATCTCCAAGCTGAGTGCATTTATTATCTGTACAGTCTTTTCATTAATGGCTGATTTAAAAAGGTAGATGAAAATTCTATTGCCTGGTAAGAATGTGTGCTGACTGATGGATTTTTTGAGTGCTATTTGTAGTTAGGATTAGAGATGGAATGCCTGTGAGGTAGAGAATGAAGTGCAGGATTCGGTTTGCTCCTCATTGAAATTCTGAAGCAACACTGTGTCCTTGCCCAGGAATTTTCTCCATTGAACACTGTGGTTATTTATTTCAAAATTGTAGATGTCTTTAATATATATGTAATGAATATACTTTCAGTTTTATTATAATACATTTTGACTTTTACATGTCATGTAGCAGAGAGAATTCAAGGTAAAATTAAGATCAAAATGTCAATTTCAAATTTGCTCTTCCCTGAAAAGAATTCATATCGATGTTTGCTGAGTCTTGCCTGAAGAACAGAAAGTTATAAAGTCAGTAATTATACATCTTCACGGGCTTTTCATTCATTTCATCCCATTGCGGGATCTTTTAATATATATAGTCAGCATTTATTCAGGGCTGGATTAAGGGGTGAAGGAGATGGGCAGTGGCCAGGGGCATCAAGATTTCAAGGTTGCTAAAACTTGCAAAATGTGATGAGTCTAAGAAAGTCATATTTACCAGAACTTTCCTAGCATCCTGTTTGGCTGGCAAGCTGTTTGCGAGTGGAAACCCCAAGGGCAGGGTCAAGTAGACACAACTGGTTGCTAAGCTGTCATCTAAGGCTTTGAAGTCTACAATACCGGGGCTTTTGTTTTACCCAGTCATGGATTTGACTGGGCTGTTCTTAGAGTTCAACCCCTCCTCTAATCCTATGTGACAAATATTTTGAAGATATCAAGTTGTTAGCCTGTTTTAGTCTGACTGGACAGTGCTTAAAGGCTGAAAACATTGACTCTATCATGGTCTTACCCTAGAGAAGCTTCATTACTTCTGTCAGTCTCAGTTTCCAAAATGGTAACATGTGATAACAATGATAGTGACTTCACAGAATCTTCAAGAAGAAAGAGATACACACAAGAACTCATTGTGGTGCCTGGGATAAAATAAATACTCAGATAATCATTTTTATCTTTCCAGTTATCTATGGTAGGAGTATGGACCTGTCTTGTGGAATACTTGGAGCCTTATATGACAGGATACTGCTTTTGAGATTGAGAAAGAGACATATGTTCCAGATATTAGTGTTTTTAAAGATATTACTTCTTCCTCTCTTCCCCTCCCCTTCACTCCTCTCCTCTCCACTCTGCTCTCCTCTCTCTCATTAGAAATCTAAGAGCAACACTGAACAAATTTGAAAAAGAAAAACAAGGCTACTAAAATCCAACCATTTCAATTCTCCTTTATTAATTTTCAGTCCTTGGTCACATGAACACATAAACATGCACATTGCAAACATCACATTTTGCATTATCTACTTTTAAAAGTCACTAGTCTAACTTTATAAACTTTCTGAATGAAAACATCTTGAAATATTCAGATATATCTAATAATCAGCAAAGGTAAAAATTCTATTTTAAAGTTTTATCTTCTGCTTCTCTCTTTAGTTCAATTATGATTGTAGGTACTACATGTCAAGAATGGTTGGCATTTTATTTTATTTCAAATCTTTATAGAAATGTTAAAAATATCATTGCATTTCACCTGATGATTTGGTCACAGTCTAGGGAATGTTTGGTAAATCTAGAGGTTGTAGCACCTGTGAGTGCAGAACCTGGAGTCAAAATCAATTTGTGACCTTGAAGCTTGAAGCTTTTCCCTTCATGTTTAGTTTCATGGTAATTACGAAAATCAAACCCAGACATACATTTTACCGGGATGAAAGAGGCAGCCTTCCTCTTCCCTGTAGCTTCATGTATAGTTATTTTTGTGTTCCCGGTGTCACCTGGGACAGCACTTTATCACATCCCTCAATAGTGTGACCACATTGAGCCTTTGGGGGGCCATGGGGAGGTGGGTATTGCACAGGGAAATGAAATTGACCATTTTGCTTGCTCCCACCTTCTCTGCTTCTTCTTTCTCCATATCTTTCTCCTCCATGTAATCTTCTCTTTTCTAGACAGAAGAGCTTATCCATCAGCCCTTGGTTATTTGACCTTGCCTTCAGCCTTAATTTCCATTGCAAACAATTTATTAAAGGTTTTCTTCCAAACAAATACTGTATTTTTTCAAAGAGGAATTCTATTGAATATAATTTCATCCTATTCCATCAGCCTTAATTATATTAAGGTGAAGTATTATAATTTTGTTAAATGTACTTATTTATATGGTTAACTTTCAAAGAAACTGGCCTTAAATTATTCCAATTGGAAAGTGATTCATATGTCTGGAATAGGACTGGGGTTTCAGGAAGAATAATTTTCCTAGGCTTAGGATCCCTCTGTGGTCCAGGTAAGTGGAAGGGAACTGAATTGCCCTGGTGAACAAGGACACTCAATGAAGTCTGATCCTTGTGTGATCTGACCCTTGCCTGCTTCTCAGCCTCCTCTTATCCTTGACCACTATTTCCACCCATAGTGCCCCCCTTTTTTTTTCAGTTGCTTAAAAATACTATGGTCTTTTTAATTCTTACTTTCTTAAAATAACTACCTGCTATTTTTTGCTTCAGAAAATCCTAGTGCATTCATTGAGTCTTTTCTCAGGGATCTCTCCTCTGATCCCACAAATATAAGTTAGGTTCTTTTTTTACCCTATCATACAATAGGACCTTCCTATTTTTCTTTATATCATCAACTACAGTGTGGCAATTTTGATTTCTTTATATAGCTATCTATTCAATGCTTATCTTTCATGGAGTCTCAGCTTTTGGGGATTGGGATTGCTGGCATGTTAATGGCTGTGTTCCTAACACTAGCAGGGTGTGTGTGTGTGTGTGTGTGTGTGTGTGTGTGTGTAAGGTGCTTGGTGTATAAGACACCTCAGAAATAGTTCCTGAATGAATGAATACGTGGATGAATGGGAAATCTAAAAGTGCTAGGTATTATGTTTTTGCTTCCAATTTGAAAGTGCGGTCCATATGAGTTTTAGTGTCAGGTAATTATTTTGTTCTTGCTGTTTGATGTAGTGCCGCTTCCCTGAATCATTTGATCACTGCCATGAATACAGTGACAAGTACTAATGGGCTCAATTTATCTATTCAGGTGTACAAAATTGCAAATCAGACAAAAATATTGCCCTTAGAACTCTGTAATAGTTTATTCTCACCTGATTTTATGATTAGAACATTGACAGTTATGAGTTTTTTAAAAAAATGACTGTCCCCCTCGTCCCCTAACTAACGAATTTCAAAAGAGATTTTTTTTCTATATTGATAGTTTTAAACCCCTGTTTCCAGGTCTTAAAGGAGAGACTGGTAATATGGGGATCCCAGGACCACAAGGAGTCATTGGACCCCAAGGCTCAAAAGGCCAGAAAGGAGAGAAAGGTAAGTAATTAATTTCATTTCATGCCAAAACCTCAAGGGACATTTTGCATCATTTTTAAGGAGAATAATTTGCTAAGTAATTTCTTGATTCTTGAAGTTATGTCAGTTTTTAAATATTTAAGTACTTGGTAAAGTATATTGTGAATTCATTTGATATAGAATTATTATCTTTGTAAGTAGAAATTTAGAAATTTCTAAACTTAGAAATTCTAAACTGGTCTGGGAACAACACACACACACACACACACACACACATAAACACACACAGAGTTACACAACTTTCCTATTTCTGATTGGACATCTGGTTGACCCAGTGACTGGAAACCACAAAGTATAGTCTCTGGGGAAGGGTATTTTCCTACATACTCCAGGTGGGCTCTTACTTATGATGCAAATTAATTTCATAGTAAATAGAACTAAATAGAGCCAGCAATGCTCTACAATATTCAATTTAGGTGGATAGCCTGACTGCTAAGGAGAACTTGCCATCTCCAGTGACTCACTAAAAACAGAGGCAGTATTGATGGGGTGCAGAGCCATGAATTAAAACAGAAGTATTAAGCATATAATGGTGACTTTGGACCAGTGGCTTTACTTTGCCTGGAAATTGAGGGGAATGAACTTGATACTTATTTATACCCCTGTTTACTATCAAAGAAGATTTGTAGTTATGAGTGCTTTCATAGATCTTTTCCAGCTCAGAAATCCTATAATTCCATAGGTGTGTCAGTAAAGAAGGCTTTCCTGCCCCAGGAAATCCCTGGGTCTGTAAGTGCTCCAAGGTACTGAGGGAAGATTACAGATTCACTGGGACATTGAGAAATTCCTCAGTGAATAGGAGCAGCCTGTAGAAATACCATCTATTCATCAAGTTCAATGTTTGAGCTTTAGTGTCACATGTCAAAAGACCTAATATCATCTATACATCACCCTCCACATGGCTCAGGAACTGCCTAACTCATTTCTGCTAGAACATTCAGTGAAGTAATTACTCAAAAAAGAAGCTAAGGTAAGAAAGAGCTACTTCACACTTGTCAGTTATGCGATTTTCATTCTCAGAAACATTTAATCCTTTTGTGGCTGAATTATGTTAGCAGAAACCCTGTGAAATAAAGATGAGTGATGAACCTCCCCAGTGATTCATATATTCTGGAAGCTAGACTTCTGGAAGTAGAAGAAAATATAGGGAAGTATCCTAAGGTTCTTAAAAATATGCTTTGATGAAGGATCAAAAGTAGAGATTCATTCAGCCAACTCTCTATAAAGTGGAAACTCTCCTTTTACTTCCAGACTTACCTTGGACTCATGGCTAAGATTGAAAGTTAAAAAAAATAAAATAAAATGAGTATAATGGTTACATTCTGGCTAATGACTACTTGATTAATTCACTACAAGCAATGAAACCCCTTAAATAAACTTGAAAACTTAAATAACTCTGTGAGTGAAGGTCAATGTTATATTATTAGCATGGACTGGAATAGGCTTGGGCCTTCACTTCCATTCTGGTTGGGTTCTCTCAAAATGTATCTGGATATTTTCTTGATGGCCTATGAGTTAATTTCCAATTTTGTATTTTCTGTGGAGTGGTAATAGAGGAAGTGGCTACTTAGACCTCATAGGATTTCTTTAGTGGGTACTGTGAAATTAGGGGAATTTATTTTCATCACTTTTAATTTGATTTAGGGTTTATTTTTTTCTGATAAAAATGAAGCAAAATTGTTAGTCATAATATAAATAATAAAGTTGGCAAATAGATGCCAAAGAAGGTAATATACAGTCATGTTTGACTCTGTGCAAATTTTTATTTTTTTCATATCTCATGTTCTTCTGGCAAAAGTGAAAACAAAAATATTTGCTCTACCATTTTTGAAGGGGATGTGTTTTAAGCTTTGTAAATTATAAGTGTTCAAATTGATGAAATATGCTGTTATAGAGCCTTCTTGTTATATAAAAGGTAGTATTAATATTTAATAAAATTATATGAAGTTAAAAAATGTCCAGGGTAAGTTAAAAAATGTTAAGAGCTTGGAACAGTATTTGGCGCAAATTGTCAATACAAGTTAACTGTTTTTAATACTATTATTATTGCTATTGTCTTTTATAATCAAAGTGAGTCTGTGATAGACTTAACAAGATAGGACAATGCAAAATCCATTTTATTGTAACATGGCAAATATCTGCAAATCCAAATCTTTCAATGTTCTTCAAATATGATTTCTCATAGTCTTATAATTTGTCCAAAGAACATTTGAAAATTATTCCAACATGTAATGAAAATTGACTTTTCTTTCATGTTCTAAGTCAGGGATAATTTTTCATTCCTGGATGGATTTTTGTTATGACTAGTTTTAGCTAATTGCAGAATACCATGTTCTGTGCTTTACTGAGGCATGGTGGGCATATAAAGAAGATAACTGAACTGTCATTTAAAATTTATAATAAAATAAGCATAACCACATACATATGCAAGATATGCAGGATGTGATGAGGAGTTTGAGAAGTCCTGGAAATGCCATAGGCAAAATGAAGTGTATTTGAGGGATTGGCATTCACAATCGCCTTCAATAAATTCCCTTTTCACATTATTTTACCTTTAAACCATTTTGGTTAAAGGAAACACTGGAATGTGACATAGTTGTGAAAGGGATGTTTTAGATATATCATAAATGACATAGTTGGAAAAAAGTTAATCTTTGTATCATTTTAGGAGTAAAAGGAGAGCGTGGGGACCAAGGGACAAGCGGAGTTCCAGGATATCCAGGAAAACCTGGAGAACCAGGTACAATACAAAATATATAATTGTGCACCATCATGAATGCTGTAAAGCCCTCATTCTTTTCCTGTTTGTATTTAAAGTTTTCAGAGAAGTAAGATGGAAATATAAATTACTACTATTTTTCGAATAATTTAGTGTGCTGATTGAAATAGGTCTAGGAATTTAGAGATGAGGTAAAGATATCTGAGCTCTGTTCCTCTCTCTCTAGCTGTCAATTTTTTTTGGTTTTAGTTTCTATGCCTTGTAAGATTTTGGGTTTGGATAGACAATATGGAGATTTAGGAGAATACTTGAGATGGGTCAAAATACAAAGGGTAATTAATTTTATATTGTAAGCAAAAATATTTTAATATTCTTTATTATCTTAAAGGTGGAAAAAAGAAGTAGATATGTGAATTCTGGATGTAAGCTATTGTTTCTTGGAAGCACAAACTTTTCTCTTTCTGGGATTATGATATGTTATAAATTGCTCATTGCATTTATGGCTGCCAGGCACAGCCTCTGCCAGGCAAGAAGGGGTTTCCATGTCCAGGGAAGTAAATTTTATTCCTATTTTTTGAGCTCTGTGGTAATGGCATCTTGTTTGGCTTTTGTGATCCTTAAATGTTATTTTAATTTTTCATTTCAGGTGGACTTGGTCCTAAGGGGAATAAAGGAAACATTGGCTTGGCAGGAGTTAAAGGACAAAAAGGCTCAAAGGGAGACCCATGTGAAAATGGCACCAAAGGAGATAAAGGAGACCCCGGGGCTGTGGGCTCTCCAGGATTGAACGGAGGGCCTGGAGCCAAAGGAGAGAAGGGGGAGGTGGGACAGAAAGGCTACTGCGGAGATTCTGGAGAGAGGGGAGGAAAAGGGCAAAAAGGGGAGGAGGGGGTAAAAGGAGAAAAAGGTAGCAAAGGAGACACTGGGACAGAAGGCAAAAGGGGCCCCGATGGTCTGCCTGGCGCTAAAGGTGATCCAGGGGTTAAAGGAGAAAAAGGGGAGTTAGGTCCTCCTGGTCTTTTGGGACCTGCTGGGCCAAAGGGTGAGCTTGGGAACAAAGGGGTCCGAGGACCTATTGGGAAGAAGGGCTCACGGGGCTTCAAGGGCTCCAAGGGCGAGGTCGCCAAACTCCTGCAGTCCGCTTTCAGCGCTGCTTTATCAAAGCCATTCCCTCCTCCCAACATCCCCATCAAATTTGACAAGATTTTATATAATGACCAAGGGGATTACAACCCTGCCACTGGGAAATTTAACTGCAGCATCCCTGGGACATACGTCTTTTCTTACCATGTTACTGTGAAGGGTCGACCTGCTCGGATCAGCCTGGTGGCCCAGAATAAGAAGCAGTTCAAGTCCAGAGACACTCTCTACGGTCAGGAAATAGACCAGGCCTCTCTCCTCATCATCCTGAAATTAAGTGCAGGAGATCAAGTGTGGCTGGAATTGTCAAAAGATTGGAATGGGGTTTATTCCAGTGCTGAGGATGACAGCATTTTTACTGGGTTCCTTTTGTACCCAGAGAAAACTCCTGGAATTTCACCATAAATTTGGGTATTGGACACTGTAGTTGGGTTTAGTGGAATAAGTATTGACATGTAGAAGTGAACTTAAAAAAAAAAAAAAACTTCCATTTTTTTCATGATTAAAACAATAATACAGAAAAATTACATAATTGTGTAGATTCAATTAGTATTTCTATTCTAAGGCATCTTCTTTTAAACAATTGAGAACATATGTCTACTAACTCTGTAGCTGACATTTTTTGTTTAGCATTATAATGACATTACTTATTAATCACTCAATTACTATTTAAAGGATTAATGTCTTCATGGAAAATATGAATGAGATTTATAATTAATAAATATATTCTTCTAAATATTTCTATACCTCATATAACTGTGTGTTAATAGCTGACAAACTATCACGAAAGGTCTTTCTTGAAGTTTCTGATTCTCTTGGTGGAATTCTCATGTCAGTTTCATTCTCACATTAGTTTAATTCAGTGGAAATGCATGGAAAGAGTGGCAAAGATTATCTAAAATATGTTTAAAATTTATCATGTGTAAGGGTTTTTCCATAAAACCTGTATTATGTGGACAAGAGTGTTTGGTAAAATGGAAAAAGAACGTTGATAAAAAGATATAGCTCAATCATAGAAATGATGCAACCCTTCATCAAATTATTGTGCTTACAAGAACTGAATGTCCCTAAAAGATTAAAGAATAAAATTAAATCATTACTGATCTAAATTTCAGTTCTTTCTTCATGGTGGAACATTTAATTAGGATAAACTCTTTGGCATCATTATTATCATCTCGAGAATAATTAATTCCAGTTATTCAGTGATAACATTGCTGGAGCAGGTGGGAGATTGGGAATTCATTTGCAATGTGAATATTTAATAACTGTGAATATTGGATAATTCAGCAGCTTCATTTTTTAAAAAAGTGAATTTATTGAATTCAAACTGAATTTTGTTCTGTGAAGGTAGATATGCAGATTTGTAAATTTTGGTGTGTCAAATGAGGGAGTGGGTGATAGGAGACTTTATGGTTTGCTCTGCCAACTTTGGCAAATATTCACTTTTAGGATTCTCATCCATATGTATATCAGAACAGTGTTTCCCAAACTGTCCAGAGGAACACCATTTCTGGACATTGCTATTATGAATCACTTGAAAAAGTAGGTTTTGCTTCAAATACATGTTGAATGTGCTGTATTCTATATCTACCTCCTAAAGATTCATAAAGCCCATAGTGTAGTCTCTGACATTCCCACAGAAAAGAAATCATATTAACTTTGTTTTATTCAGTGATCCCAAGTTCATTGTGTATTTAGAACACATCAAGTACTAGCCTGTGGGACAATGTCCTGTAGGAGGTTAATTTTGGAAATAGTGCATTAGTTCTCATCCAAGGATTTTTTTTTTTTTAAATAAGACTGAGGTGAAGTTCACTCTTGACATTTCTCTCTTCCTTTATCAGTTCTTTTCTGTTTAGGTCATGATATGACTTGAGTAGTGGCTGTGCCTGTTTCTGTCAGAAAGAACATAACTTGCAAGTAATTAAAAAAGACATGCTTACACTGGAAATTTTCTTTGTTTTTTAATTTAAGGATTAGATAGTGAAGAGATTTAGGAACTTAGTTTGTTTCCTTGTTTGCTTCTATGTTTGATCTTTTTCTTTATATCTTCTCCACCATTGGGTCATCCAACTCACCTAGGAAGACAGAAGAAAATAAATCACACCAAAGCATTTGACATAAAAGGCAATCGGGCAGAGAACCATTAAGAGATCAATAATTCGTGTGTAGGTTTTGTGATATCTGACAGTGTCTTACACCTATGTTTGTGGAGGATGTTTTACAGGAAGTTAGAAGTTAAGACCTCGGGGTTAGTACACAGGATTGATGGTAATTGTGAGCTTTCCCCAGGGCATCCAAAGGAAGGAAATTGCTAGCCTGTGGGAATGGTTTTGGGAGATGAGTTCCAGGTTATTTGACACTTTCTGCTATTAAGGTAGAGAACTGTCACAATAGAGTGTTCCCTTCTTTCAATATATCATGTCTCCTAATTGATGAAAGCAAAAGGCCAAGAGTGGATCTCGCTCATCCCAAGGATTTGAATATAATCACTTTCCTATTCCTACCCTAATGACTACTAATGGCTAAGAGTTAAACTAACATCTGAGCTTAACACAACAAAGTTGAACTTCTGAAATCCCCATAAATGTTCCTCCCACATTCTTCCTTAACTCATATAATGACAACTTCTGTCTAGTTGTTCAGGCCAAAAACTTGTGTCACTTAATTTTCCTCTTTTGAGTTAAATCTGATTTGTCAGAAAATCCTTTAGTGCCTCTTTCAAGATGTACAGAGTTTGATGACTTCTCACATCTCCACGACCACAACCCTGATCAAGCTACATAACTTATTGCCCAGACTATTGCAAGAATATCCTAACTGGATCTCCCTAACATTTAAGAGGACCAAAATGCAAATGGGAATTGTTTTAGTTAGCTTTTCCCACTACTGTGACTAAAAGAGCTGACCAGAACAATTTTAAAGGAGGAAAAGTTTATTTGGGGGCTCATGGTTTCAGAGCTCTTAGTCCACAGAAGGCCGGCTCCATTTCCTGTGCCTCGAGGTCAGGCTGAACAATGTGGTGGGAAAGTGTGGCAGAGGGAAACAGCTCCCATTATGGTGATCAGGAAGCAGAAAGAGTGACTCCACTCTCCAGATATAAATATACATCCAAACCATGCCCTAATTCCCACCTCCTCTAGCCATACCCTACCATTTCAGTTACACTCAGTTAATCCCTATTAGGGGATTAATCTACTGATTGGGTTAAGACTCTTACAAACTAATCATTTCTCCTCTGAACCTTCTTGCACTGTCTCACACCTGAGCTTTTGAGGGATACCTCACATCCAAACCATAACAGAATCCATAAACTATACATCTAAATATTTAAACTTAAAAACCAAACTAACAGTAGTTTAAAATATGTTCTATACTCCTATTTTGAAATATGTGCTTTTTATGGAAAAACATTAAAAATATTTTTAATATAATAGTAAACAAAATAGCAAAGATGTCGAGCTACTATTGTGCATGTGTGATTAATAGGCAGATTACAATTGGATAAATAGTAAGAAAAAGCTATTAATTCATGAATTACTATTGTTTATTTCATAGATATTATTTTTAAAGCTTAATTTCAGAAAAAAAATGTTACGATTTCAATTTAGAGAAATTTGTTCAGTTGAACTATTGATGCTTGGGAATGAACCTGAAATTTTATATATCATGTTCAAGTATTGTGATGGGTGTTATATAAGATATATATTTTAGACAGTGTAAAAATATTAAATTTCATCGCATAAACCAGTGGTAACTTATATTGTCATTTCGTTGTCTCTTAAAACAGTATTTTAAAAGCTAGATCCGTCATGGATTTTCTGTCTGGACTTACATAAATATAAATTTGAGTACCATAAATTGTTTAATATTGAATAATATCCTTTAGCTATTAAATGTGAGACTTTTTCAAATGCTATGCAACTCATGAGTATGTCATGTGCAACTCATGAGTATGTCAAGAACAATGAAGTATAACCAACAGAAAAGCAAGAAAATGACTGTTAAACATAATTGAGATGCAATACTTGATTATCTGTGGCATTTATGCTTTCCAGAGGAAGGGCCTGATAAGTTAAGTTGTATTTCTCCTAAATAATGCACACATTGCACAATTTCTTCCATTCTCCTGATCAGTGGCCATACAGTGTAACCTACTAATTTTAACAGCATCTAGCAGAGGCCACTTATTATTTTTTTAATTTAATGCACACATGGCAAAAGGCATGGATAAAAGTTTCCCAGGGAACCTGAAAGTGACTATCGGAGCTTATGTTTAAGGTTGTAGATTGTGCTATGATGGAATTAAGTCCTGATCTCCAATAAAGTTTCCCTAAGCACTTTAATAAATTCATAGAGTGTGTGCAGAAGTCCCTCTTGCTTGAATCTCTTATTTTGCTTTTGACCCGTTCAATCAAAGCAATACTGCTTTAAAATAAGTTGGCTCATCTTACTCTTCTGTTCAAAGTCTCTTGAAACTTCCACCTGAATCAGAGAAGCCAGACAGATCCTTATTATAATCAGAGAAGCCCCATGTGGGCTGGTCTCCTGCTTAATTCAGTCTTCATCTCCTTCATTTTGCCTTTGAACATGGCCCTCAGTGCCTCTCCTTAAAGTCACCATGCATCTTTGCATTCAGGAATTTGCATGTTTCATGTTGTCTAGATGGCTCTGGCCCTAGGTAACTGCACCATTTTATTTAGTTAGGCCTGAATATCACCTTTTCAGAGGCTTTCTTGGATCATTTGGTTTTAAATGGTCCCCATTAGTCCTTGTTTTGTTTTTCCTCTAGAGCACTTATCTACATTGAATGTGTTATGTGTTTCATGTCTTGATCTTGTTTATTTTCAGTCTTTCCATAAACAAAAGTTCCATGAAACCAGAGATTTTTGTCTGTTAAGTAAACAGACAAAACTCTACCCTCAGTGTTGGCATATTAATATGTGTTCAATGAATGAAGATTGATAAATGTTCAAATATGATGGTTGTAGATTTTTCCACAAGGTGGTGCTCACAGATTATCTTTGCTTGGTTTCTATCTTAATTTCAAAATAAAGTAAATCAAAACAAAACATTACCATCAAACCAAACTCTCCAACCCCCCAGTCCCAATGTTTTGCAAAGCAAATAAGATAATGACTTACATTTTACAATTAAAAACCTCGTTTCATGAAAAACATGTTTCATGTTTCCTCATGTTTGGAGAGTTACACAGTGTTTTTCTCCATTGGAACATAGGGCTATTAGGCATATCTATGGATACTTCTTCTGAGTGGTGGCTTAATTCTTCCTCCTTTCCCACTCTAGCCCCAGATGGGTCATCCCTAAGTCCTGGGATATAATACATTTTATAGCTGTAATTCCACTTACCAAAGACTTTCAAAGTGGAAAAAGAAGGCCAGACTTTAAGAATGCTGTAATTCTTGGAAGGACTAGGATGGCAATATTAAGTACAACACAGCTGTCAATGACAGAGGTGAGAGACAGGGACATTGGGACTTATGGAGTGATAATATTTTCTGTTTCTTGAGTCCTTAATAATGTGCTAGGCATAGGGCTTTTCATGTCTAAGGTGCACCAAGTGCCGTGTACCACCTGAGGATACTGAAGCATACAGTGATTAAGCAACAAGCTAAGGGACCCCCATCTGGAAGGTGGGGGAACCCTGGATCCAGGCAGTATGAATCTAGAGGTCATATCATTCTTAACCAACAGAGTCGGCAGAGTTTATTAAAAAGCTTGGCTGGTGAAAGCCTGGTAGAATGGGGAGAGGGATGGCAGTAACCAGTTCTCATAGCCGGGGGAATGAATGGAAGAACAAGAATCCACTAATATCTCAGAAGGGGATGAAAGTGTGGAAAAAACTGAGGATAAAGAAGACAGGCTTTGCTGATAAGGGACACTATAGGGAGCTCTGGTCATCCCAGTGCATGATCCAAGTGAATTTTGTAGAAAAATTTAGTAGGAATATTAGATTGTCCCAGAGTTTAGGGTGAAAGCACATTTATTGATGTGAGAATTATAAGAATTACATTGAGTCTAATAGAGATAACATGAGAGATCCATATATTCATGGTTCTTCCTTTTGGAATGACAAATAGATTAGGTGGCATCTCTCTTGTTCTGAACTTGTCTGGGATGATGAGGAAGTAAAAGCCTCAGTCTTTTGCTCTCTGCACATTTATAAATTTATTTAGGTCCCTGTTCCCAGGCTCTGTTCTTGGTACTGAGAATAAATCAGGGAGACAAACAGAAAGAAATTCCTTCTGTCTCCATGGAGCTTATGAAGAGAACTAATAAAACCTCCACAAGTTTTTGATTATATAGCATGGTAGAAGATGATAAATGCTATGGAGAAAAATAAAGTGGGAAGGGGGATTGGGAGCAGAGGGTGGTGAGAGGGGTTTAAAATGGGGATTAGAAGAAGCCTCGCTGAGAATGTAATATTTAAACCAACCTGTGAACAAGGCAAAGGAGCAAGTCTAGTGACTAGCTAACAGGACGGGGAGGGTTTGTGTGCCACAGGAACAAAATTCCTGAGGAAGGAGCTTGCCTGGCAGGGAAGTCTCTGTATCTGTGGCAGTGAGAGCAAGGGCCCAGAAGTAGGGGTGAGATCTGACAAGTGATGGAGTCCCAGATTGTGTAGGCCTTTTAGCTTTTTGAGTGAGTTTGGTAGATGTGGAGATGTGCTCCCAGATTCCCTTCAAGGAAGGACTAGATGTCCTGGGGTGGGGACTGTACTTGACAGATGGGCCCCAGCTGTTAGCTCTTTCAGGGTCTAAGCTGTAGAGCAGCTTCTTTTGAAGTTAGCCCAATTTTGGTAATGAGGCAAGTTGGGTGCGTACAGTCCTGGCATTCCATTTGAGGTCATGGTGACCGGCCATATCCAGTCCAGAGCCCTCAGTTGGGTAGTCAAGACTTTATTGGGTCTTATTGCAGCTCAACTTCTTCCCTGCTCAAATCTGCCTCCTTTCTCCTGTCACAGAGGTTTATTCCTAATTAACATCCTGCACTCCAAACTCCATATCCACATTTACTTCTGGAGAGACACAACAGGTAAGAGATAAAATGACAGTGTGATTTTGTGGACCCCTTATTCATTCCCTCACCCTCTGCCTCCCTTGTTCTGAATCAGGACTGAAAGAATAAATAGATGAACAAATTAATGTCAGAATACTATTGGGAGCTTGTGGCTTGACATTCAGGCCCAAAGATCCTCTGTTATTTGGCTGTAGTGGTTAAGAGCCTGACTCAGGAACCCAATGGGCTGGATTAGACTTTCATTTACTAGAAATACCACATTGGGCAAGACACTGAGTCTTGTCTCAGTTTCATTTATAAAATGAGATTTTAGTGCTCTAAATGAGTGTATGTTTGCAAAACTCTTAGAACTGTTTGATACATAGTAAGTGCCGAATAGGTATTGTTAAAGAAAGCCAGCTTTGAGTCAAATATGAGAAAGTATGCATTTTGTATGTGGATCAGACTCCTTCTCACCACCAGGTATGTACACATTTTTCTTTTTCTTTTTTTTCTTTTTTTTGACTGGTAGGCTTATGAATGGAGGGAGAGGTAAAATCAAGACTGGTTTGTGCTCAGTATAGGATCAGAAACAATAATGTTGAGTGAATGCTATGTAGTTAAGGTCTTCCAACAGAGCATCTGAATTACATAGATATATAATGGTGTGGTTTATTAAATATACATAAAAATAAAGTGCTCCTCCTTTGAGACGAGAATGAGATTCACTCTTTCTTCAAAATCACTATTAATAGACTTAATATACCAAAGTACATACATTTACTTTCATATTAAGGCCCCTGGGGTCACTGTCTTGGATTGCCACATTGACCATGTGCTACTTATACACTTAAACAAGGCACTGAATGAGGGCCTACCTAAAGATGGATGTTTTGCTGATCTGAAAGGTAACGACAGTGACAAATGAGACCTCCCAGTGGACCATAGCGAGGGTTAGCGGCAGGAAATTGCATTGGCTCAGTGATTAAGGCAACATCAGCAGTCAGAAGACAGCAGCAGGGCAGGTGGCCTTGGTCTTGCTGCTGCCTCATCTGATCCATCTCACAGGGTGATGAGTCTGAGATGTGTCTGCTTAGCCTGCAAACACAATTCTCCCCTGCTTCCTTTTTTTTCTCCCTGAGGATAAATGAGCAATAAGAAATTTGGAACATCCAGATTATTCAATGTCAGAGCTATTGCCAAAGCAGCACGCCCACTCTCCTTGGATGTTGAATGCAAGTTAAAATTGCCTCTGGAAAAAGGTTTTGTGAAGGCCTTACTCTTTTGTTTTAATTCCAGAAAAATTAATGAGAACCTACTATGTACCAGGCACTAGGCTCAATGACAGGGATACAAAGATGAATGAGATAATTTCTTGTCTTCAAGGAAGTCACAGTCGAATGGGAGAGGCAACTAAGCAAAGGCAATGGTAGTTCCATCTTTTTTTGTCTCCGGGTTGGCCAAAGACCTAAATGCTTTGGCTATTATTGAAGAACTTGAGAAGATACTTAATCCAGCAAGTTGGTTGACTGATGTTCTTATTTCACTACCCCAAGGAGTACTGGGTGAGCAATTTATTTCAAATGGTTCAGCCTTAGCAAGAGAAAAATGTTAAACAAAAAAAATCCAAGAACAACATCTTTACAATTGAATATTACCTTGTGGGACCCTAAATCTGTTTCCAAGACCTTCGATTGATAAGGAAAGAGAAAACTGAAGAGTTCCACAGGAAAATCAGAAGTTGAGACCTGGCAGATCCAGGACCAAATGAGACAGAAGTATTACAGTAGCTCTCACCTGAAACTGGAAGGATCTTGATCATCCTCTTGCCATCTCCTCTTGAAAGAAGAGTACTCAAAATGTGTGACCCAAGACCTGTAGTTTATAGCATTTACTTTCCAACCAAAGACTTTACAATCCAAATACTACAGATTTATAAAACTAAAGAATTATTGGGATATGATATATCTATGGAAAATGTACAATTATTGCCTATATAACTTGATAATTTTAAACATACTGCTGTACCATGAAACTAGCACCATATTATGATATGGAAATTTTCTAGTGCCTGGAAGGCTTCCTATCAATTTATCCCCCTCACTGCTTTGAGTTCTATTACCACAGTTTAATTTTGCATGTTGTTAAGAGTCATATAAATGGAATCATGCAGTTGTACTCTTTCATGTCTGGTTGATCATGTTGTACACATCAGTAGCACTTCAGAATTGGGGTATCTGATTGGCCACGCTGATTGGCCACTGATGAATCCTCTTCTGTTGTAGTTGCTGATCACTGATTTTTTGCCCAATTTTATTGGATTGTCTGTCTTTCTGTTCTTGATTTATTTAGATTCTTTAGATTGTTCTTTAAGATGTTCTTTAGATTTCCTGCATACAAGACTCCTAAGTTTTAGTCCATTTCTCTTTTGTTCTCCAAGTAGGTCAATGTTGTTTTCTGAGCCTTTTCCTCTCTTTCATTCATACCCTTAGTTTTCCAAAAACTTTAAAACTCTCCTGCTGGCTTCCCATCTTTATAGAACTAGAATTTATAACCAAAAAAGTGAATGATTTTTGACTAAAAATCCTTTGTTACATTATCACCTATCTTTTAAAAGGAAATAAAGCCAAGAGACAGAATACCTGAGGGTGGAGTTTCAGAAATTAGAAAACTGTTGGGGAATACTTTTGAGGGAAAGTGGGAGACAAGAAAGCCAATGAGTGGGGCACAGTGGTACACCCTTGTAATGCCAACTACTTGGGAGGCTGAGGCAGGAGAATGGAAACTTTGAGGCCAGCCTGGGGCAACTTAGTGAGATCCTGTCTCAAAACAAAAATTAAAAAAGGACAAAAGACTAAGTGGAGTGCCTCTGGGTTTAATCCCCTGTACTGGGAGTGGGAATAATGGCCAATAAAAAGAATATTTTGTATCTCTGAAATCTAATTATGTTGTCATTTCTTAAACTTTTCTTTGAATTTATGACAATTTCTTTTAAAGGATGTTGGACAAAGAAAGAACGTTATTCATCAGCAAATGACTTCTTCGTTAAAGAAAAAGATAAGATTAAGGTTATAACTAGATCACTGGTTTCAGGACTATTTAAAATGACAGGCCATTAGTGGCTTTCTGCCAGCCCGAGAATCCTATAGTGCAATGTTCTAGGGAGGCCGTCATACCGGAAACTGGTGATAATCTTGCAAAAATAAATAGATAGGAAATTACAAGCATACTTAAGAAGTTAGTGAGTGTTCTTAGACTGGAAAGGAGAGTCTAACAACTTGCAGGCAGAATTCTTTCAAGTGCCCTTGAAATTGATGGTAAAAAAGCAGGAAGCTAAGAAGAAACATCAATGAAAGTAATTTATGTGATGAGAAAAAGAGATGAAAATTAGGGAAAAAAAAAAGAAAGAAAAGACAAGGGGGAAGTTTGTGCCTAGCCAGACTCAAGCAATGTCTATACATCTCCAAGCTGAGATTGTGTTTTTTAAAAATGCATGGTTCTGGGATGTCCAACCTAAGCAAACTAGACTATTCAATCCTAACTCTAAAACCAACACTCAAATTTATGAATTACATTCTATTTCTGCCATAAATAATTTCACTCTCCCAACATTTATTGGTTACCCGCTAGCTATTAAGTGCTGTTACAGATAATCATCATATGGTTTTGTACATTCTTCAAAGTATTATTATAACAGAATAGAAGACAGGTTGAAATCAGTATGGGAGGATTAGGGGAGCTTTTAGATTAATTTGTTTATCCATTCTTCAAATATTTATTGAGTGGCCTACCTTACGCCAGGCATCATGCTAGATTCTGAGGACACAATCTTGAACAAGAAAGATGTATCTCTGTTGTCACAGAGCTGACAGTTTAGTGGGAAAGATGCCATTAAACTGTGCTTTGAAAAACCCATTAGGTATTTGTCATGTGAAAGAGGCAGGAAAACCATTCCCAGCAGAATTCCAGGGTAGAATTTCAGAGTTTGGAAAGATGTTGGCAAATTTGGAGAACTACAAATTGTGAGATGTGGTGGGAATAACCTGGAATACATCTAGTAAGAACCCAGTAAAATAGATTCTTCCCCAAATGTCAGAGCTAAAATCTTCTATGCCTAGCTAGGGCAGTTAGATCTCTCTGTCTCTGTCTCTGTCTCCCTCTCTTATTTTGTGTCTAGTACTGATGTACACTGTGGGAACGGAAAGAGGAATATGGCAAGAGTCTCTATCCTTAAAAATACCTATAACAGAACATAGGACCATCATACCCAAATGGTATTAAGTTAAGAGAAGCTGAGAGGTGGATTAAAATGGAAGGAGTTCAACCTTAGCACTGCAAAATCAATAAATAAAATAAATAGAAAAAAATTAAAACAGAAGGAGATAGATCCTGAGTTCAGTTTGGCTCTGTAGCATAATGAAGATGGAATTTCAAATTGTATAGTAAAAATTAGTCATCCATTATCCTCAGGTGCTAAAAGACTTACATAGTGGTTTTGGGCTAGTCATCTCTACCAAGAAGAGTCAGAGCAGACAAAAGACAACCCTATAAAGTGTCAAGAAAAAAATGGTCTTTTGAGTTTACAACTGTTTCCTGGTCAAATAACCTGCAAGTTTCAGGTTAAAAAGGGCCAATTTAGGGTTAGATTTATCATATCCTCTTAAATGTCTTTTAGAAGTTTTGGGTATATATTAATCAGCTATTTCTGTAGTGACAATTCTCAAATATCAATGGATGACACAATGACAGACATTTATTTCTTAATTGTGCTCAGCTATGCTTGGCTTTTCTGGACTGGGCTCCAGGATGTGGAGGAACTTCCAGGTTCAAGTCTGTTACATGTAATCTTTTATTCTGGGACCTAGGTGGAAGGATCAGTCATTATCTAAAAAAGTTTTCTTCATGGTGGAGGGTTGAAGCTCAAGTGAACAGCAGAAACTTGCAAGGCCTCTAAAAGTTTCTACTTGGATGTGATATAAGTCATAATTGTTCAAATTCTACAGAACCGAAAGCATAATTGAGCTGAGAAGTGCACTTGGCCCTCTGTATCTGTGAGTTGTGCTTTCATGTATTCTGTAAAATGTGGATCAAAAATATTAAAAAAACACTTTGAGCCTCAACTGAATAGGTAAGATCTTTTTCTTGTCATTATGCTCTAAGTAGTACAGTATAATAACTATTTACATAGTATTTATATTGTAATAGGTAATATAAGTAATCTAGAGGTGACTTAAAGTATACATGAGGATACCTGTAGGTTATATACAAATATGATGTCATTTCATAAAAAGAACTTATTCATTTCCAGGTTTGGGTTCTGCAGGGGTTCCTGGAACCAATACCCTAGAGATACTGAGGACTGACTATATTTCCTTTCATGGAACAAGGATCAGAAAAAGAAGCATAAATGTTTGTTAATCAATATATTCTACTATAAAATGTAAGTGTATTTCTGTTCATAAAATAACTTCAACAGATTTGAAATATTTTTTTAGAAGTGTGATCAGAAGATAATGAAGATTACAACATTTCAAGGGAAATGTTCTAAGATTCTTTCCAGAGGCATGAATCTGACATAATTTCTTATGTACATATATGAATATACCACAGTGAATCTCATCATTATGTACATTTACAAGAAATTAATTAAAAAAAACTATGGGTAAATGGCAGAAAAATCAGTGTAAGGAAGTAAGCAGGGGGCGAGGGTAGGGGAAGGAGAGGTACTGGAGACTGAATTAAAACAAGATATATTCCATACTTGTATAATTGTATCACAATGGATTCTACTGGTATGTATAAAAAGAACCAATAAAAAAAGATTGTCTTTCATGCTGTGCCAGAGGAATTGGTATTAGAAGTGGTTGGAGTGAGATTATTGTGGGAGAGATTAAAATTCAAGCTATAATAATTTGGAAGTATCCAAATACTAGCCATTCAGGTAGGATTAGAGTGGTTGTGGTTCTTTCAATATAGGAACACATTGTGTGTGTGTGTGTGTGTGTGAGTGTGTGTGTGTGTATGTGCGCGTGTGCTAGGAAGGGATGGGGAAGTGCATGTTGTATAGTGTAGGTACTATATTTGCCGTGTTATGTACATGGTCTTTATGTCTTGTTTGGTTGAACAGTTTGTGTTCAACCCTGCAAATCCAGGTGTTATATTGCCATGATTTCTGCTCCAACTGACAGAAGTAGTCATTTCCCCTGTGCGTGGGAAAACCATAAATCAGTCTTTGCTGGAATGGTAAATATGGTTCTGTCTGAAGCATGAACTTCTGAGTTCAACTTGGTTATAAAATTATGAATTAAATTTAGAATATCTTAAATGTGGTGTATTTAACTGATGATAGGACTTTACATACCATGATGAAAACATTACCATTTTCTGTTCCTTCATGTACTTTATGCTTTTAGCTGAGATTAGGTGTTGTTCTTGGTGTGCGATGATTATTTTAGATTATTGTTCACATTTCTGCAGCTTCAGTGAACACTACTTAAAATCAAGCCATTGAGCAATTTCTATACACTTAGAAATCACAATGAAACTCTCTAGTTAAGAAATATCACTGTATACCATGCTTAGAGAAACCTGCAATTCAGCACAGGCAGCCTATCCTTTTATATGCATTAGATTAGCTGCTTTCAAACACAGATGATAGAAAACATTTGTGCAGAAAACTACTTCTCAGTATTCTCTGAGTCACTAAATTTTTTTGAGGGGTTAGAGTAAAAACAAATAAAGAAATTGGATCTATCTCTATGAGAGATATTTAGTCCCTCATTAGTTATTATGAGTCATTGGTGTCTACTTACCTCATTCCTTCCCTCTTCTTTTTCTTTGGGTTTTGACTTTTTTACTTGTTATGGGCCCTTTTGACTGTAATTAATGAGAATTCCAATTCAAAATTTATTATCTTATATAACAGGTGGTTCAGACGTAGGGTGTCTTCAGTCACAAAAATAGCAGGGATCTGGTTCTATTTTTCCTGATATTCTCTTGGTGTTTCCTCTTTTCTGCATTGTCTTGATTCTCAAGCTGGGTTTTTTTTTCATTACATTAAGACAGCTGTCACAATATCCAAAGACATATGCTTCCTTGATAAGGTCCAAAAGCAAAGAATTCTCCTCCCGCATATCAGAAATGTCTGGTATTGCTCAATGTCTATTCTCCCTTGTTACATACTGTTAGAAGATTCAGCCATCCCAAAACATGACTTTCTAGCCCTAGGTGACAGTTTCCAGCTTGCTAGTGGGTGGCAATGGAAGCAATATGTTTAGTTTTAGGCTATATCCTGAAAGGGAAGTAGAATGTCTTTCCCTTTTCTCTTCCCATTAAATGGAATGAAGTTTGGTTGGTGTACCTAGAACCTGAGATGGAGTCTGATGAAGAAAAAGGCAGAGTGAAAAAGGTGGAAGGAACTGGGACATCTGACAGTTTCATAGGGCAAGCTATCTAACCACTTTTGAATCTTATATGAGAGAATGATAAACTATCATTTTTAGTGTGAAACTTTTAAGGTTTCTCAGTGTTTATCCTTGTCAATAGGAGGAGTAGAATAAAGTTCTGTCTTAGGCCTACCTATGTCACTTTAGGTCAAGTGCTCATACCTTGGGACTAAACTTATCACCAAGAAAACCCATGGAGGGTGTTGACTGCCTTAATCCTAGGTTTCTGAAATAATCACTGATAATAGGATGAGATTTCAGAGATTGGTTCATATTGATCAGGACCCACTCCAGGAGAAGGGACTTAGTAGGCACAGCAGAGGTTGAGTCACATTGAGGATTCTGTTAGAAAGAAGTAAGGAATGGGTGATTGAATAATGTTCTTTAGAAGCATGCCTTTACTCATTGGCATATCTAACTGATTATGGGCTAAAAAAAATAAAAGTCAATTCATTCAGTTCACTCTGCTTCTTGGATTGTCTGAGTTGGAGGAAATAGCCTAAGTGGTGGGTGTTATTTCAGATATAATATGCTTTCATGTGTGAATGAATGTGTGTTTGCATGTGGGTATTGAGAGAATAATCCTTGTCACTGTGGGTAGGGTAGGCAAGATTCTTCTTCCTCTGGGTTCAGTTAGTTGAAAAGGGCTCGCTTAGTTTGTTAGCTGAAGATTAGTTAGAATTGTTTACACCAGTTGTTTTAGTCAGGTTTTTTTTTTTTTTTTTTTTGGTCATTGTGACCAAAAAACCTGACAAGAACAATATAGAGGAGAAAAAGTGCATTTTGGTTTATGGTTTCAGAAGTTCAGTCCATGGTCAGTCAACTCCATAGTTCTGGGCCTAAGGTGAGGCAGAACATTATGGTAAAATTATGTGGCAGAGGAAATTAGCTAAGAACATGATGGTCAGGAAGCAGAGAGAGCTCTGCTCATCAAGAACAAAATATAAACCCCAAAATCACAGCCCCAGTGACCTGCTTTCTCTAGCCACACCCTACCTGCTTACAGTTACTGCCCAACTAATTCAAATCAGTGCATTAATCCACTAATCAGGTTACACGTCTCATAATCTTTCACCTCTGATCTTACATTGTCTCCCACAATGAGCTTTTTTTTTTTTTTGGATACATTATATCTAACAATAACACCATTCTTCAGGAATATAAAACAAATCATCTCCAAGAGTTCATCAGTCCAATAACAGCCTAAATAGTTGACGAGTCCAACAACTGCTCAACCACACCCTCTGACTAGCACTTCCTTCTAAAGACAAGGTGGAGGAGGTATTATCTAAATGGAGAGAAGGGGAGACATACTTCATAATTTTACCCAGCACTGACATCATCCACACACACTGCTGAAACCATCTTGCGAAGCAACTCTCCTGGGTATCACATTCCCCTAACCAAGACATGAAAATGTGCTTAACTAGTGGAAGACAATACTTGAATAACTGAAGTAGATTATTGACTGTATAGGTATTCTTTGAAGATGAGGAAAACAGAAAATAGGCTAGGAATGCTGCATTAAATTTTTTGGTAACTATAGCCTGAGAAAAACCACTATTTGCATAGAAGTGAAGAGAGTGGTTCTAGGATTCACTAGGTGTCAAAACCTGCCTCCTCCACCAGGGGTGTGAATTTGTGCAATTACTTCATCTTTCTACATCCTTTTCTTCTTACTGTTGTGGCAGTGTTGATAGCACCTGCCTTGTAGGTGGCTGGGAGCTTAAATGAGAACACAGATGTGGGGACAGGTGCATGGAGGACTGCATAGGTGCATACATTGAGGGCGCCTGAGTGGCAGGCCACACCCCTTGTGCTAAGCATGTGAGTGGCAAACTGCTTACGCCATAGGCACAGCGCTGAAGGGAGGCTACCTGTTGTGGTCCCAGTGCTTGCTCCATGGCCTGCTCCTCCATTGGTTGCCACAAGGATTTTTGGCCAGAAATTGTATTGGTGGCTGCCTATAATCTGCTTAGCTACTGCCTGATTATATATACATGGTAACAACGCAAGAAAATCAGACTTGCTTCCTGTTTGGCCTCTGGAGGTCTTGAATCTCGACTCAGCAGACACACTCTCCTGTACCCTGTTCCTTGGACCAACTTGCTGGAGAGAGTCCCCCCACACACAGGGTCTGTTTACTGGGAACACTATCATCATAAAGGTCATCTCAGTTCACATGGAGCTTCAGCTTTTTATCCAACAGTTTCTTTATCTTTTTATTTTATATTTCCTCCTCCTTCTCCTTTTTCTTCATCCTCACTCCTCCTTCTCTTTCTCCTTTTACACTTTTTTTTTTTTTTTGGTGGTGGTGGTGGTCCTGGGGATTGAGCCCAGGGCTTCACAAATGCTACATAAGTGCTCTACTACTGAGCTACATCCCTCTCTCTTTGTTTTGAGTCAGTGTCTCTTGAAGTTACCCAGACTAGCCTCAAGCTTGTAATTCTTCTGTCTCAGCCTCCTGAGCAGCTGGAATTATAGGTGTGCACCATCATGCCTGATCAGTTTATTCATTCCAAAGAACATTCAGATGACATAGAAAGATGCTTTATATTTTCTGTCACAGGGTAGAATTTTTTACTAGATACTCTACTTCAAGAATGTTGATTGGGAATTTTTTATTCTTTTTTTTGTTCCATTCATAAAGAAGTTAAACACACATGTGTGTGCAACACATCCCTTTAAATGAGAACACGGGGCCTGTTTACTAGAAGCACTATCATCATAAATTTGAGGTCCCTTTGAACAGTTAAGGTGTTTTTTTTTTTTTAGTATTGGGGATTGTACTCACGGGCACTTGAGCACTGAGCCACATCCTTGCTTTATTTTGTATTTGACTTAAAGACAAGGTCTCACTGAGTTACTTAGTGCATCGCTCCTGCTGAGGCTGGCTTTGAACTTTCAATCCTCCTGCTTTAGCCTCCTGAGCTGTTGGGATTACAGGCATGCACCAGGCAAGAATAAGTTTTAATGCTCTATAAACAGGGCTTAGATGGCAAAGGCTGGAGGGGGCTCTAATTAAACAGTTGATTTGAGTTTAATTCAAGAATACACTCTCTAAAAATCATACTTTTCTGAAAACTTAATTAGATACTCATGGCAGTGATGAGTTCTGTTTTATTGAAGGTTTCTAGTTAAAGGGTGGATAATCATTTATAAGGGATGTGATTGAAGGGTTTATACACAAATCCATGGTTGGACTATGCAACTGGTTGGATTATACCTACTTCCGAAATGCTCTATGATTTTAATTATTAGTCCTGTCAAAGTAAGCATGGCCTTCATCTAAAATTTGATCTATCAATAAGCCATTGTAACTCATGGTGAGTTTTCAATACTAATCACTATGTTCCTTGGAAAAGCCTGCAATGAAAACCACTCATTCAAAGACAAAGCTTAATCACTCTGAAGCAATAGTTACTAAAGTAGTCATTGAAAAAGACCATAATGTGACAGTAAAAAACAAATAAAAATTGATGAGGCCAAGTGAAAGGTAAACACAGTCTTTTGGAATGAATTAAAAAAAAAATCATGCATTTACCTTTACTTGCTGCAAAAACAAGGCAATTACGAGACTTTTGACTTTTTAATTGTACTGTTATCACATATTTTAACTTTAATGCTTTGAAGAGTCTTGGATGAAATTGTTTTAATTGAGGCCAACTCAATTTTTGGTTATTATTTATAATTAGGTGGAATTTTCCCTTAATGTAATTTTGTTGAAGCCTTCAAAACATCTAAAAGCTAGCAGTATATGCAATGAACAGTTGTTTATACAAATCTATTTTCTCATCTAGTGAACTTAGCAATAAAAAAATACAGGGGAGGAAGGGAACAAATATTGGTGGACTCCTCCTCTGTGCTAGGTGCACAGAATCTTACTTAACTTCTAAGAGAATTGGTGAGATAGACACATAATACATTTTATAGATAGCACCTTTTTGACATTCAGAAATTGTTGCTCAGGGTCACTAATTCAGTACATTCTGAAATCAGAATTTTGACTTAGAGTTGCTTGAATCTAAATAGAACCTGACTCTGCATTCTGTTATTTTAAGATGGGACCTTACACTCTTCAAATTCAAATGTCTTCACTGACCAGGCAGGAATGGAAATGAGTGACGCTGCAGGGAGCAGGTAGAGGATATAAGCCATGTAAGAATGAATTGGAAGGTGCATTCAAATAAAATAAAGCTCAATGTAAAATAAAACAAAATGTAAAATAAAACAAAATATAAAATAAAGTAAAACAAAACAAATTATTTTGACAGTTAAACAAACTCACCTCTTAGCTCTATCAGGCCAAAATGAGTTTGCAGCCTCAACATACTATTTAATTCTTAAGCTATTGTAACTTAAAGACTGACAAATGTTTTGAGGGTCACAATTCAAATGCATTTTTTATTCGCCTTCCCTGAAATTTTATTTGGTTGAAGATGCTTTTCTTCTCCCACAGGATGAAAGTGTAGGCAAGTTCAGTGGATTTTTCTGCTCCCATTTAAGTAACAGACATGCCTACTGTCAATTTAATTCATAAACAGTTTCAATTCAGGAATTAGTCTTCTGACCTTCATAAATCAAAATTTCCAAATTGATTTGTCATACTTTCTCTCAGCTAGCCCCTTGTGGTGGGAAAAAAGGTCATAATCTTTTTTTTTTTTTTTTGTATTTTTTTCACTCTCTCCTTTAATTAACAGTTTTTTGTTTTGTTTTGTTTTATTATGTTTGGTAAGAAAAAAGTGAAAAGAGAAGAGAGATGAGGGGTTAGGGATATAATAAAGATGCTTGAAATATCCTGATTTGAATTGGCCAGGCAGATCCTTAAGGTTTACTCCAGGATTCTTTCAGGGCTTCTTCCCATGGCCTTGAGAGAAGGAGGGGCTGCCTGTCAATTTCAGTGGATGTTTGGGACACCATCATTGTGTCCTAGGAATTCTGAACTCCCAACTCCAGCTTTTTGCTGTTGAGTCTTTCACTGCCTGTGGGGTTGGACTGAAAATGACTTCACATTGTCTTGCATACAACCAGCTACATGGAAATACTTTTGTATCGTCTGTTCTGATAATTTCTGGGAGTACAAGCCAGTTCCAATGACTACTAACTCTTTCAGGATCCTCCAGTTACGTAGTTAGTCTCTACTCCTCTGGGAGGAGTCAGCTGCCAGTCTCCTCTGCCTCCCATTACAGAGGATGAAAATCACATAGCCCAGGCTTTCCCAGTGTCCCATTGAAGTCTCCCTACTCCAACTACCAGGCTTAGGGTGAAGGGACAGCGAGGAGCCGTAGTTAGGGTTGAGTCTTTAACGTAGTTGAATGGTCCCACTTTTAATATAAATTCTGAATTTTGACCAGATACTGATTTCATCTTGGTGCTTCAGGTAAAACATCAATTTTAATGTGATGTCACATTTAACTATCATTCTAGGTAAGGCCAACACAGCCCTGAAAAGGGCAAAAAAGCACAGTTAATTTGGGTCAGTATTTGTCAATTTATTAGAAACTTTGAGCACAAAATCTGAATGAAATTCAACAAGGGCCCTTTGAATGGACTTTATAAGATCTGTAAACTTCTTGGAATGATTTACAAGATTCCAATGTGTATGCACAAATATACATTTTTGAGGGTTTATGATTGCAAATGTTAGGAATCTCTGGGGAAAAAAATCATTGCAGAGTTTCTCCATATAAAAGTACCTTTTTTTTTTTTCTGAGCATACAGCCACACATGAATATAAGAGAAATCATCCTGTTTACTCAAATTATGTTTTATGTAGTAAAGTTGAGGAAACTGTGTATCAATAACTGTCAACATCACCCCACTGTTTTTTTTTCTCAAAACTTAGGACTTTTTTTGTCAAAGTTAAACTAGTTCTTAAATCATTTATATCAGTTTCTTTCTTAGTATGTTTAAAAACATTTCCTTCTGTAGAAAATAGGACAGCAGCAGGGGTGGGGGAGTTAAATCATATTTTTGACAAAAAGTCATTATTTCTTATGTATGTATTTCCGGTAAGATCCATTCTCTTGGTTATTTTATTCCCAATGTGATACTAAGGAATTTACAACTATAGAATATTTTAACGCAGTCAGGGCAGAAACTATTAAGGCAGCAAAAATAGATTTAGGAAGAAAAAAACCTACATCAAGTAATGAAGCAGTTAAGATGTTCTAATTAAAGTTATAATTGTAAATTGAGTGCATGAAGATAACTTAAATTTTTTCACATCTGGGCATTTTGGTCTATATTTTATTTCTTTATACCTGATACTTAAATTTCCATGTCTTATTGAATCTCTGCTGAACCCTAATAAATTAACAAGGAGTTTTAAAAAATGGAGCTTTTGAGAAATACCAATAATGAAGACAATCATGAAGGTATTACTTTTGTGTAGATTTTTCTCTGCTGGCACTTCCAAATGCTTTTCAAAATTCTTCTCAAACATAACTTTCCCTTTGAGACAGATAATAACAAGTTCCAATACAATTCAGAACTCATTTGGGTTGCCCACATTTAGCCTCCTTCCAGACTTCTATTATTTCTTTCAATCAATTTTGGTACCCTCCCTACCTTACTTCCTTCACTCTCAGGAGAAAATTTTGCTGCATTGAGGATATATATATATATATATATATATATATATATATATATATATATATATCTCCAGGCAGCAGCTGCATTGCCTTCCTGCCCCATCTGCAATTAAAACATGCAAACTGCCTCCACCCCCTCATTGTTTTTGAGGAAGAGGCAGATTCTCTTTTTTCCAGCCAAGCCCCTCTTTGTGTTTGGCCTCCTGTTTCCTCCTGCTGTCCTTGATGACTGAACACCTCATTTTTTTCCATCTCTTATACCTTTGCTCTATCTTTCCCAATGTTTTTGCTGAAGTCTACAAACATGTTTTGTATTCTTTATGCCAAAAAGGATTGTCTTCTTAACTGTCTCTACACCAATCTTGTTCATTCTTTCCACTCCTTCATCTCATATTTACCCCTCCATCCTGTGCATGCTACCGACCTACAAATATGGTATTTGACAGAGACAGGTCATTTTAAAGGAAGGCAAAACCAAACAAATAAAAACACCCTATGGCTTTTGCATCCTTCCAAGCCTTTCCACATACACCTGCATATTACTTACAACTTTATATTCAAAGAATAATAGAATTCTCTATTCTGCCTCTTTTCACTGAATATAATGCCTGATACATTGGGCCTATTCAATGAGTATATGAATATATATTTAGCAAAATTTTGGCTTTCAGATATCTGTTTCCACATATATACTATGTGACTGGTAACTACAAAACCTCTGTGATACACAGTGGTAAATATCTGTTTATTTCATAAGCTTATAATATTAACTACTCCGGGGGTGAACTCAGTTGATCTCATCTGGTTTTCTTCTTGTGTTACCTGTGGGTCATCTAGGCAGCTCTGAGGATCTTGGCACAGCTACCTCGTGTATGTTGAGGTTGTCTAGTTGTCAGATGGTTTAGAATGGCCTCAGCTCAGACAACTGGGAAGACACAGCTCCACTGTACATGTCTTAGTTCCAGAAGGGTAGCCTGGTATTATTCTAATGGAGATGGCTGAGATGCTAGTATAAAATTGTAGAAGTATTTTTCAAGTCTATCTATGTCATGTTTCCTATTATCCCATTTTCCAAGACATGTCCAAGGCTGAATTCAGAATCAGGGAACAGAAAATAGACTTGTCTCTTTATTGAGGGTAATTGCAAATTCTCATGGCAAAAGGAGTAAATACTGGGTTAAAAATTTAAGGTCATGAATATAACAATCTATCACACATAAGATCTTCATATGGGTCATTTAAATCTTTGTGTATGCCTGTATTTCCTAAACTCTTTCTATTATTAGGCACTAGTTTAATTTACTTCTTTTTCACTTATTAAAAAAAATCCTATTAATATCCATAAGCACATCTGTCAATTTAACTCATTCTTTTGTGTATAACTAAGTGGCTTAAACAAACCAGTATTTTTTTTTCCCCATACATAATCCCAACAACCACCACATAACCTCCCCCTAAGCCTGGAGGTTATGTGGTGGTTGTTGGGATTCATTTAATGGTTCAATGATTTCAGGACAAATATTTTTATGATATTTTTGTTTTTTTGTTCTGATGTTCCCAAAATAGGTGCTATAACTATGAATACCAATTTTTCATTTACTGTAGGAAGAAGGAAGAATGAAAAGTACCTTTAGTAGACTTTCTCTTCTTGACCAGAACCATGACAGGTGGCCATACCTGGCCAGAAATGGCTCTGGAGAAAATGATTAGGATGGAGGATAAGTCAGTTAGTGACCTCAATGTCTGCCACATCTAGGATATAGACACAAGAGCAGGCTGATCAGGTCCAAATGCCATAAGTATTTTTATGTCCCATCCTAGATATTTGGATGTTTCTTTTCAAAAGGATTTTTCCAGTTCCCAAGTAAGTAGCACACCTTTATGACACTTTACTACAGCCTCACCAACATTCTTTGAATACTAAGGAGGTTGAACATTTTCTATGCGCTCTTTAATAACTTTTTTGGATTGTTTCCATTTATATTTTTCATTTTATTTTAAAAAATTATTTTCTTAGACATTTCAAAGGGATCTTTAAGAATTAAATATATTAACTTTAAAAAAATCACATGTTGCCAATTTCCCTTTATTATTGAAATGTTCCATTTTAGAGATATTTAAACATTTTAAATACATTTTTCTTGTTTGGCTAGTTGTTTTATAGATATTTGATTTCTATAGGACTATTGCTAAACTATAAGACATATTTGCATGAAATAGAAAAAGACATCTTTTCCACAGGACATTGTGTTTCCATTGGTTAGATAATAATTAAATCTTAGGGATTTTGCTAGAGCAAGTCACTTGCCTGCCATCTTTCAGAAACATTTCCTAAATAAGCTCACAACTCCACAACTTCTGTGTGTGAGTGGTGCCTTCTTAGATGTCGTACCCTCAAAGGCTGTATGTCTAAACTTCCTTCACCCAGTGTACAAACGTAGTTTGTACTCTGGAATCAGAGAAGATTCCTGTAAATAGTTAAATTGCACAAAAAGAAGATTATTAAGAATTGGTCTCTGTGGGAGACTAAAAATAAGGCATAATTGGCTTCTGAATCAATTAAAGTCATTAAAAATGTGTCTGTTCAAAGATTTCCTACTTTGAATTAATTAAAGATAAATTTAAGAGTATATTACAATTACAGTAATAACACACAATGGGAGTTATCAAACTGAAATTTAAAAGAGAAATAAGTGATAGACTTCTGTGTTTTAAAGACAGTGTTTTCAAAATTAGTATAAACTTCATTTAACAAAGTGTTTGTAAACTTAGTGTTTCTGAGTAAGCAAAGTGAAGGTAGAAGGAAACTGAATACTAAGTTTGTATTACTAGTCTTTTGTTAATTGGTTGTGCTATTTTGTGAAATCACTTAATTCCTATGGGTCTCTAGTTTTTGCATGTACAAAATATAAACCGTGATATTGGACCTGTGTAGCACCTAAAAGTATTACAATAGTTATTTGCAAAGAATATAATAAAGTCAAAAGGGTACAACTTATTTAAATATAATTTAAGCAGGTAGTATTATTCTTACAATGCCTTTAAATATATTAGGTATCATATTTGCTTATTTGATTTTAAATGATTAAATAAAGAAGAAATGTATTTACTAAAATTAAAATCCTGTGATCAGTAGGAAAGTAAAGTGAATTACCTGTCCTTCCTTGGTAGGTGTATTGTAAGGTTAATCTGGCTTGACTGCATGGTTTGGTGAAGAAAACTGATATGGAAGAGAAAGATTTTACTCTAATATTAACCGTAAACTGAGTTTTCTTAAAAAAATCACATAATTTAGCCCTAAAGTATGAGACACAAAACCAAGTATCTATGTTCCCTCTGATTTTATATACATCCTGAATTTTTTCTCTCAGCCTTTGGCAATCTCAAACCTCATCCACTGATGGGAGATATGAATATGTAAAAAAGGTATTAGTTGCAACTTTTGTTAATAAATATAAACAGTTTTGGCTGGTTCTACATAGAAAAATCTTCGACCAAAAAAGAAACAAAACAAAACAAACAAACAAAAAACCACTTAGCACCTGAATTCTAAAAACAACAACAATAAAAAAAATTATCCACCTGAACTTTTTGGCTAGGCACACATTTTAATTCCAATATGATTTTCTCAAGGGCAACTTCCATGTGAGTTATTTAAAGGACAACAAATACAATATTAGAGACAGTTTTTTTCGGAAATCATTTAAATTAATCTTATATGCTGTGATGGTCTGGGATTATAGTTTAACTGTAGATATGTGTCTTTTCCATTTTTTTCCATATTTTCTCAGTTCCAAAAATGGGTCCAGGTTGTCCCACAGTTCCATGCCCCACAAAGGGAGGAGACTAACAGACTGAGAAATGGAGAAAAATTAGTGGGTGCCACCACTGGAGGAATAAGGATCAAGCTACAACAGGGACCCCACAAATAATTTTCAGAATCCTGATTTTTAAAGGCTATTTTCATTAAAAAATGAGTTGCTTTTTGTTGACATAATATATAAAAGTTTAACTATAATTCTGGTTCAATTAGTAATTGTCATCACTGTAGAGATAAAGTCTAAACTAATAAATAAACTACTTAAAATAAGAGTATGTAATTAATTATGTAGTACCAAAACACAGTGTATATTTTAGCTTTAGGGGCAATGTTGTTACAGTTTTACTGATATGGTGTATTGTTTATAATTTTAGCTACTAGTCTCCTTTTCTCTAACTATTCATCAACTTTTATATGTATGGTTGAAGAGAGTAGAAGTCAACTTTCATAAATTTAAACCTAAATCTTTTAAATTTATTGCATACGCTCAAACCCATGGCAAGATTTCAATATAGTCGATTAAATATTAGATAAATAGGATATTGCATAAAATAATTGGATTTTGTTATGAGTGAGGCAGGGCTAATAAAAAAGGGCTGGTTTTTATTTTAGATAGGTTGGGATTTAAATGAGAATTACAAAGTTTTATTGTGTCTTTGCAGCACTATTCTGACATTTCTAGTGATCTCAATAAACTTTCATTGCCCTATAACAGTTTATTAAGCTACAGGGTCTTCATAAATATGCAAACTAGCTTAATAAGATTGTCTACCATGATTGCTCATCAATTGAGTATAGAAAGGGCACCAACCCAGTTGATAAAAATGTCTGGTGGTGGAATGGTATGTAGCATTTCTAATCTTATGCTTATTTTTCTTAAAGGGGGCCATAAACTGTTAAAATAATAGAATCACATTATTAGAATAAGAAGTTGACCATTTTGTCCATTAGACTTTGTAACTTTTGTGTAGTTACATTTTACAAATCTTTAAACAGTCTTTATAGATGTAAATTTAACTCCTGACAATTTTTATTTTATTACACAAGAATTTATTGTTTGGGAAATAAATTGTTGGAAAATTAAATGGGTAAAAATTTGGTCTTTAAGTGGATAGGGGAAATGCATGTTTATAAAGGAAACTATAGAATGAAGAATTTATTTAGACTAATGTCTACTTTTCTATTGGGAGAAAGTTTATATTAATATTTTAAAAACAAAGGTGATGCATTAGTGTTTTAATACTTTTAATATGAAATAATTACAGATTATTAAAAAGTTGCAAAGAAAGGTACAGAGCAGTTCCAAGTGATCTTTCTCAAACATCCAAAGCGGATATTCCACATAATCACAGGACAATATCAACAACAAGAATATGAAATTGGCACAATCCAATGAGTTTAGGTGGACTTCACAATTTATCTATCATCTCTCTCTGTGTAGCTCTAGGCAATTTTTTCACATGTACAACTGTGTGTAATCACTTCCACAATCATTATTCTCAACTGAACATCACTAGGAGAATCCATTGTATACAGCTTATATGACCATATTCATCTCTTCCCTTTTTTTCCCATATCACGGCAACCACTAAGCCATTCTCCATTCCTATAAGTATGTTATTTTTTGGTCTTTACAGATATGAAATATTATTATATAAATTCTTTTACTATTTACTCTTTTCATGTAGAATAAGTCTTTTTAAAGTTCATTCAAGTTGCTGTATGCATCAATATTATTGAGAAGTACTCCATGGTATAAGATATGCCTTTACCTTTTGAAGGACATTTGGATAGCTTCCAGTTTGGGGCTTATATGAATGAAACTGCTATGAACTTTGTATATAAGCACCTCTGTGAAAATAAGTCTGGGATAAATGCTCAAGAACGCACTTGCTGATCATGTAATAAACACATTTTTAGTTTTGAAAGGAACCACCAAATTGTCTAGAATGGTTATACTACTTACATTCCTATTAGAAACATGTAAGTGATTCAGTGTCTCTGCATTCTTGTCAACATTTGGTGTTTTCACTATTTTTCATTTAAGGTACTGATAGGTGTGTAACAGTATCATACTGTGGTTTTAATTTTCATTTCAGTATGGAATAGTTAATGTTGAACACATTTTACTTCAATTTTCTTTAAGATTTTAAAGTGCTATATTAGTCAAGAAATTTCCAGACAAACAGAACCAATATAATAGGAATAGGACATCTCACATACATGTATAGGAGAGAGAGAGAGAGAGAGAGAGAGAGAGAGAGAGAGAGAGAGAGAGAGAGACAGAGAGAAAGAGAGAGAAAAANGAGAGAGAGAGAGAGAGAGAGAGAGAGAGAGAGAGAGAGAGAGAGAGAGAGACTTATTTTAAGACATTGGCTTTTACAAATATGGGAGTTGGCAAGTCTCAGATTGGAGATTCAGGTAAGAGTTGATGTTGCAGTCTTGAGTCTAAAGCCTAGAAACTCCTGCAGAATTTTTATATGCAATTCGGAGACAGAATTCCTTCTGTTTCTTCAGGAGAACTTAGTTATTGGTCTTAGGATCTTCAACTAATTTAATGAGGCCTATCCACATTATGGAACATATTCTGCTTTATGTAAGGTTAACTGATTTTTAAATGCTATCTAAAAATAAATTTCTAAAAATACTTTTAGAGTAATACATAGTCTGGTATATGACCAAACAACTGTTCAGTATAGAAAAATCAACAGATAAAATTGATCAGCACATATATTTTTGATCAAATGGAGTTTTTAAAAAAATTATTAAAAATGTGTGGTAAGATACATAACTAAATTTATCAGTTTAACCACTTTAAGTGTACATTTCTGTGTCATTAAACACATCATATTATTGTACAACCATCACTATTGTCCATCTCTAGATTCTTTATATCTTGCGCAACGAAAACTCTGTATTCACTAAATAACAATCCCTGCTTCTCCCTTTCCTCAGACTCTGACAGCCCCCATCCTACTTTCTGTCTCTGTGAATTTCACTACTCTGCCTCAGAGAAGCAGAATCATATAGCATTTGCCCTTTACGACTGGTTTACTTCATTTAGGATAATATTTTTCAAGGTATATACATGTATAGTATGTGTCAGAATTTTCTTCTTTTTTAAAGCTGAGTAATATTCCTTTATATGAGTATGGGGATACTACATTTTACTCATCTGTTCATCTGTTGATGGACACTTGGATTGCTTCCATCTTGTGACTTTTGTGAATAATGTTGCTGTGAACATGAGTGTGTAATTATCTGTTTGAATCCTGATTTCTATTCTGTCAATACAGACACAGAATGGAATTGTTGGACCATAGTTTAGTTCTGTGTTTCATTTTTGATAAATATCATACTGTTTTGTACAGCGGCTACACCATTATATTTGTGCCACTAGTATATACAGAAAGACTCCAATTGTACCACAATCTCACCTACTCTTGTTATTTTTTTCTCAAGAACTTTTTACTTGAATTTGTTTATTTAATAGAGGCATCAAGATTTATTAGCAAATGCGCTTGCTAAATTGTACTTCTTGAACAGAGTTAATAAACACAATTCAGAAGATTGGATTTCAGTCTTGGCTCTGCAGTTAAGACTGTGGAACTTTGGTCAGATCACTTAATGATTTTTTTTATTTGTTTATGCCTCTTTATTTTTTCAGGTTCTTCAAAAATAATTACATTTCATTTAATTTCTTTACATAGTTATTAAATTTGCTAGCTTTAAATATGTTCTGGAAAATGTCCAGGACAGTATGAAACAGTTCACTAGACAATATTTGTGTCAGTGTTAGCGCTGGATCATGATAGTCACTTAATGATTTTAAGGGAACAACAGCCAGGTGTGGTGGCACATGCCTATAATCCCAGCTACTTTATTATCAAACTTGATTTTATTTTTACCTCACAACAGTACCAGGAGTTGTATCAGTTACTCTCATATCATATAAATGAAGAAACCAACGTTCATAAAAGCAAAGCATCTTGCCTGTGTGTAGGAATGGAGCCAGTCTAGGGTAGTGCTAGACTGGAATGTCCCTCTAAGGCTCAAGACTTCCAGGTTTGCCCTCATCTTGGCGTTACTGGGAGGTAGTAGAACCTTTAGGAGGTGGGACCTAGTGGGAGAATTTAGGTTGTTGTGCCTTTGAAGAGAATTGTGAGACGCAAGGTTTGCTTTCTCTTTGCAGCCAAACTGCCATAAGGGAGTGGCTTCCTCCCCCAGGCCCTCCAGCTGTCCTGTACTGCTTCACTATAAGTCCCAAAGCAATGGGGACTTATAGTGGTTATCAAATGGTTATCAAATAACCAAGGACTGGAACCTCCCAAACTGTGAGCCAAAGTAAATCTTTCCTCTTTTAAAGTTTATTATCTCAGCAATTTTGTTATAGTGCTAGAAAGCTGATTAAAACAGGTGACCATCTCCCAGTCTTCATCCAGCCTCAGCACATTCAGTTCCATGGGAGTCATTTTCCAAAGAGGTAATTTTATCTTTTTGATCTTAGTGAGTTTTAATTTTGATTTTGCTTATAGTAATTGTCAGAACAACTTAGTTACTAACAGGGGCTACCATTTTAGGACATCCTATTTTATTCAGCTAATTACTTTTTGGAGAATTTGTTACTTTATCATAAAATTGTATGATATTGCATTCATTGTTATTAGAATATATCCCAAGAATCTATAAATTTTATTTTTCTGGCTATTCTACATTTTTTTGTGTTATATTTATAATTTATTCACCTAAATATCTTCTCCATGAAAATGTAAGCAGTAACATAAAGGTGTCTTAAGGGTCTAGCACTTGATTTAAAGATGAACAAATCAATTCCACTAAAACAAGCACCAAAATCGCCATCACCACCCACAGGCAGCGAATGTGTCAGAGGGTGGTGCAGAGGGTGTTGGTAAATAGGAAGGAGTGTGCGATTTTACAGTCCTTTTGAAAAATAGTCTAAGTTTGGTAGGGATTCTTTTTATGATGTTTTCTTGGGGCTAAAATCTGACACTTCATCATTCTTGATTTGTGGGAACCCTTACTCCTCTTGCTTTCACGTGTCATTTATTTCATAGGCTTAGCACAAACTTTCCTAAACTAACTTTCTAGAAAGAAAGTGTTTCCTGTTTTTTTTTTTTTTTTGGTGAGAGAAGGGCACTGTGGGTAACTCATGGAAATGCAACATAGCTATCAAATATGTAAGAAGCCAGCTATGTACATCAGGAAATGTGATGCAGTTCTATTTAGTCTCAGTAGAAGGTTATAAGAAATTCTAAATATCCTTGGCTGAATATAGCATAAAATTCTGTACTCCACATTTCTTTTCTCATGTATGCCTAGTTTCTCTACCTTCTCTTTCCTCCTTGGTTTGTAGACACAGGCTTGCGGTAGCCGTGAAGCCAATTGACAATGAAGGTTTTGTCACTAAAGGAGGAGGTTTCTTCACTCTGTAATATGTCCACAGACAGTAACTATATCAAGTCTCCACTTTACATATGCAGGGTGCTTTTTATCAGTAGAAAATGAAAGTTCAGAGAATAAGCACAAGCCAAACGTGTTTAAAAGGAAAAATAGCTAAAAGAATGAGGTTAGTGGGTCATATTTTTACTAAAGACAACATACACCAATGGTATCTCGTATTTGCTCAATCCTTTTGTGCTTTCTTAACCTTTTATTCCTGGCCTTCCATACTGACCTGTTTTCTCAGTAAGTTTACTCTGAAAAACAAAAGGAAAAGTTTGCTTTTATATTTATTATTTTCATCTGAAAAAATAAATGAAAGTACAGTTGGACATCTTTAACATACATTGGTGACAACTTAATGTCATAAAAACAATTTTGCACACTTATTTACAACATATATTGCATGATCAACTTACTTTGTTTAAGCTTGCCAACTCTACTGGTGTTATGAATTATCAACAGCAATTCAGATGTCACTATAAATAACCTGGCTGTCCTAATCAGTTAAGGCTGACATAAGAAAAATTCTATAGACTGGGTGGCTTAAACAACAAACATTTATGTCTCACAGAAGGCCAAGATCCAGGTGCCAGCAGACTCGATGTCTGTCGGGGTCCCAAGTCCTGGTTCATGAATGGCTGCCTTCTTGACATAATTTTGCTTGTGGAAGGGGCCAGAGAGCTCTCTGGGGTTCCTTTTAGAAAGGCATTAATGTCATTTATGAGGGACCTACCTCATGACTCAATTATTTCTCAGAGGCCTACCTCCTAATAGATTTAACTTGGGGATTAGAATTTCAACAGAATTTGAATTAGAATTTTAGGTGAACACAAACATTCAGTCCGTAACACTAATCTTCTTTCCCACTAGTGAATCTTGGGAGGTGACTATGATCTGGTGGTTGTAAAATCTAATTTTTCTTCTATCCCAAAGGAAAAGCAATTGATGTATGATCACCTCAGCTGAAGACAGAAGAGCATTTCATTTTATATATATATATATATATATATTTTTTTTTTTTTTTTTTTTTTT
>NW_026000075.1:20190225-20360296 GCF_001458135.2 Marmota marmota marmota | reverse complement strand
AATTTATATTTTTTTTTTTTTTTTGTTGTTGTTGTTTTTTAAAGCTTCCATAAGAATGTGACTGCCAGAGTTTTACAGACAAAAGTGGAAAAACACTGAAGTAGAAGTCAGAGTAATTAAAACTGTTCTTCCTTGAGGAGCTGAGTAACCTTGGGTAGCTCAATCTGTTTTGCTCTCTTTCTTCCTTCCTTCTTTCCTTCTTCCTCCCCTTTTTTTATGAGGCTAAGAATATTTGCTCCACCAGTATCTTTTGTTTCTAAAAAGGATCATGAGAAAAAGTTACAGAGAGCAATTTTAACAGTAATTGCTTGTGTAAAATAGCATACTAATATTATTGACAGAGAAACTGGGTGAACTGTTTTACTGTTACCATGCTAAATAGGCTTAAGTGGCAGATTTGTACTGTACATTAGAGACTTATTTTGGGAAATATTCATTTAATAATGCTCAGGGAAGATGGAATAAGACATGTTCCAGGACTGAATGTGTTTGTATATGAAAAAGCTCCATTAACCAGGGAGTCTTTTCCATTTCAAAAATCAATAAAAATGCTTCCTTTTAGAAGTCCTTTGTGAAAATATAAAAGGTCAAGATTTCTCTATTTTCTTTCCTTTAAAAATGTTACTTTATTACAAAACTTATTAAAAAAACAAGAAATATGAGACAAAAATTGCCCACAGAAACCTAATCGATATTTTTTTGTATCTGAGTTATTTTTCTAATCACGAGCCACATTCACTAAAACTTTTAGATTTTGAGGTAAATAGATTTCTATAGTTTATGCTTTTATTTATTATTATACCATAGTTTTTTTTACCCCATTTTATTGGTCTTTTATTACTTTAAAACATTTATTTTCTCTTCAACTGCTTTTAGCCAGTATCCAGCCTAGTGTATATCATTCTATCTGTTCTCCATCATGAACCTCTTTGAAATCAGCAGATATAGATCTCTCTCATGCTTTTAAAATAGCTTCATGGTATTCAATAATGAGGAATTTTTTTTCTATTGCTTCCGTACTGTTAGTATTCAGTGTTTGTCTATTATGTATGTGTCCTGTGTACTTAGTGACCTACTATGTGTCAGGCACTATTCTAGGTTTTAGGAAACATACATGGATGAAACCAAAATCCCAACCCTTATAGACTTGTGTTAGAGAGAGGGGAGAGAGCCTGTAAAACAATAAACATAATGTACTACTGAATTATTGAATGTGTTAGATATGTTGAAGGATATGGAGGAAAAAAGCAGTGAAACAGGAAAATGCATTTGAGAGTATAATTTTAATTGAGTAATAAAGAAAGTCCTCATAGATTAGGAGGAATTTGACTGAAGATTTGAAGAAGAAGAAGGAAATAGGTGGGGAGGGGCTTTCAGGGCAGAGGGAACATCTTTGCAAAAGCCTAGAAGTAGGAGTGTGTGTGTATGTGCAGGGGCCACCAGGAGGCCAAGGGGGCTGGCTGGAGTACACTTCAGGATGAATACAACTAGAGAAGTAAGAGGAGCACCACGTCACTTGGGGACTTACAAGTCCACATAGTCTTTAATAGTTTTGAGTGAATCAAGGTACCATTTCTGAGTTTCAACCACAAGTATAAAATTATTCTGTCATTCAATGTTAATTTGGAGAAGTAGTTAGAAAGATTTTTTTTCCTCCCTAACTACTATAGAATATTTTGCAATATAATATATCACACTTGGTTCATTCACCATCCTATTAGTGGATATTTATGATATTTACAATTTTTGAATACTACAAATTTTGTTAAAAATACTGCTACATATCTCCTTGTACACATGTGTCAGAGTTTCTTTCTGTAGTATACATTCTCAGAAGTACAAATGTGGGATCATTTTGTGCTTATTAAGAATCCCTTCTCTTGGAGCTGGGGTTATGGCTCAGTGGTAGAATGCTCACCTGGCATGTGTGAGGCACTGGGTTCAATCCTCAGCACCACATACATATAAATAAGTAAAGGTATTGTGTCCATCTACAACTAAATTTTTTTTTTAAAAATCCCTTCTCTAATTTTTTTATTAAGATAGTTCTTCTTTTATCTTAATTGATTTTGAGTTCTATTTTTTTGTATTCTAGTCTTCAATCTCTTCAGAATTTAAGTTATAGTTTTTATAACTTAAAATAAGTATATCTAAAAGTAAGTCTAGTAAGATTCTAATTTCCTTGTCATGGAGACTTGAGTTTTCCAATATTGTTTTTGAATAGCGAATGTGCATATGTGTGTATTAGATAGAGTAGCCAGAATAATGGCCTCCCACAAATGTCCATATCCTAATCTCTGGACTATTTAAATTACCTTACAGAAGAAAAGGGATTTTGCAGATGTAATTAATGTAAGAATCTTGAAATAGTGAGATTATCTAGATGGGTCCGATGTAATAACAAGTGTCCTCTTAAGAGGGGAATAGGAGTTTCAGAGTCAGAAGTCAGAGGTGATGGCAGAAACAGCTCAGACTAATACAGGGAGTAGGCCACAGACCAACGAACGTGGGTGTCCTCCACAAGAGGCAAGTAAACAGCCTCCAGAGGCTGGACAAGAAGCTCAGAAGGAATACAACCCTGCTGACACCTTGATTCAAGGGTTTGTGACCTCCAGGATTGTGTTTGTGTTGTGTTGTCCTAATACATTTTTACTATTTTAAACCACTCACTATATTTTTGGTAATTTGTTATGGCAATAGAAAAGCCCTGCTATCTATTTGTTTAGTAACTGGTACTTTTAATTTTATAGAGGTGAGATTTTCTGAAGCTGAGGAGTTGTGTAATTAAATTTTTAATTAGTATTTCTAAATCCCTTGTCCAGATTGATAAGCAAATCACACTTCCACTAAAATTTCATACAGAGCTATGAGATATTATTATTATTTTCTTCCTCTCTGATTGATGAAGACTAGTACCCCAGTTTATTTCTAATTTGCATATCTTTGATGAGTCATTTGAATTTCTTCATTTGACTCTTCATAACATTTGTCTGTTTTGTTTTTTTCTAAATTATCCTTTTTTTATGCCTGACTGTTATTTTTTAATGTTTTTTAAAAAATTTATTCTAATTTGTTATATATGACAGCAGAATGCAATTCTATTCATATTACACATATAGAGCACGATTTTTCATGTCTCTGGTTGTACACAAAGTAGAGTCATACCATTCATGTCTTCATACATGTACTTAGGGTAACAATGCCCATCTCATTCCACCATCTTTCTTATCCTCATGTCCTCTCTCTTCTCCTTCCTCCCTTTTGTCCTATCTAAAATTTGTTATTCCTCCCATGCTCCCCCACCATTCCGCATTATGAATCAGTATCCTTAGAGAAAACATTCAGCATTTGGTTTTTTGGGATTGGCTTACTTAACTTAGCATGATATTCTCCAACTCCATCCATTTACCTGCAAATGCTATGATTTTATTCTCTTTTAATGCTGAGTAATACTCCTTTGTGTATATATACCACATTTTCTTTATCCATTCATCTACTGAAGGGCATCTAACTTGGTTCCACAATTTAGCTATTGTGAATTGTGCTGCTATAAAATTGATGTGGCTGCATCCCTAGAGTATGCTGTTTTTAAGTGTTTGGGTATAAACTGAGGAGTGGGATAGCTGGGTCAAATGGTGATTTCATTCCCAGTTTTCCAAGGAATCTCCATACTGCTTTATGAATGGCAGGAACTATTTGAATCTTATAGATAACTCTTAATCTATTGTGTAGGTTGTAAATGTTTTTCTCTATCCTTTTTAAAATATTGTTTTTGTTGTTTTACCCTAGAAGAAAATTATTTTAAATTTTATGTATTAAAAATGCCTATCTTTTATAATTTCTTGGTTTCCTCTCCTGTTTTTATCTTGACATGGAAAAGACTCATTTACCTGAAGGATCATTTTTAGTTAAAAAAAAGTAATGGCAACATTGCATGGGAGTCCTGTGTTCATATGAAGGGTACAGCTTCTGTGGTTGTTTTCAGTTTCTCTGTGAGCCCTACTTGTGTGTTACAGCCATGGGAGAGTATCTCTGATACTAAATATAAGATGATTATTCTTATGAATATATGAGATCAATGTTAAAGTGTTTAGGAAGTTTGAATTATTGCCATTTTTCTTTAGGTACAGATGTAATTGTCCATTTTTATTGGTTTTATTGGTCAAACTAGTCAGAAGAGCTAGAAACAACATAATTTGAGCCATTCTAACTGTTGCTGTAACTGTTTTGTGACTAGACTAACTTGTTTTGTTTGCTTTGACCCTACTAGCTAAATCTCTGAAAGCAGTAAAATTGACCTGCTTTGAGCAAAGTTTGATTTTACTGTGTCTTCTGGGATGCTTAGCTATGAAGCATGGAACAGGATGAGTAATTCTTGAATGCAAATTTTGATTGGAGCCTCTCTAAACACAACTGCATCTCTAGGAATGGATAGTGTGTCTAGAGAGCCAAAATGTCTCCTGAGCCAATAATGGAATAGGAATGGGCTCACAACCATGCTGGATTGTGTGTTGACCACCAAAACGTCACAACATGTGTTTTCCCCCTTGGAGAACCTTTGATTTGCATTTAGATTATGATTTTCTAATTACAGAGAAAATTGGATCACATTCTAGCTTGTGTTTCATATATTTACAGCAAATTCACCTAGCTGGTTTTAACTTTGATGTCCTCATCTATAAAAGAAGAGATGCTATTACTTTATCTGTCTGCCCTGAATTACAGGACTGATATAAACAGCCAGTAGAAAATGGAATGAAACCTTTCTTTATAGTGATATTAAGAAGGATCTTATTTTAGTCTTTTGGATTAATTATTATTTTTTTCTGCTGCAAAATGTAAAATACATTGGTTTCAGTTTTCCTTCATTTCCCCAAGTTAAAGTTCATTTTTACCATTCTAATAGGAAATAATAAAATTTGAATCAGCTGATGTAGCATTTTCAAAGGATTAACAAAAAATCTAAATATCTCCAGAGAAATAATCTTAGATCTCTTATGTTTTGGAGTTAATGGTTTTAACATATACAAAATTGATACATAGCAATTTAAATAATAATTGACATTCTTTGATTACTTATCATCAGCTAATTACTGTTTGAAGCACTTAGCATGAAATCCTGCAACAGCTTTACAGAGTATATACTATTATTATACCCATGTTACAGATGAGGGACTTGGAGCACAGAGAGCTTAGTGATTTCCCAAAGATCGGTAGCTGTACAGTGGTAGAATCAAGATTTTTAGGCAGGAGTTCTGATGCCAGACTTTGTGCTCTTAACTACTACACTATACTTTGTTAATTTATTTTCCTTTCTCCTTGACAACTCTGCTGGATCTGTTTCAATTTCTTTACCATTAGAAAGGGAAAAGTTTAGGGTCAGCATTTTCAGACTGGTTCTCTATTCAGCCATGGAAAGTAATTTGAAGTTCTACTTGTGGTAATAGAAGTGAGAATTGTGCTGGGTTTTGCCTTGCATAAGCTGTGTGTGTAATTAAGGAAGCTTTCAGATATAGGGGTTCTACAAGTAAGTAGAAGTCAGAAAAAAAAAAGAAGTCAAATTGCTATTGCTGGTATGTCAGTAAAAAGATAATTAAGTGCAAAATGGCTAGTTTTGCTGCTTTTATTTGGCTAAAGAAATGAGAGAGATAAAAATCATTTAAACTGATTTTGTTTCTGGTGGAGAACTAACAGGGATAATTCTTTGAGCCATTATTAGAGCAATTTTAATATTCTGGATTTAAAGATGCATCTTCAGTGCCTTGTGTCTCTAATGAGCAATGCTAGATAAGCCCACGAGGACAGTTTAATACAGAAGTGCAGTCTGTAAGTGCTATAAACACCCCTTATTCTTTGGTCTTTGCTTCTCCAGATCTCTTTATTTCTTTTTTTCCTTCTAAAAATATGTGTTTAGAAAGTGATATGCTCAAGAGGCTGCTTCATTCTGGAGGCAGTAAGACAGACAGCGCATCATGTCCCCATCTTGGAGCAACTGCTGGACAGTCCCGGTTCTTTCCCATTCTTTTTGTATTCATAGGATATTTCTCTTAATGATATCCATTATATATGTCTTTTTTGGTCTTTTACTTAAAAAATCATTTAAAATAATTTCCAACTTACAAGAAAAACTGCAACAATCAAGCAACTTTTCCCTTGAACCCTTCCACAAAGTTGCTGACATGAATCATCTTTACCCTAGCAGCTAGTTTGTATTCCTTATGAAACGCATATTTTTCTATGTAACCACAATATAATCATCAAAGTCAGGAAATTGACATTGATATACTACTCCCATTGAATCCTCTGACCTCATTCAAGGTTTTGCCAATTGTCCTAATAATGTCCTCTATGACAGAAGGATCTAGTTTAGAATTGTACATTGCATTTAGTTGTCATTTTTTTTTCATCTCCTTTCATCTGGAATCCTCAGTCTGTCTCTGACCTTGATGCTTTTCAAGATTACATGCAGTTTGTTTTTTAGAATCCCTCATCTGGATTTGTCTGATGTTTCTTTGTAAGAAAAAAAAATTGGTGTATGTATTTTTGGTAGGAATATCACAGAAGTGATTTCTGTGTTCTTTTCATTGCATCCTGTCAGGTGTGACATAAATTCTATTTGCTTCTGTGCTGGTGATGTTAACTTTAATCTTTTCATTGAGGTGGTGTTTGTCAAGTTTATCCACTGTTGAATCACTCTCCTTTTCTGTATACTTAATAGGTGTTTTGTAGCAATTTGAGGCATTGCAAATGCCCTGCTTCTTATTAAATGTTACCTACTAGTTTAGCATCTGTAGATGTTTAATTAAAAGCTGAATTATTTGTTACTAATGACATTGTGTGGTATGATGATTTTTCTAATTCAGTTATTTCTTCTACATTAGTTGTTATTCTGTTGTAAAAAGTTTTACATTCTCTTCATTTATTTATTTATATCAGTATAGTCTCTTGTGTTATTTAATGGGCTATAATCTATTACTAGTATTATGCATTTTGATGCTCAATTTAACACAGATTTGGCCAGTGGGACTCCTTCAAGCTGTTCTCTGTTCTTTTAACACATCTCTGTTATTATTTAAATGCTTTTTTAATGTTGGCTTAAGCTCAGAATTTTCTTCTACTTTGCCCTGTTTCACCTGTTTCTCCAAGGAATCCTGCCTCCTTTCAGGAAAGAAGAGTATTTAGAAACCAAGATCTGTCACTGGGTGTGCTCATAGCTTTTGGAGTGGCTCTGCTCTCAGACCCTTTCACTGTATAGAACTATGAAATACATATTCACATGTGTGAGATATATAAATACATATTTATATGAACACTTACTTGGATATTAATATAGTTGAAAACCACAAATTACATTAATACCTCCACTTCTAATATGACATTGCAAAGTTTGTTTCAGTTTTGTCTCTTTCCATATTTGTGGCTCCCTTCTCTAAAAGTGAAAAACTCCCATTGTTATTCTCTCTCTCTCTCTCTCTCTCTCTCTCTCACACACACACACACACACACACACACACACACACACACATTTGATTAATTCTTCATATATAACATCTCACTCTATTGAGGGTCCAAACCTCTCAGGGGGCTAGTGCATCACCTGAGGGAGCATTCTTCCTCCCTCCAATAGGACACATGATTGTCTACTTTATCACTCAGATTCTGACTTCTTGAAGATGGCTCTGCCCATGCCCTCACATCCCTGCACTCTGCCCCACCTAGTTCTTTTTGGATTAAATTATCCAATTTCAGGATTGCTGTTACATCTTTTGGGTATTTATATTTGATTCCTAGGTTATAGGAATTACTACTATCTCTTAACAAGATAAAGAAATTCAGGGATTATGTCTCTGGTCAAAGTCACAAGATCAGTGACCAGGAGAAATTCAAGCTAAACTTAGATTGTTCAGTTACCATGTCCAGTGCTGTTATGGTGTAGCTTAGTGTGAAACAATGCAAGAATGTTAAGAGATGAAATGATTGGGTTATAAGAGCCTTAACCCTGTCAATGCACTAATCTCCTAATAGGAATTAACTGAGTGGTGACTGTAGGCAGGTAGGGTGTGGCTGGAGGAGGTGGGTCATTGGGGGTGAGCCTTTAGGGTATATATATATATATATATATATATATATATATATATATATAAAACATTTTTTAAAATATTGTTTTAGTTATACATGGACACAATATATTTATTGTTTATTTATTTTTATGTGGTGCTGAGGATGGAACCCAGAGTCTCACATGTGTGAGGCGAGCGCTCTACCTAAGATCCACAAACCCAGCCCAAGGGTATATATTTTAAGAGCTGAGCTTAGTCTCTTTCTCTGCTTCCTGATTGTCATGCCCTGAGCTGCTTTCCTCCAGCACACACTTCCATCATGATGTTCTGCCCCATCTCAGGCCCTGAAGAATGGAGTTGGTCACCTATGGACTGAAACCTCTGAAACCATGAGCTCCCAAATCAACGTTTTCTCCTTTAATTGCTCCTGTCAGGTCTTTTGGTCACAAGCAGTGAAAAAGCTGACCAAAACAGATGCCTTTTAAGATAGAACCCATCTTGTGATCTAAGCAGGGTTCTCCAGTTTTTTCAGTAGTGATTCCCATCTGTCAGCTCAGTAATCACCCGCAGACCCAGACAACCATGCCTGAGGATAGATATGCTCCTCCAAGTGTGCTAAGGAGCTATCATCCAGGCTCCGATCCCTTGAATTTCCAGAGCGTATCCAGGAGTGAAATTCAGAATGTTCCACAACTGATAAGGCACTATAAGAATGGATACTGGTTATAGTGCCAGGGTATGAATCCTGTAGCCCCTTAAGTTGCCAGGTTTTTTTCCATAAGAGGCTCAGCAGCTGACAGGGCAGCAGTGGCAATATTTGTGGTCTTGAACAGCCACTGTTAACCAGCCAATTTGAACAATGTCGATATTTTAACAATCTGTGTGCCTGTCCAGTGCTTACTGGTAGGAGGTAAGGCCTCCAGGTGCTAAGGAGACAGGATCATAAATCTGTTCACTTGGCAGGTTCAGGAAAGGATGGCAATAGACAAGATTTCCCAGGTACATTCAGGGTAAAACCAATAAACTTAATGTTGGGATGGGAGTGTTTGAAATATTGACACATGTGGTTTGAATTGCTCCTTGTTCCTTTCTGTCAGAACCAGGAAATATCCTCTGTTAGGAATGTTATAACAGAAACGGAAACCACAGGCTCTGAAGGGGCTTGGAGGTTAGAAAATATTCTGAGCGAATTTTCCTTCTTTCTAAGCCCAGAGGAAGTTTTTCCTGAATTAGAGGGAGTCAGAGAGATTAGATTCTCCATGTTCACGAAAGATGAGCTTTGTACATTTGCCATCCTTCCTCAAACTCAGAGTAGGATAGAGGAAAGAAATTCAAATAGCACCGGGAACCCTGTGGAAAGAAAAGATGTGTGCCTGCTTCCTCAGGGGAACCACCAGCTTCCCCTCATGCCTCAGTAATGGTGGAGCAGTAGAATAATTTTCTCGTTTCCTAATAGAAGCTTAAGAAATGGGGCAGCCTTAGTAGGCAACCTATAGCTGCAGAATCATTTTTGTACTCCAGAGGCATGAGGATACCGTGCTTTATGGAGCAATGTTTTAGGAAACAAAGAACAACTCAACAATGACCACCATGACACAGTAATGATGATGTCTTAGAGGAAGCCAAGATGTATATATGGATGGATAGTAACTCAGACACAATAGCTATCCAGTGCTTTATTACAGGCAAGAGAAACAATATGATAACTGAGTGCAGTCACAGGGAAAATGGGGTAATCTCTGAACTGTCTTCTCTCTTGGGAACTAGGAATTTTAGTTTATAAATTAAGTCTGGTTATTGAAAAGTAAGAAGTTATATTTTATGCTCACTTGAGTTAGTGAACTGCCATTCTTCTCTCTACACCTGGTACTAATCAGTAGCAGGATTGTGTACTTTTCTTTCCAAGATGGCCCAAAGGAAACTGCCCATGTGTGAAAGGGACAATTCTGACTCAGCAGTACCAACAACTCATAGATGCTCAATGCTGGCAGAAACTTTTGAACTCCACAATTTTGCAAGTGACAGTGACTTGGGGGAATGTAATTATCCAGGACACTTTTACCCACATATAGCATCTGTTCTGCAGTCAGCCCCTGCTGCTTGAATACACTTTGGCAGTAGGCTTAGACTGAGGCACAAAGGAGTCAAGCAGCTTGACCGGGCCACGCAGAGAGGTGGTCGCTCAGTCCACCTTGAGATGTAGGACCTTCCTGGCATTCATTTATCTGCTATAAACACGGGTCTTCCTGCCTTATGAATGCAGCTGCAGTCTCTTGCTGAAAATTTTGCCTTCTTTCACATAGAAGGCGTAATTAAGAACACAGCTGCAAATTGGCTCTTCTCAACAATTTTCCCTGCTGTCCCATAAAATGTGAAAAATATGGGCCAGTACATTGATTAGACAGACTCTTAGGGTTGAATTGTGTATAATCTACCCACTTCTGTCACTTTGCAATAATTTTTTTTGCTCTTCCACTGGAATTTAAAGAAGTGAATGGAAAATAACGGTAGCCTGCATGTTTCTTGGTTGGACATTTCATGGACACAGCCATGCACGTCCTCCTGGGAGTAGGTAACACATATGCATTGTATCTTGTAGAGAGAATATTGATCTGTTTATCTCATCTCTGAATTTTATGAGTGAAGAAACTAGTCATTTATTTTAGGTCTGCCCATCTGTGAGATGAAGAGGGAAAGGAAACGTATGTGAGTGTACACACTTCCTCAGGGGGTCTTCTTTCCATTTTGGTGGCGTTGTATGGTGTAGCGGATTTACTGTGGACACTGGAGTCAGAAGAGGTGGGTTCAAGTCCCATATCTACCACTGAATAAGTGATCCAAGACATCAAGCAATTAATTTAATCTCTAGGAGCTTCTGTTTCTCTGTCATGCTGTAAGAGTGATTATTAGTCTTATAGGAGTTGTTGGGAACACCTAATATCTTACAAACTTAGGCTAGTACAGTGTTTGGCCCATGGTATGTGCTCAATAAATTGTGTGATTACCCAAATCTTCACTGAGACATATACAAGCCTGTTAAAAGGAAAGAGGGTAATCTAGCTTTATTTTCATTGAATCACCATTACAACCGTACAAAATGATTTTTATTAGACTGGGGCTGTTAAATTTGAGGAAAAGATGGAGAATATTGCTTTGTATAAGCTCTCTGAACATCCTGTATTGAAAGAAAAATACCCAACAATGAAACCTCTTGTAACCTAGTTCTAAAAGCAAAGAGAGAAGTGGTCCTGCTGCATTGACTTTTAAAGCAAGCTACCTATGGAGGACAAGGTACAGAGAAAGCACCATAAAGACATGGGCTACATTTTCTTCCGTCTTTATTCACTTCACTCTGGTTCTTATCCAAATAATGAGCTCCAGAGAGTTCTTGCCGGTCTCACAGCAAGCTCCCAACTGAATTTTCCCACTCAGGTTCTCTAGTTAGCAGCGGACAATGCACAGCTACCTCCTCTGTCAATGCATCCTGATAAATGGCTGGGTCACTGTGGAAAATGTGGCCCTAGACTATGGGATGAAACAATAGTAAGGGGGGAGGTGCTTGGTCTTACATGCCCCCCCCCCCAAGCAGAGGCAAAATGGCAAGGTGTAAAACAACATCCTGCAATGGTGGGGGACTGACACTGTTCCTACTGGGCTGCTGTCCTACTTAAGCTCCTCAGGAAGATCCAGCAGGAAGAAAAGCCAGGGTTCAGTGCTTTGCACAGGCACAGTTAATGCACCTGTATCCTCCCTGCAGATGTAAAGTCAGAATCTAAATCCACGGAGGACATCTCCAATCAGAAGTTAATGCGTTCCATTAAGCGTTTTTCAGCTTTTCTATACTCTTATAACCACCCCCTTCAGTCCTGCCTACCACATTTATTCATAAAGAAATGAGCTAGAGAAATAAAAGGACATGCACATAAATAACATTCTTTGTAGAATAAAACAGATGTGTAAATCTCTTTGCTGGTACTTATTCTAATGAAGAAGATTACATTCATCTTAAGTATTCACCTGTATAGAGCAGAGGAGAGCTTTTAAGATGTGAATAAGCAGATTCCCTGTGGTAAATGGGGGAAAAAAAGAAAAGGACTGAATTTGCCCTGTCAGGGGAAGTGCTACTCTACAATTTAAGTCCCCACAAATGCCATTCAAAGCCACTGGCACGTTTATTGGAGACAGGCTAGCACAGGACACTTGGACAGCGGGGTGGTGTTGTTTGACCTTTGTTCTTCATATCCCTCAGGAGAGCAGACAACACCTCTATTTGCAATGTTTCTTCTGAATGATTTCCTGCCTCGTGGATTGACAGGTACTCTGATTATCTGCCTAAGGAAAATGAAGGGATAAACAGCTGAGAGATGAAGATTGACTTGAAAGGACTGCGTTGAGGAGTGTGTGTTACACTTGGATAAAGAAGAGTATAAAACAGGGCCGCGCTGAGAAATGTCAGATTAGCACCTAAATATATTTTGAAGAGAAACATAGCATTTTGCCAAAATGGTTTTTACTTGAATAAAACCATTCCAGATTGTCATTGAATAAACCATTCCAGATTGTCACTGTCACAAGCCTAGAGATTTATCTGAGAAAGATAAATGCCTTTCTCTTTTTAACCATCTAGAACAGTGTTCTGTAATGGAGGTTTTGAGGCATCTCATTCAGTAATCTTGGGCGGAGGCCTGGGATCTTTATTTGAAAACTTTATCCTGATCAGTGAAGATGATGAAAGCCAGCATGGGGAACAAAAATAATACAAAATCATTGTGCTTAAATAATGAAGTGTTTGCCTCTTGACATATCATCCCGAACCCAGACTTTCCCCAACCCCGTTCTTTAAATTTTTTTTAAATTGGTGCATTATTATGGTTTCATGCATGTATACAACATCACCCCATCCTTGATGTTGAAGATACCCTTTTTATATTGTGCAATCTGTCTAAGTCAGAGAGACCAAGAGAATTCTGCTGGAATTCTGTATGATTCCCTCATGCTCTCGATCATCTTTTTCCCAACCATCCATCTTTTCTTCTTTTACCCAGCTTTGAATGATACTAAGAGTAGGTACTATGTAGCTGAATATTATTACCTAATACTGGATTTTATTCTGAGTGGATACTCAACTGGCTAGTGGTAGATCTAGAGACAGAGAAATGAAGTTAGCAAGAGGAAATCATTTCCTATCCAGTTGCTATAGCTTGGGTGTTTATGTTCCCCAAAGGTATTGGGAGGTGCTATGTTCTTTAAGAGCTGGGGCCTCATAGGAGGTCCTTAAGTCATTGCGATGTGCCCTTGAAGGGGAATGTGGAACTCCACTTGTCCTCTCCCCTCTGCTCTGGTTCAATACCTGAGCAGTTTGCTCTATTATATGTTTGCATTGTGATGTGTTACCCTCATCATTAGGTGCAAACCAATGTGACCTCCCAATCTTGGACTTGAACCACAAGAACCACGAGACAACATATCTTCTTTTTACTTTATAGGTAGCTTGCCTCAGATATTTTGTTGTAGTAAAGTGAAGCTGACTGATACACCAGTTTTATAATTGACTTGTGTTTTCCTTAAAGAGAATAGTATGAAGACTGTTTCTAATGTAATTTTGGTGTTTCTGTATGGAAAAAGGGGAGCGAGCTGAAGGAAAGGAATCCTATGGACATGGTAACCAGAAAGAACAGCAAAATCAGACAATTCCTGGCTACAAAAAAAAAAAAAAAGTTTGTCATTTCTGTTTTAATCTCACTGGGTTTAATGATCTGGTGGGTTGCAGAAGAAATTTCTGCCCAAACTAGGCATACCAGCAAGTGATGGAGCCTTTTGAAACATCCTGCATTATCTCCCTCTCACTGAATTAGAAAACAGAGCCATGCAAAGCTATTTTTACAACCTTTCCACTGTGTGATGTCTGCATTGCCCACTGTGTCAAGGCCCAGGAGTGGCAGGGGAACTCATCTGTGGACTGGACAAATGAGGTCATCAGGATTTCATCTCTGTACCCTTGGCTGTGACTTGCACTGCTCTAATCCCTCTGTTCGCATTGCCGCCGAGGCAGGGCATAATTCTTGTCATTAAAAGGGTGCACGGTTTTGTGTGTGATTTGTGTGTGCATTCTCCCAGCTCATCCTTCACTTTTTTTTTTGTTTGTTTGAAAATTAAAACTCTGAGTCGCTGATGACTGGATATGAAAAACACTCTGAATAGACTTTTTTTTCCCCCCAAAATCTGCTCCACAGCTGTGTTTGTATCCATCCAAGTGCTATGGCCCTGCCCCCCTCTTCACGGGGCCAGGAGAAAGATCAGCCTGAGGTTGTGAGGCGGCCAGGTGCTCAGTGACCAGGACCTTTCCCATGGGTGTGCCTCTGCCCTGAAAGAGCACGTTTAGCCTTTCCCCTAGCCCTCTGCACATTCACGGTCTGCTCAAATTCATTTAGGTATTTCTTTTTTCCTTTGCAATTCTCTCCTCTTCCCACCCCTGCTACAGAGAATTGGGCACACTTGTCATTTTTCCCAGGGGGGAAAATAAAACCCAACCAACCAACCGAAAAGCATGTAAAGGTATAAATGGCTATATTCTTTTGTGTTTAAGACAATGCTAATAATCAGGACCACTCTTTGCTGTGCTTGCGTGTCTGAGAGGACTAAAGGGCACAGCCCAGCCAATTCAGGGCTTCCTTGAGTCAGCTGTTACACATGGAGCCCAGTCAGGTCTGTGATCCTTGTGTCCACAATATAATTTACCAGCTGCTTTTTCTCTGGAAGAGTCTCTCCCTCCCATTTCTTCTGAATACTGCTCACTGGGTTGTTCTGCCCAGTGTTGTTGTGGTTGTGCCTCAGGGGTCCTTAACACAGGTCTTCTGTCCTTTTCACCTGTGACCGCTCTACTCACCTCACTCAATTCATCTTCTTACCTCCCTGCTGCACCTGCTCTTCAGACTTGCCAAATGCAGCCCTGCTGGGTGGCAGGGAACGTTATGTCTTGCCTGGAAGTATTCCAGAAAGGTTAAGAGGGATTCCCTGCCTGGGGGGGGGGGAACTGGGACCACACTTATTTGACCTCCTCCACGTTCTATCTAACCTTACAGATGACAGCTTGACAACATGTGGAGAAATTGAAGCAATATTGACTTCACCTCAACCTTTTAAGAGGCCGTTGCCACGCTCAGAGCTGTGGGGACCTGATGACATTTTCAACAGGGAACCTGAAATGATCTAGACATCTGCATCGGGTTTCCCTCCGGGAATGCTGAGGAAAGGACCCCAGATTTTAATGATGTCACAGTTTCCTCCCTTACTCCACCTCCTGCTCTTATAAAAGGGAACATTTGAGAAAGCTGACTGCAGCAACTTTGATTGCTGGCCAGATGCCTGGCTAGGACCTGTGCTGGCTGAAGCCAAGCATTGTGTGTGGGTGGCTTCAGGACCAACAGTGGTTTTACAGTGCAGCTGTGTGCAGCCCAGGCACCTTGCTGAGGCTCCAATCACAGGATAAGGATGCACCATCAGCAAGACCTCTGCATCTTGCTGTTATTTCTCTATGGAATGTGGCCAATCTGCCACTGTGGCAGGCCAGAGCTGTTGTAATATGCAGTCCATAACTGATTTGTTAGGAAACACCTTCAGTGTGTAATGGCAGAAAATCACTTCAATCTTCTTAAGACAACCAGGCATCTGCTGTGTGGGCTGTACTCCACATGTGAACAGCACACAGAATTGTCAGCAAATTCTTTCTTGAGATGTCACCACTGAAAGTTTATGCTGCACTTTGGGTTCTCCCTTGTTTTTCATGCTGACTCTCGATTCAGGCACTTGATTTCTCTTTATTTTGCAAGTGAGTTGATTTGAAGATGAATTAACACATGAGTGGCTTATTAGCAGGGATGAAGATGGCGGGCAGCCTAGAGTTGGGACCTCATTTAATTCCCCTTCTTCTTTCTTTTTCTTCCTCTTTCTCTCTGCTTTGATTTTCTAATGGTTATTGTTAGTACGGCTTACATTGATCAAATTGGTTCCTGAATGTTTCTGTGATAAGCATCTATGTAGATTCATTTGGAAGGACACATATACCAATGCTATTCAGCAGGACTTTCTGCTATCATGCCGTCTCTTCATGGCTCTTCAGTTTGGCAGCTATTAGCCACGTGTATCTATGAAAATATAGCTAATATTATAGATGATCAAATTTTTAAATTTTATTTAATTTTTATTAGTCTAATTTTATATTTAAATAGTTACTTGTGACTCTTGACAATTGTATTAGATGGTACAGATTTATAGACCAACCCATTCATTTTGCAGATGAAAAATGAGATCCCATGAAGTCTTGACTTTTTGCCCAACTGCATTTTCAGACTGTGGTGGCATAAACACATCTGACAGGTAATGCCCAAGCCAGCTAAAAGATTAGTTAGCACATTTTGAATAATAAGCTAGTAATTTTTTTGATATATCAGCATGTGTTTTTAAAATCATGTGCCTTATAAAATAAATTAAACAAGTGAATACTAAAATACAATTATATTCTGTGTCAGGTTAACCCTCTACATAATTGGTTTGTACAGAAAGAGTGGCCCCAAAGGGAAATTAGGCTGGTTAAGACCAGCCTGTTATTCCACAAAGGGCCCTAGGGTGGAGCTGTTGTATAACTTCTGAGACCTGCAAAATCCAAGCTCAAAAAACCCAAAGCAAAGAAAATCCTCTTTTTCTTCCTATTTCTGCTCAGTCCACCTCTAACAGTTTGTTCTTTTATGTTTAGATCTTTGAATATTTTACCTCCCAGAAGAAAGAGAAAGAAAATTCTTGTGAGTCTACAAAAATAGGATTCCATACGTAGGAGGTAAAACCTGAAGTTTGGTCTGCTTTAAAAACATATTGAGGATACTATACAGATTAACCCCAAAGGAAGTTTGAGCAGATATTTATTGATGTTTCCAATAGATTAAAGAGAAGATGGCAGAGAGACAAAACCCATCAATATTCTGAGGTCTTATACACTAAGGCATTCTTAAACATCACCGTAGAGCCCCTAAATTATCAGCCTTGGTCAGAGTGTCATTTCTGGGAAAGACTGGGGAAACATGTATTTTCAGACTGTGGTGGCATAAACACATCTGACAGGTAATGTCCAAGTTCTCAGTGTGCAGTTTCTAAAGATCTGACTAAAGGGAGTATTAAGAATTTTGTGTATAGGCAACCTAGCTCTTTAGCATCTGAGGCCCCAAGATTCTGCCCCTCCCATCCTATTAATGCTGTTCTCTCTCCTGGAGAGAACACTTCATGTAGACATTCAGTAATGCCTCATGCCTTGTAATTCCCTTAAAAGTTAATGAACGTGTTAGAATTAATTTTAATAAATGTTGATTAATTGCAGTTTGACTTGGGTTTTGAAGAACAAAGACGCCCCACATTATTTGGCAGATTTTTCTGTCATTTTCAAGGTCCTCACAGTAGATGGCAGTGTTGCTCTGCGAATGCTACTAGGTAAGGCTGGTGTTCAGACTGGGCCAGAATATTCCCACCCGGACTCCCTAGCTGAGCTCTACAATGGGAGGTATCCCCAAATTAGAGCCTGGATAGAGACTGAAGGGAAAGACCCAGGAGAATTCAAAAGAATCACTGAGACTGCTGTGAATTCAGAATACGGGAGTGATTTCAACTTTCTATAATTTAGTTCAACCAAGTTTTATTGACTTGGTTCAGAAATATATATGAATAACATGGACAAATAATTTTAAACAGTTTCTCACTGTGTTTGTATATTTGTGTGTATGGTGTGTGAGTGTGTATGTGTGTGTTTAGGGGAACCAGAGAATGGAAGAGGAGAAAAGAGGTGTAAATGATATTAGAACATGCTGTCTGTAGATAATACATCACTATCTACACTATTAACATTACATATAGATCCTGAGGCTGGCCAACAGTTGATGTTTAGGTGAAAGTCTCTTGTTACAGATACATAGAGAAGGAGACTAACTGAATGTTTTTCTTGTCCCGAGAATGAAGAGAGAGAACCAGTGCTCTTCCAAGGTCACTTCCATCCCTGATATTCAAGAAGTTTGTGAATATTTTCCTTTACTCTGGCACTTGCTACACCTTCAGAGTTTACAAAACAGACTGCTGTCTTTCAAATCACACTGGCGTGGGTGAAGTCACGGAGCTGGATTACTCTCAATGTCACATCTTATTTGGCCTTTGAATGCTATTTAGCAAGACTCCTGTCCAAATGGCATGTGATGGTGACCAAGGCAATTAGAGAGATTGATTTGGCATGCATGATTTCACTCTCTGCTTTCTACAGTGAGAGATGAAGGAGCCCATCAGGGCCTAAGATAACCAAATTTGATTTTGCCCACATGAAGACAGTAATTTTTCAAGTGGTTTTGGTGTTATAATAATACTTAAGCTTAACTTAACCTCATTTTTTTTAAGAATAAGCATCTCAGAAAGAGGATTTTCAAAATTATGTTCTTTCAAAATTTTGTTCTTTTTACATTAGTTTATGGCCTAAAAAGATTTAAAACAAGTAGCTACTTTTCAAGTTAATGTTATTTTCTAAGGCTTTTTGTGTATTTTGCATTATGTCACATCCATCTGTTCACTAATTTGAGGTTGCTTCATTACTATTGTTTTAATGTCATACAAAGGCATTAAAATGTCACAGAATAATAACCTTGAACAACAACAAAAAAAGCATGGCTAAAAAGGGCTCGCTCTGATTTTTTCTGGATATTGATTCCCTAATTGGATTAGAGTCTCCCTTTGACAGAATTCCAAGAAAATAAAGGGCCAGACCATGATTCACAACTGGTTGGATCTCATCCCAATGACCACGGGTAATGTTCATTCATTCCACAAACTCTGATTAAGGGTCTTCAGTGGGCACTGGTCTGTGTTGCCAGCATTGCCCAGGCAAACACATTCCTGGTGGCAGTTACAGGGTGAGTAGGTAGGAAAGGCAGCATGAGTTTTGAAGTCTGTTCCTTTCATGTCTGCTTTGAAGAGGAGCAAGAGCATTTGGGAGTTACTGAGGAGAGTTGAAATGGCAGGTAGCCCAAGATGGGATGTTGAAATCTTTTTCTCCATTTGCCTGGAAACTATGTGTGGCTCCTATGTGATATCTCTGGACTTTATGGGAAGCTCTTGGACCAGCCTCAAATACCTCATAGTTTTCCTGTGAACTCAGAGCTTGAAGTTAGAAGCAGCTTGCCAGTGTGATGAGGCCTGCGGACAGCTTCTGAAATGGCAGCTGATGGGAACACATGCTTTGTGAGATATTCAGATGTGTGGATTGTTGTGGCTCTTTTGCTGAAATATTCACTATAGATACTCATACAGCACTATGAGCATGAGATGCCTATTTCAGAAAAGATTAGTTGGTGGATTTTGCTTAATTTCATTTAAATGTTCTACACTTTTTTTGGTGAAAGATCTTGCTGAGGGGACAAGTCAAATTAATCTGTAAGTTTCCTAGTCCTGTCCTGCCCTCCAGCCATACCTCCTGGGAGCTATTTGGGTCATCTGTACTGTGGAATAAAATTTATGATCAAACATTTACCACATTGTAAGTGCTTTTAGATGCCTTGCTTCCTGTTATCTTCACAATGACACCATGAATTAGGTATCATACTATTGATATATCATTGAGGATCAGAGAAGTCTCTTGAGGCAGGATTTAGAATATTCCATTCTGTGACATTCTAAAGTGCATGTCATTACTGTCACCAAATGAGAGCATTCTCACAGGGATCTTAAATATATGGGTGAGAGGTCAGTTGACCTATTCTCTACAACATCTACTGAAGCATCATCATTCTTCTCAGCTGAGAGAAAGCAAATAGGCAATAAGACTATTACTTAGCATCTCCATCCACCTTCATATTGTTAATATTTATAATCTGCTAATCTCTTGGCAAGACTAACAGATAAGATTGCTGAGTTCAGCATCTTTGAGAAGCAGCATCATCATCAGATGTCTCATCCGTCCGAGATCTGGTTATCTTAGCCTTTCTCATGCTTTAGTAAATTATTTGTTCTGGACCTGCTCAAGTGAGCTGCCTGAGCACTGCCATTTGCCTAACTAGTGAAGACGAGTGGGGCCCCAGCTAGAGAAGAAATAGAATAGATGTACAGATGGCATTAGGACTTAAATTCAATTTGTCATGTGTGTGTTTTAAATATGTTTCTAGGGTGTTAATTTAATTTAAAAATAAAATTTAAAGATAAAATTCTTTTCAAAAGATTAAAAATATAACATCGTAGATTGATATTGGTGATATAGAGAAAATAATAGAGTTAACCCAGGACCTACTTTATAACTGGAAACAGCAATTAAGTAGAGCTGGCATTCTTAAGAATTATAGTGAAATAAAATGAAATTGCGCCCAATGAGGTTTTCTTATGTCTCTTCTTTATCTGAAAACCATCAAAGAACTGAGCAAGAATTGTTATATTGTATTCTAACAATGGCTCATTAATTCATATATGACTTCTAATATTCCACATATCCAATTATGTCCTTTAGTGTCCCACAAATCATTGTGATCTCATGGTTGGCGAATAAGGTGCATTAGATGCATCTGTTAAAAAGAAGTTTAAAAAGTGGCTTCATTACACTTTCATGATATACAAAATATCATCATCTCCAAGATCCATCTTGAAAACCCATAATTCCTTTATTAGCAGGATACATTTTGGTGTTTTCAAGATACATAAAAACAGCATAGAGTACCTCTGAGAAGAATAAAACCAGTATCTTTGCCATGCTGAAAAATATGTAAATATCCTCTATCAAGAAGTTGTGTTGGGTATATTGCTATTAATAAAATTATTTCTCCTTTGCAAGACAATTGGATTTTGGTGACTTTTTAAAAATAAATCCATTACCTTTGACATATTTTTTTTCTGAAGTACTCCCAGAAATTAATATGAAACTTGGCAAGTGCAAAATTTATATTGGCTTTATCGTGAAATTTTAGGTTGGTGACTAAGGTTGGCCTGAGTTTCTTCATATTCCTTAAAGTAGGATTGCCAAAATGATATTTATAATCTTTCTATATTTGTGTTTAAACAAAATGATGCTACCTTAAAATTAAAGCTGTATGATGACTTTGACTGGATGCTTCATTACCATTTCTGATTGTTATGTATAAAAAATAAAATGAATCTATTTGTTTAATTTTTTCTTCCTTTATAAACTACAAACATGTTAGTTCAAATGAGTGCCAGGAATTTACAAAGCCCCAAATGATGTTTACAATTTATAAAATGAAATGCTTTCATGTACATTATAGGCTTTACTTTAATATTCTAGATGTTCATGAAATAATACTGAGCAGCAATGACCCGAAAAAGTGTATAGTTAATTCAATAATATTTGGCTGGATTTCCCACTTTTATTTCTAGTTTTATCTGCTTTTAAATTGTTTATTTGCATCTGGGCTAATTTTCACAACTGAATGACTGCTGGGTTGCATATTTGGATGTGACAGTGTAAGTTTTAGAGTTGGCAATTTAAGGATTGATATAAAAATGAATAGGATTTCCTCAAGAAAAGGATTAGGATTTTGCCTGGGGAAAATTGGTATTTTCTCAGTCTGTGATCACACTGTTGAAGCTTAGAAAGTAATTCTAGACTCCTGAATGTATTCTAGGGCCCTGCACATAATTCTCACTCCAAGGAATGGGAAGACTCATGGCTACAGGTAGACTGAACAGGTGATCCTCTGCTGAGCCCTTTCAACAAGATAGAGTGTTAGCTGTGGTAAGTGCCCTGTGGATTGTGGGGTAGACATAAATACCATAAAAACAAGGCCAGAGATAAGGTGATGAGATCAGCAGAGCAGTGTTTGTGACATTCCAGAATGCTTTTTATTTCACTAAAGAATTTCCATTTTTTTTGTATTTAAAATTAAAAACAGAAGAAAATATGTTATATTTTTCCCCAGAAAATATGAAGGGAAGCTGTCCTAAATATGAAAATCATGATGAGGCATAGTCTTGCAAGAGATATTATCTAATGAGCAAAAGATCTTTAATTGCTGGTAAACCTGATATTTTGGATTTACTCTTCTAAATATTCAGCTAGATAAGGATGTTTATTTCCTTATCATAGATAAAGGATTGCATTTGTTTGAGTTCATATACAAAATATACAGAATGTAATGGTTATCAAAGTCTGTGTTGGATTCTGGAGGGATATAAAATATATTTATTTTTCAAAGCAGGCAATGCCCCTATGTTCATGTCAAGAGATCATTGCAATTTCCAATACCTTGGGGGCATCTCTAATGACTATTAGCTTATGAGACAATAACTGATTCAATGTATTTTTTCAATGGAGGGAAAATGAGTGCCCTACATAGTCTGTAAACTCTTCAGTAGGTTGGAATAATGAAAATTCCTCACTGAAGAGATGATGATGGTTTATGTAAGTGGCTAAGAATCACATGCCACAACCAGAATAAAAACATTTCAAATTTTCTGCTGTAAATTAATCACAAGAACAAATCTAATTTTTAGTATAAGTAATATTGACTATGTGCTTTGTCTTCCTAAAGTTAATTATAAGTCATACTACAAAAAGGACGCCTAATGGACAGACACAAGGAGCCACAGGATGGGCTACTACAATATGGGCGATGATAGTGACAAAAAACTGGGTCATAAAACATAAAACCATCTTGAAAGAATATCTGTCACATGGGAGTGATCCTCACTATTCTTAATAATGCTGTTTAATTCTAGGAGCAGATTTCTGCTAAAAAGCAATTTAATTTTTTTGATACCCCCAGTTCATGTCCAATAAATATCATCCATAGGTATTTTTAGATATAATCTGATTCAGTAAAGTGATAATAAATCTTGAATTTTAATTTTGACCTGAGCTAGGTCAAATTTTCTCAACAGAAGATGCTGGGAAAAATTTAATGAATAAAAGGCAGTAAATAAAAATATCACATAGGTGAATTGCACCTGGAGAAGCAGGTAGAAATATATAAAATGGTTGTAGCCCATAGATAGCCAGAAAGGGGAAATAAATGTAGAAACTTTGCAATCTCATCTGTTTTAATTTATAATGAAAAAAAAAAAACACTGTATATATTTTGGCAGGTATATTTTATGTCAGTAAAACATTAGGATAAAAACATTTTTGAGGCTTGGAGATATGTAAAAGATAGTTATAAGTCAATGTGAAGAAAAAAATGAAAATATAAAGTATAAATACTATTTTTCCCTGCACAATTGGAGTATCTTTCCCTAGGCCTATTTACAGGAGATGCTCTAAAATTCCATATCTATAAGCATGTAAAGTTTTAACATACTATATTCCTGCTTAGATTCATTTAAAAAGGCTGATTGACTCATAGGACTTGTAAAGAAGTAGTAAGTTTGTCTTGGATGTCAGGTTTCATTTCTTATAAATCCTGTGTATCTCATTAGGGTTACCTGAGACTAAACTTGATGAAATATATGTGATGTATATACAGCTTCAACAATGAAAAATATTTGTGGGCTTCTTTTAAATTAAGTGAAGTAATACAAACCATGAATGGGATGTTAATGAGGTTATTAAATTTGGGGAGTAATGCATTATCAGTTGATACAGAGATAGGGTATAGCTGGATTTATCCATGGGGTAAAAGAAGCCATGGTAATTATTTCTATAGAGGTTATACAGATAGTCTTAATTAAAAAGTTTAAAGGAAAAGAAATTATTTAAATGATCTATATTAAAAGTAAATGTATAGTAGAAATGAAATTATCTGAAGTAATGCCATGGTTTGTAGGGGTATATTTTAGCCTTTACTTTCCTATTTTTCTCTCGTGTTAATTAGGTATGAAAAGGCAGAGTGCTAGTACTTGTATTTTAGACATTAAATGATATATTGGACTTAAAAATAGACTGTTTTTTTAGTATTTATTTCTTCTGTGGCAAAATCAAATTCTAAAGTAATAGTGTAAGAGCTTATAAGCTCCTTTTAACTCTTTGTTTTAGAGTTCAACTTCTAGAGTTTTAGAATTATAACCTTGATCTAAGAAGCTATTGAATTTAACAAATTTATGGTAAAACTTATAAAGCAAATGAAATCTATGAACACATAACATGTATCATGTCTCAATTTATAGTTAATTCTGTAAACAATATTGGTTTCTTTTTCTTAAAAGAAGAATATAAAAATTTACCTAAGATTTTTGATAAATTTCAGTCTCCTATAGATGAGGAGAGAAAGAGATAATTCCAATTACCTAAAGGATACCTGAATAAGCTTCATAGAAGTAATTTGAACAGGATTAGCCATGGCTGATGAAGTTGGTGTCTAGCCACCCCACAAAAAAGTCTGCTTGAATTACAAACATTCTTTATTTTATTGTGTCCAGAAGATACCATAAGAAGGAGTAAGAAATTAAGTCTTGAAGTATGCAGTAGGGGAAGATAAGAAAGGAAAGTTGGGGCAAACAGACAGTTGGGCCCAAAGGAAATGGACACTGTGATTTATCATATATCAGCCAATGATCATCTAATTTCACTTTTGCATACAAGAAGCCCAGGATTATAAAATTTCTGGTAAAAAGAGAGAAGTAAAAAAGTATAGTATTTTCCCCTTATCTGCAGGGAACATGTTCCAAGACATTTTGGAAATGTCTTGGAAACTGTGGCTAAGACTGAACCCTACATATATATGTATATATAAGAAAAAACATAGTATATGATTAATGTTAGCTTACAAATTAGACATAGTAAAAGATTAACAACAATGAATAATAATAAAGGAGAACTATTATAGAAATAAACTATAATGAAAGTTATTTGAAACTTTTAAATTATTTCTGGAATTTTCCATTTAATACTTTGGATTGAGGTTGATCCAGAATAACTAAAGTTATAGAAAGAAAAATCATAGATAGAGACCACGGTAGTTAGCAGCTGTCTGTGGACTTGATTAGATGGGGGACTTATTGGGGACAGTGATTGTGCTCTTTACCACTATATCCCAGGAGAGTCTGGTTTAGAGCTGTGTTTAGTAAACTATAGAAGGAAGGGATTACTATATAAATGAAGCACCAAGCACATTTAGAAAATGTATAATCAAGGAAAAAAAATAGAACTAAAGTTAGTGATTTGAGATTTGTATCCTATCATTAGTGAAATAAAATATTTAAGAAAAATAGAGAGACTCTCCCCCAAATAACCCCCACAAAACCCCACAAAAATACACCCTACTACAGTTATTCAGGACCAGAGACAATTAAATTCTTTAGAGTTGCCCTCCTCAAATTGTGAGCTGCAGATCAGCACTAGCCTGCAATGAGACTAAGTGCTTAGAAACATTTATAGCAGACTGTCTCTTGAATCTAATAATGAAAAAAAATTGGGGCTTGCATTTATATGCCTCTATTTTAAATTAGTTTTTCAGTAATTAATTTTTAATGACATTTAAAATGATACCAATCTGTGATGGGTTGGAAAAATAACAACAAAACTGTTCCTTCATCATTAATCATATGAGAAACACAGCTATAGAGAACTTAGACTCTGAAAATACCGTGCAATTCCCCAAACTACTCACAATTGACAATAAAATCCCTAAATTTTAAAATGCATTTATAAAAAGTGACACAGAGATTCTTCTTAGATGTTTTGCTCTCTGTCTCTCTGGACCTCAAGTACTCATTCCATCTACCTCTTGGCTAATTTAACCTGGTGATGTGATTCCCAAATAAGATGAGAAGGGTAAGCTGCTTGCGTGGTTCTGATTGACTGTGTTATTTGGATTAACCACTAGGCCAGTGGGAAGAAATCTAATCCACATGTATCTGTGTAAACTAGATGAGGTTTCTTCTTTGGTAGGGGCCCATATATCCAGGGCACGTTGGTGTTATTCTTGGTAATGAATTCCTGTTCCTAACATGGTTAAAACCAGTGACTCTCACATAGGAGGGAGTAGACAAATTCAGGAAAATATAATTTAACATGCAGTTATCTGCTTTTTGTAATTTTCAGTTCAGGAATGAATAGTCTGTACTGGAGATATTCTTTGGATTGCTCTGTCAAATGGGATAAATCATTTTGCCTGCAAAATGAACAGTGGGCTTAAATGAACATCAGCAGTTTCAGAGCTGGTGCACCCAATTCCACACTTCTGACTCTTTTAGAGCTCCCATTGATTTTAATGATGATGTTCAAAGATTTAGTCTGTCACACCTAGATGAGAACTGGCCTCATAAAATGTGCCTGAAGCTGGTAGATTTTATCAGTAGGTAGGGCAACACTGATCACCTTGGGGAAAATACTTGTAATTGGCTTAACTCTTGCTGTTTGTGATTAATCATCTATTCTGAAATAATATGATTCGGCATTGTCTGCCCAGTAATTTTATAGTCACATGGAGCACTAGCTGGCTAGACAGCAAAAGTAAGTTTGAGTTCTTTATTTTAGCATTCCTTCCAAAATATAGTTAACTATGCTATCATATGTAGGCGTCCAAGGATGTCTAATAAACACAGCATTTTAATTACCCATTAAATAATAATGTACTAGATGCTATGGAGAGGACACAGGAGGGGAGCACAATATTTTAATGAATACATTTGTATGTGATTTGAACTACATTTAGTTTTCTCAAGATACGAATGCAGTATTCTATGCTTTTATTTTAGAGTTAAGTCATAGATGCCTCAGAGATTCCTGATACTTTATCATTTCTCAAGTGTCACAGAATTCCTGAGGGTCTGTGATAAAGTGAGGGATGGGTTAATAAAGAGTTGGTAAAAGTTAATGGTTAAAAATCAAATGCTTTCCTAGAAACACAGAAAAGCAGTCCCCCTCCCATTTAAAATCATATATAAGGATGTGTAACAGTATTTGTAACTAAAGCAATCAGACAGGAAGATTTCTTCACCTTCTAGATAATCCTATCAATTAGGGCAGGTTAGAGTATGCTGAGACAAGAAACAACATCTGAAATTTAGAGGTTTAGAGCTATAGAATTGTTTTCTTAGTCTGTAGTCCTCCTCTTCAAGAGTCTGAAGGACTCTTCAGATCAGTGGTTCTCTAACATGCAAAACAGTAAATCTATCATTTTGTAGAAGCATCATCTGGGAGATTCTACTTCCTTAGGCAGTGTGGTGGGGGAGGACCAAGTTGTGACCAGCTCTTAACTTTTCCTATCTAGAATGACATATGTCAGTTTCTTTCTCTCTCCCTTCACTCCCCCCACCCCTTTTTTTTTTGTTGTTGTTGTTGTTTTTGTTGGTGCTGGGAATGGAACCTAAGGCCTCATGCATGCTAAGTCTATGCTCTACCACTGAGCCACATCTGCAGCTGGACAGAGGTCATTTCTACTTACTGGCCAAAGCCAGTCATTAGGTTAGACTTAACTTCAAGAGAGTGGAAAAGTATAATCCTCTTTATACATGAAAGAAGAGAAGAATTGGAGATATTGGTGAGCAATGGTTACATTTACCACAATTATCAAGTATTAAAAAATTAGGCAGAGTCATGAGAAAATAGAATTTTATACACTGAGAGTGTGTATGAATTGATTCAATTTTATAAATGTCCAGTGAAAATCATTAACAAAATATACAATTTATTTTCTCTAGCAATCTCAGCTATGACTCTGATTAACTTTACTGAGCTCTTGCTATATACCAAGTTCTATAATGAGATATTTACATACTTTATTATATTTAGTGCTTACTTTGGGAGTTTATTCTAAGAAAATAAATGGACATATCTGTAAAAATCCCACAATAACTTATTTAAAAAAGGGAAATAACCTATTTATCTACCAAAAAAGGGACTAATTAAATAATATATCTACACAATGGAACACAATACTGTGGATCTGTGCTCTTGACCATTATCTATAATTTAGTGGAAAAAAGGGGAACAAGTATCATATTGTCCCATTTAAATGTATACAGAAAAAAGTTTGAAAAGATAATTACTTACTTTTTAAAAATTTAGTTTACTTGGTGTGATAAGATTAGAAAATATTTTCTTCCTTTACACTTTAAAAACTTCCTGAGTTGCTTACAATATAGTGTACATTTCCTTTAAAATAAAAAAATTAAATCCTTTCCAGAATAAATTATAATCATTTACTTTTATTGCTTCAATTTGTAAAAAACATTGCTGAAACATGCACTTATAAAAGGTATATAAAGGGGTGGGGTTGTGGCTCAGTGGTAGAGCACTTGCCTGGCATATGTGAGGCACTGGGTTCAGTACTCAGCACCACATAAAGATAAATAAATAAAATGTATTGTGTCCCTCTACAAATAAAAAACTTTAAAAAAGGTATATAGATATAGATAGAATTGAATTAAAACATTTCCTTCTTGATGTCAGGATTTTGCGGGGAGAATCTAGCTTAGACATTCTTCTAAAAAATTGGTTGACTACAATACTAAGCTTCTATATAGTAAGAAAAAAATTATTGGGTTTTTCATTTATTTAAACTAGCTTTTTATTCTCTCCCCTTCCCAATACATCTTATTAATAATAAAATCTAAAATTGTTTTCTATGTTGGGAATTTAGTACATTATTTCTTGGAGAATATAAGTCAGTATAATTATTAAGATGTAAATTTTTTTCAGTTCTTGGATGTAGGCAAAGTTCTAGCATTCATGTGGAAAGGATTTATATTTCTTATCGATTGCTTAGACAAACCATGTTTTGTATTAAGGGTACTGGATTCTGAACCAGATTTTATTATTCATTTCATTATAAGCCTTCCGACTGTGAGTTGAAATTCTGTCCAGGTCCCAAGAACATGATTTTCTTGTGTTTTTAAATATCAATTTGAAGAAGCTCAGAGAAGGCTCCACCATGGAATTGAAATTTCTAATAAATGTGTACTGCAACATTTATTAAAATGCATAACATCAGGGCATTCTTTGTGGAGGATTTCTTTAAATAGTCAGATAAATTTAAGAAGTATTCTGGTTGTAAACAAATATTCTCTAGACTTGTTTTAAACCAAATATATTCTAAATAATTCAGTTTCAACCACAGTTGTTCTCTATCTCTAGCAGTCATACAGTAAATATATGTATAGTTCTTCAGTATTTTTCCCACTTAGGGCAGACTACATGGTTGAGTTGATTAGAAAAGTATATGCAAGTCCAGTACTTAATAGAAAAAAGCATGTCCCTATCGATCAAGAAAGCTGCACAGACTTAAAACACTGAATGGAACAATAAACAGCTTTGTTTTGGTGATTTCACTTTTAAAGATATTGTTGCAATTATTGAAATATATAACTTTACTTATTTTCCTTTCCTAAAGAAGAAATGAAAATGGTCCAAGCAAATAGTGAAATATTAAGTAGAATGTGAGTTTTGTATTCCAATTTTAAATGTGCTCAAGGAAAATTAAATGATGATGATTGTAGCTCCAAGTTTCTATTGTACTGCAGTGCTAAATAATAAAAAATGAAATACATTTTTATAACCCAGTAGTGCAATGGAGCTGCAGTTGGCTCAACCACATATAAGAAGCCTTGTTTTGGCTGCATTTTGCTGGAGATGCTTTGTCTATTTATAAGCTCAACAGTGAAGGCTACCAGGGGAATGACCACTTGGTGTGGCCGTGTTTCTGTCAAAGAATTTATAAAAGAGGGCGGGGAGAAGGGAGAGGGAAAGGGAGAGAGAAACAGAAACCTCTGGCATAGAACATGCTGATCAATATGTAATGATATGGCTAGATCAATGACTCCTAATTTTCTTGGTTTGAAAAATGTCAACTGCACGAACATATTGGCAGATTTCAAAAAGTTTCTAAGTAGAACAAATGCCAAACTCCAGATAATTTTTATTATTTCTTTTATTCATGAACATCGCATTTTATTTCAGATAAAGTTCATAGTCAATAGTGTCTTCAGTCTGCAAATGTTACACTGTCCAAAATTTTCTTTTTTTAAACAATAGAAGTTCTGTCTGTTCTTTCCCACAGTGAGGTGTTTACATTCACACTGTTTAATAGCACCCCAAATGAAAAGCACACATATCTGAGGTGGTAAATATCCTAACTTGTGAGGAGGCAGCAGTTTTCTTTTAGACATTATATTTTCATATTTTATTTTTATGTTTTTAGAGCTCCATTATAAATAAAGTTTTTTATATGTAAAATAGTATCAAACATATTACCTGCACAGCGCTACAACTGTATCTTGGCCTGTGCCAGGTTCTCTGTGCTGAGGGGGTTTGATTTGATTCCATGTTTCAGTGTATGTATATGAAGTTTCCCTTCCTCCCTCCTTCTTTTTTCTTTTTCTTCCTGTCTTTTTTTTCACAATTTTTCTTTTTCTTTTCAGCTTTGTTCTTTTTAAAAACTTTAAAAAGTTATTATAAAATCAATTCATGCTTATTCTGGAAAATTTGATCAAAACTGAAAAATGTAACATAAAAATTGACTTCTTCAAAATCACCCATCGTTAATCTTTCCCTATAATTCCCTTCAAATTTTTCTTTAGTAAATAGTTTTGTTTTATAAAATTGACATGAGGATATATAAGCAATTTTATATATTTTGCTTTTCATTTAGCTCACGTCAAGTGTGATGTCAAGTCTGGTAGGTGATACCTTGACCAGCTGAATGCAGACGATGAGTCAAAAGCAGAGTATGCAATGTGATCATACAATTCAGTATCCAAGCAGGTCACTTTTGAAAGTGGAAGGATGCTGTTAATTACTTGAGAATGAGAGGCATAAAATGAGACATGCTGGGTACCGTGGTACACATCTATAATCCCAGCTACTTGGGAGACTGAGGCAGGAGACCTCTGGAGGCCTGGAGTTTGAGACCAACTTAGGTAACATGGCACCTGCCCCCCAACCTGTCACCCAAAAAATATACCTATGGCCACTTTAATGCCAAGGGAGAGTGGGAAACTACATTTCCCAGTGTGCACTGCTTCCTGAAAGTTAAAAAGCTTGACTGACACAAAACACCTGGGACTGTGATTAGTACTATTTAGAGGTTTACAGTCTAGGGCTGGTTTTGGATATGACGACTTCTTTCTGTGAGACACTTAACCAGACACCAGCTGGGGTGAAATTTCAATGGAGAATAAATCTTGCTGGAACCTCTCTCTCCCCCACAAGTCATGCTAGCACAGGTATGAAGCTGGTGTGTGCTAGTCCACTGTTCTCCTGGGTGCTGACTCCTTCCCACAACTTCTAGTCTTTGGTGGGGGGGTTTGTTCCCACTACACTTCAAGTGAACTGTTGGCCTGGGCATCTTCCACAGAGGAATGTCTGCCAAAATCAACCTGGATATCCCTGTCCAGCTCTTTCATGTTGGGTTCCTTCAGAGACAGTGCATTCTCCAGGCCTTCTGGTTGAGGGAGGTGAGATTTGGGAAGTGCCTTGCTTGAGGTACTTTGGGTGAATCTGGCTCCCAGAAATCCTGAAGAGTGTAGCATTTACCATATGCCTTTTGCAGATAGCGCTCCATTTGGTCCCGTACATCACAATGCAGCAGAGGTGAAGGATGCACATCTTCTCTCTGGTTGACTGCTACATTGAGCCAAGGAACTAACATGGCCTTTTGGGTCCTGTGCTGTCTCACAGTTATATCTACCATCTTTCCTGGCAACTTTTTGCTGTTCTGGAGAACTTATTCTCTGAGAGCTTGGGTGGGATTCTGTGTTTGTTGCATTTTTTACAGAATGATTCTTAATGAGGGGGCTTTTCAGAGGGCCAAGACACTGCAGCTTTCGTGTCCAGGGACTGCTCTTACCCACTCCTGGAGAAAGCTGTCTTTATTTTATTTTATTTTTTTTTGAGATTGGAGGGACCATCCAAGTGCCCCTTCTTTGGAGGTTCTTAGTGCAACTTTGGTACTTTGCTAGGGGGATGGTTCTTTCTTTTCAGAAAGACTCTTTACCAAGAACTGCTGCTCCTTGACAGATGTGAATACTTGACATTTCCTTCTAATGCTCTTTTGGAAGTAGAGTTTTCCAGCTTATGAATAAGGCAGACTTGACGGTATGCGGCAGGAGAGCAATTGGGAAGAGCAGTTCTCAGATGGAAGGCAGGTGAGGGACTCATCCTCTAATGAATCCCATTTTCCAACATGTGGAGCTCTGAAGCAAACCTAAGATTTGCCACACCAAGAACCTTAAACCGTTTCTTTCAAAGTATAACATGAATTTTTGGTCCCCACAAAAGCATGTCATTTGTTAAAAGCTTAGAAAAGCCTGCATCATTTCAGCATCTTTCCATTTTCTCTTTTATAATTGTAATTTTCTCTCAATCACTTCAATCTCTGTTCTCTGAAAGTATGCACTAGTCTGTCTCATCTTAAACACAGTTTCTAATCCTATGCCCTTCTCCAAATACTGACTTTTTTCCTTCTCTATGGAGTTAATCTGTCCTCATTTTAGAAACAATTCTATTTAGACTTCTGTCTATTTAACTGCTCTGAAAAATGGCAGCACTGACAGGGTGGTTCAATCCACTGGTTTCTTACCATGACATCTCTGTCTCTCTCTCTTTTTAATGGCTACTCTTCCTCTGCTTGTGTTAGTGTGCTTGTGTCTTCCAGGGCTCAGTCCTTATGTCTGTTCTCAAATTTCACACTCCAGTGATGGCTGCCACAACCTGTGTGTCCACAAACTTCAGACTCAACTTTCCATTAGCTTCAAGATTCCTTCGTTGCTCTTCAGGTAATTTCAACTCTTTGTGTTTAAATGCCACTATTCTCTCATTTTTCTACTTTTTCTTGGATTCTCTTGTTCACTATCCTTGTTCCAAAATCAGAATTTTGGGAATGCTTTTTGCTCCTTTATTTCACCCACTGCATCCCCTTCATTCAGCAAGTCCAAGTGCTGTGAGAACCTCCTTTATCCTTTTCTCCTTTCGAAAGCCTTGACTGAGTCTTATGATGTTAGCCTGAGTACATCTGGCTCCCACTACTCTGACTTTCCTTTTCATTAGTGTTAGTGGACTTCAATCTATTTGCCAACTACTACTCAAATTTTAAGACTGCAGTTAAAAGTCAACCTTATGGAAACTTTTCTGATGTTCAATTTTCCTACTGTAAATTTGAATGCTTTTTTCCTTTGTGACTCTCCATGTTACCATGCATGCCCTATCCCCTTCTATAGGTATTTAAAATTTTGTGCATATTCATGTCTTTCTCCCCACAGTTGGCTATGAAGCCCTCTATGGCAGGAATAACATTTGCAAGGGTGTGTCCTGTTTTCATATTTATTGTGCCTGGAACATAGGAGATGTACAGTAAATGGTAAATGAAAGCTTACTGCTTTTATAATATTTAATATTTTTGTTTAGTCTTAAAAATATTTCCAGTTTTCTGCCTATAGCTAATGCTGTAAAATATATCATAAATCTCATTTGAATTTTTCATTCTTTCCTAGCGATAGAAATAATCCCCAGAAGTGGAATTACTGAGAAAAAGAGAATGAATATTTTAATGAGTCCTAACATATATTGCCTAACTATGTATCAGAATGTTTAACATTTTTATAATTTGACCCAAATTTTAATAAAAAAGTTTTTAAAATAATAGCATAGTACAACCATAAATTCTTTTGAGTTTTCCAACTTGGAAGTCATTTTTGGATTGAGAAATATTCAGCTTCTATTTGCAAACTGACATAGCAATATGCTGAAGTTAGTAATATTAATTTAGGCTCTACCTCCCAATGCTATTGAAAATATGGAAGGTAGCATTCAGTATAAGCCACATAGGCAATGTACAAAAGCTTATTTTTTTCCTTTCTTTTCCTTTTGTCACAGCCTAATAAATTCCTAGCGGACTTTGATTATTAAGACACAGTGCAAGGCCTACCTTTTTAACCTTCCTTTCTGAATAGACTATTGATTCAACTTAAACTGCTTTTTAAAAATTCAATATGCGCATCTGGGGAGTTTGCTACCCCTGTGCTTTACAGGAAGGTTGTGAAGATTAATATGTTTATAGAGCATTATGTGCTTCTTTGGATGAAAGGTTCGGTATAAAATACAACTCTAGTATTGTTATTTAAAAGCAAACTTTCTTTGGGGAAAGAAAAAAGGCTTCCACAGTAACTTTTGATTAAAAGTTATGTACTCCAGTACTTTTTTCCAAAGGCTATCTCCAAGGAAGTCTTGAAAATTGTACGCCTTGCCATCTGCTGACATGATGCGGCATAAAGGAGATGCTCTCATTTCTGTCCATCTATTTCAAGCCAGTGTGGGTTTGATTTGGTCTCAGCTTATCTTGGTGGCTCTGAGTTTATTGTTGTGCTTTATTTACATTTTAAACTATTCCTTGCCTGATTTTAATTGTTTAATTGGACCTAAATTCACGTGAATAATTCCTGGCAGAACTCCCCTCCCTCTCTTTCTCTCTCACAAAGAGATCCCATGTGATCAGGAATGCATGGGGTTTTGGTAGCTATGGTAACCGCATCATAAACCTTGATGGATGGCAGGTGCTTTAAGCACTTCAACTATTAGAACCTTATGGGCACTGGATGTGTTCAGCCAAGAATGACATTTGCCCACAGGGATCATAAAACAAAAAGAACCTTTACTCTTGATTTGGCAGCAAGGAGATAACAGACACGTACTAACGAGGATGTAATGAAACCAGATGAGGATTACTCTGATAAATACTGCTAAAAGGGAGAAAAAGGGTTATAGCAGAGGGTATAGTTTAAATGGGGAAGCAGTGTAATCATTCTCTACACTGTAAGTGCATCTGTGAGTTCTGGTTTCTTGAGTTGTGTGTGGGTCACGAGTAAAAATTTTAGGAAGCAATTCTAAGTCCAAAACTTTTAAAAATTATGTTTGTCTGAAAGAAGGAAAAGAAAACATATTTGTTATGTTTTTAAATGACTCAGGAGTGTGAATGAGGAGATGGTAGGCGGCCTGTTAGATGACAGAAGTGGGATTCAGAATCACTCAGATAGTCTAAAGTGGGTATAACCCATTTAGTTATAATAGGAAAAATGGTTTGAAAGAGATGAACTAGTGGTCATGTTCAAGAAGAGGCATTTTAGAAATATATTGAATATGCCCCTAACAGAAGAATTATATTTAGGAGAATAAATTATTTAATAAATCAAAAATCCCCAAACTGGTAGATTTGGACTGAACAAACACAATACACACGGTAGTTTCAGAAGACTTCAAGATTGAAGGATCAAATATGAAAAAAAAAAAAACAAATTAACAATGCCTTTCAAGAGCATGTTTTTTTGCCACTCAGAGCTCCTGATCCTAGGTTAAAGGAAACAAACTAAAACGGACAATAAAGATTTAGAAAAGTGATGAAGGCATTTCCAGAAGGTTAATTCTGTGAACTGTTAGAACAGCTTTAGTGGGGCAGATTTTCAAATTGTCTTCCTTAAGAGTCTTTAAAAACAGAATGGTAATTTTGTTGTTACTAGAGACAAGTGGAGTAATGACCCAGGCTGTGCACTGCTGTCCCACAGTTCTCTCCAATAGACTTTAAACACGTTTCTGGGGCTGGGTGTAGGCCAAAGCAAGAGAACATGCCTAGCATGCCTGAGGCTCAGGGTTTAATTCCCAGCTTTGCAAAAATAAATAAGTTAGTAAAAAGATAAAGCCCGTATAATTTCTGATCAATAAAACATAACATTCTGATGTGCTAATGCACAATAGGGTGACTATAGATGACTATATATCTCAAAAAGCTTTTAGAAAGGATTTTGAGTTTTTACCATAAAGAAATGATTACTGTTTGAGGAGATAAATAAGTTTTCTCTGATTTAAGCATTACCTGATGTATATATATGTATTAAAACATTATATGGTACCCTATTAATATGTGTTAAATTCTGTTTTTATATATCATTTAAGAATACATTTAATTAATAATCACTTCAAACCTCAGAACATTTTAATTTTCTCTGTGGGATTTGCTGACAAAATTCCATGGAATGAAAACTCACTTAGTCTAATCTATCATTTGCTTAAAAATTTTAAGTCTCATGAGATCCCAGTGGACCCAGCCATTGTGATAAATTGTCTTCTTTGGACATCCTTAACTAACCTGAATTGGCAATTTTTCCTGTTCTCTTTTTTCTTACACACTTTTTCTTTAGTTGAAGCATTAATATATGAAATGTATCAATTTTTCAAGCTCTTTCATGATATGAATGATAAGAATTTCTGTGACAGTTTAAAATTTTGTAAAAGTAACACTATTTTATTGAACTTAGATTGTTTTCTCAGTGTGTTGTGTGTCATTAATTAGAGGATTTTAACCTTAATTAAGGATCTGTTGGCTCATATAATATAAGCCACTTAAAGTATCTGAAGTTGAAACAGTAATTCATCAGAAGACAATGAAAGATCTTATGGAACTAGAAGTACAGTTATTTCACTGAAGGATGGAAAGTAGAAACCGGAACCATGACAATTCATTTCTCTATGCATCTCATCTCAAAAATGTAGACACCTTTAATGACCAAGGTAATTGATATAATAACTTGAGCCCCAGTGTCAAATTCTCTTGAGAGACATTCTAAGGTCAGTTTGGCTCAACTGTGCATCCTTGAGCTGATCAGTTTATGGCCTGGAGAGTGCTGAATGTCAGGTGCTTCTCCAAAGAGTAGCTTTTGGAAAAGCAGTATTAATATCATCTGTGAATTTGTAAGAAATGCAAATTCTTGTGCTTACCCAAGATCTTCTGAATAAGACCTCTGGAGCTGGGGTTCATAAATTTGAGTTTTAACATCCCTTCATGTAATTCCAAGAGGCTCACTAAAGTTGGGAAATCTCTGTAGGCTAACCAGCTTCTTTGTTTTTTCCTCTTGGTCTTGACCCTGAAAATCTGGCACCCCAGGAGCCACTCAATCTAGGACAAACCTGCATGGCTGGCCACTCTAGTCCAGATCTACTTACTTCCTTAAAAAGAACGTTGGGGCCTGGGGTTGTGGTTCAGTGGTAGAACATTTGCCTAGAATATGTGGGGTACTGGGTTCAATCCCTAGTACCACATTTTTTTTTAAAGGGCCTTGGGAATAGGTGGTAAGGCAAGGGGGCCTAGAAGACTGTATTAAAAGAAGAGGATGTTAGGGTGATAGAAAAATCATTATAAACTGATATTTTTAATTTGTGTAAGACCTCAATTTAACTAGAAAAAATCAAATTACTTATTAAAAGACCTGTATCTAAGATATCCTGTCATACTTAGCATACACTTTTCACTTAGCACTTCATGTTCTTGAAACATGACCAGAACTTCAAGGTTAGTTTATCAAAGTATCTTACAGAATGTTAAGTTTCCAGGGTGGCTTTGTGTTGGCTCATTCCAAGAATTAAAGAGAAAACTGCTCAAATTAACCTCAACAACAGGATGAATAAAGCTGATACATGGCTTCTGTTGTTTTTGAAAACCCAAGGTCAAAGCAATGTGTTTATAAATAAATTTTAATTTATGAGAATCAGAATTTCACATTGCCGAACTGCAGCAAGTCAGAACAGTACTTTGTTGCCATGGATAGCCAAACATATTCCATTATAGAGCTCACTCCGGGGACGGGTGCGTTTCATTGTTTGTTCTTTCCAGAAGTCTGGGACTCAAGGGAGTTATCATTCTACATTAAATCAAAAACCTCTAAACACCTTCATCGTAATGAAAAAATCTTTCACAATGGACAGTTTGAAAGATGTAAAAGTTATTCTCTGTCACTGAGATTTTATGGGAAAAGCTGGTTCTAAGCACTACCTTTCTAAGCTTTCCAATAAATCAACACTATTGAAAACATTTAAAAGTGTCAGTGTGGCATAGAAATTATCCCCATAGAAAATTATGACTTTTTTTTCTCTTTTCTATTGCTTCAAGAACACTTTACAATATTGCCAATGCCTGCCACTTCTCGGAACCCTATAGTGGATGTGAACAGAATCATATATTGGAAAACATGATAGCTGAGCATTCATAAAAACTTCTTATCAAACAAAATGCATTAACACTTCCTAGCTGCATTGGGATTTATAGTAAATCATCAGGAATCACATTCTGTGAGATTTAAAAGAGACTTAGAATTTCCTGATTTTAAAGACTTAAAAGGGAGCTGCTCTGAGGATTTATACAGTTTTCAAATTTGCTAATACTGGAAATGCTATTAATTCTAGGAAATCTTTATTAACCAAAGTAAATAATACCATGTATCTTTCCAGAGGGAAATTTAAAACTTATAGGAAGAAAATCCTATGTAAGGAATAAAACTTGCTTTAACAAACATTCCATTCCATCGAGAGAGCTGGTTAATGACTTTCTGTAGTTTAGTTCTTTTATTTAAGAGGCTCATTGGTGAAGGCTCATTCATCTTTTCTGATTTATGAATATTAATCCTGGATAAAAAAAAGATGGATAGGAACATCTAGATCAATTTATGGAATAGTTGCTTCACAAACACCTTGAAGAGAAATAGCAAATGTTTGGACATTTCTAAATTTTGGAATAATCTTCTTTCCCATATTTCTTAGGTGCTTTAATTATACATCTGAGTCTAAGCAAAGACCTGAGAGGAACTCTCTACCTTGTCATTAAATTATTGAGTTGGAAGAGAATGAAGCCATTAGCCAACTTCCTAATTTTACACATGAGAAAACTGGAACCATGAGTTGACCAGGGTTATTAGGTGGAAGGTACTTATTTCATGGGAAAACACTGGTGATCAAATTTGACACAGCTGAAAATGAGTTGTACAGCTTCCCCAAATTGTGTCCTAGAGTTTTGAAAATGAAAGTTCGGTTTTGGGAAAAGAGACTTTAAATGTAATGGTGCAATATAGATACATAAGTATACAATTATATATGTATGTGTGTATAATTATATAGATATAAATTCGATAGTTTTGTATCAGATATATGCAAAATAGAACCCTTTTAAAATAACTTATTTCCTTCCTTCCTTGAGTCATCATTACTGCTCATCTGATTATTTAAAACTCTTCCCTATGTATTCCAATCACTTCCTGTTTGAAACTTAGTTGTCCCGAGGTCCATCAGACTCAAGCATGTTTCTCAGTCACTGTTTGTACCCAACACTGTTCAGATAGATGAAAGTCTCTCTCTCAGACATTTTCTTCCCCTTTTCCTCATTATCCCACATCCCTGGTGGTGTCTACAGTAAGGAACCTGCTGTGAAAGATTGAGCTGTATGTTCTTGTACAAATCCTGGCTTAGTTTTGGGACAGATTGTATCTCATCATTAGTATATCAGAAATTGACTCTTTTGGTTACCCTATTTATTAGGTACTTTAGTTAATTGTGGGACCACTCTCTTGTTCCTTAAGCTTCTAGAACAAAATCCATACAACAACCAATGCTTATGATTCCTTTGCCTTCTATGGTTGCCTACCTCCATTATTTATGCTCCCATTTATGTTTCCAAGAGGATGCTTTGGTTACACACAAATTACACATATTTACACCCCACAAAAATGAAAATTTCTGGATAATGGTCACTCTTGGAATGAAAAGAAAAACCAAACCCAGATAGTGCAAAAGCACATTCTTCCCTAATCTTTTTCTGTTCATTGTGCTACACTGCCATTTCTCTATAGTTTTCTTTTCTTAGTGCCCAGTACCAAGGGGAATATCTGTGTGTTCTTTCCCTTAGTAAATTTAAACTGGGAACAAGGAGGTAACTGGAATTTACAAGCTCTTGGTCTTCAAGTTTCTCCAATTTCATAACCAAAAGAGTTGAATGGCACCCTCAAACTTTCGAGGTGGCACAATGAGGTGTTTTTCCAAGGAACACCTTCTTTCTCCAATCCCCAGGCCCAAACATCCATTTATTTCAAATTCTTGAAGACTGACAAATGCCAAAATATTCCTACTGACTCATTTACCTCATTCACATTTTTACTGGACTTAGGGTCTAATGTCAATTGGTAAAATCTCATTTTAATTCAGATTATTTCAGAATAAGCATTTTTTTTCACTTTGTACAGTGATCTATGCCCTCTTAGATTAACCATTAAAGAGGAGGAGATTTCAGGAAGCTTAAAAGAATAAATAAAGAAGGTTTTTAATGATATTTTAGATTCCATTTTTTCTATGGTTTTGGATAATTCAGTATACATCAAGAAAGAAACATTAACTATATTAAACAATTATAATGATTTTATAGTCTGCATGTTTAATACTAGTCATTGATCAAGCAATTTAGAAACCAATGGGGAAAACAAAGAAATTTTCATTATATTTCATAGAATAGCTTCAAAAGATGAAAATAGATACATTTAGATATGTAGGGGAACATTTTCCAAACTTTAGCAAAAACTGAATTAAAAACAGATCCTGCCCCAATGAAAGGTTGACTGACCACAATGAGTCCTCTAACAAATCATGACCACCATTTAGTTAGCACTTATTATTGCCCAAGTACAGCTCTTAGTATTTTATGTGTATTAAGTAAGTCCTCACAACACTATGCAGTAACTTGGCCATTCTCTCCTGAGAATTTACTGAGATAATAATATGACTTGCCCACCTGGAACATCTAGTTAATGGCTGAATTGGGATTAGGAAACTGGGTATCTAGTTTCTGACTCTGGGATACTAACCATTATATACCAGATGGTTTCTCAAAGATATCATTAAATCTGTTGACGTAACTTATACTACCATTGAGGGTATGGCATAAAGAAAGGTATCACATCCTCCTGCAGTGAGTTGTCTTTGCTGGGCCTGATGGAATGTGCCCCACATTGCTCTTGTCTCAGAAAGGTAATGATACTACTCATTCTCTCCTTCCCTGGCATATTTATTCTAGGTATTATACAGAGTTAATTCAGAAGGTTGGGTTGGCATTTCTGAGATCTGCAAACTTTAGATGGTGTCTAAATGGTTCTGGTGAGATTGCAGGCTTCTTTCTGAAGCTTTGTGTTTACTGATGCCCTTGTTTCTCTGGGTGCTGTGTCTGTTGTTCTGACCTCCATGCAATGCTTTCCTACATATATTACAGGCAGAGAAACTAAGCACAAAGTCCTTAGAGTGGGGCTGAAACAAGAGTTGCATAATGAGAAGTGGGGAAGGAAAAGAAACTGTGTTTCTGAGTGTTGGATGCTGTAGGACCTGATGGGCTATGGTATGGCAATGTTTGCATTGAATTCTACATAAAAGGGAACAACATGGCAGATTTTTGTAGGTGTACATACCACCAAATTTAATATCTAGCTATCAAATAAAATTTGAAGCAGAATTTTCATGGCAAAACATTTTTGTTAGACTCTCCATCTAGCAAGAGATAGGTAGCTGGGCTAGTTTTCTGAAGATGTTTAAGTTTCCTTAAACATTTCCAACAGCTTATTTTTTATATTTATTTTTAATTTTTATTACTTATTCTTTTTAGATATACATGACAGAACAGTGTATTTTGACATATTATACATACGTGGTGTAATGGTTAATTTGAATTGTCAATTTGATTGGATTAAGAGATGCCAAGGATTAAGAGGTTTATGGGGGTGTCAATGAGGGTGTGTCTATAAATGATTGGCAACTGAAATGGAGACCCTCTGTAAGCTTGGGCACCACCATACAATAGGATGAAGGTTTGGATGGAATAAAAGTTGGAAGAATAAGGAAGCAGCAGCTGATGCAAGCTCAGTTCTTCTTGAACGGGTTCTTGATTGCTGCAGTGATCATGTGAGGATATGGGCCTCTTGCTTCTTCATTCTTCCACAGTGGACTCTGTCAATGATTCTCCACAAGCCTTTGGTCTAGGACTAGTGTAGTGCCTTTCATCCCTCTTGTTCTGGGGCTTCAGCCTCTTGGATTTTGCAGTTGCTGGTTCTTCCAGCTCTTCAATCTGAAGATGGCCATTGTGGACTACCCAGCTTCTGGTTGTGTAAGTGAACCTAATAAATCCCCTTTTTATAATTATACTTCCTGTTGATTCTGTTCCTCTAGAGAACCCTGACTAACACACATGGAGTACAATCCACTCCAGTTAGGATACCACTCTTGTGGTTGTACATAATATAGAGTTACATTGAGTGTGTATTCATAGACGAGAAAGGAAATTATGTCTGATTCATTCTACTATTTTTCCTTTTTCCCATTCCTCTTTGTCTAATCCAATGAACTTCTATTCTTCCCCTCACTACCTTCCCCTGTTGTGGGTTAGCATTCCAAAAGCTTATTTTTTTAATCTCATATTTTATATGCAATTTCACACACTACTCTATTATGTAATTGAGACAGCTATTAAAATTTTTATGCTTATTTTTAATGCAAAGTTTGAAAATATTACACTTTAAAAATATATGTTCTGGAATTTATTGTGTTAATAGAAAATTAATACACCTAGCAACTTCCAGAACATATAACAAATTAGCACAAAGCATAGTGGCACAAATTTATATGGTTACAGTTCTATAGGTTGAAAGTCATAGGTCTTACTTGGGCTAAGACCAATGTGTTTGCAGGACTGTCTTCCTATCTAGGGCCCAGGGTAGGGGGGAAATAGATTTCCTTGTTTTTTCCAGTCTTTAAAAGTCACCTGAATTCCTTGACTCCCGAGGCCCTTCAAACCTAGCAATACATCTCCTTGGTCATTCTTCCATGGTTACATCTCCCTTGAGCTGGTAAAGGGTCTCTGCTTTTAAAGCCCCATGTGATTAAATTGAGCCCACTCAGATAATCCAGAACATTCACCCCATTGCAAGGTCCTTAATTAAATCACATTGGCAAAATCCCTTTTTTCCACCTAAGGTAACATATCCACTGGTTCTAGAGATTAATATGGACATCTTTCAGAGGAGGGGCATTGTTCTGTCTATCTCACTATAGGTTTAAATTTTATAGAGTTCCATATAACATAAAAGTTTGGAGCTGCTTTGAATTTGGCATTCTGAATGGTGATTTTTCATTGAGGTTTTCTTTTTTTTCTATGAGATCAACAAAATATTTCATCATTTTCTGAAACCTTTACCAGCCCTGTTATGCCTTAAATGTGTACAGAAGCTTCTATATTACACATAAATTGTTTTTCTTTCAATTGTTTCCTCTCCCCAAGTATTCTTTCCTTTTATTTGTGCATTATCTTTATGTCAAAGCATTTCTCAACTTGACATTTTCTTTCCAAGGTTTTAGCCTCCCATTGCACAGGCTCTTTATTGCTTCACAGGAGAAACTCATCACAAAATTGTTTTTATTTGCTACCTGATTATGTTTCTTTTTGACACCAGCATCATTTTAACCTCTAAAAAATATAAATGTTTTGTATTTATTAGAAAGAGATTTTAGAAGGAGACAATTAAAAGTCTATTGGTGTTCTTGGTTAAGTGTGCAATTTAAAATGGATTGATTTATTTTTTATCTGGTTTGAACACATGTCTTGGACTCGCAGTGTAACTTAGTGGTAGAGTGCTTGCCAAGCATGCACAAGACACTGGGTTCAATCTCCAGCACTGCAAAAACAAATGGCAAAACCCCATACACACTGCATACATACCTATATTTATGTCTATATATTTGGGTATAGATGGATGTTTTCTGTGAAATTTCACTTATAATTTCTTCATGTTATCTTATGACTTTGCAGATGACTCCTATGAGGACTGAGAGCCACTCAGAGTTCTACTGAGAGTGTAAACACATATAGAAAGGGTTCGGAATATACAATCATCAGCAGATTATATATGCTACTGCTATCTACTTCCAAAGAATGTACTAGCCTGTTATATCACAGTTGCTATTAACTCCTTCACACAGAGTTCAGATTTAGAGTTAAAGCTCTTTAAGCAAGTCTTTAACTTGAAAAGTACATGACAGCCCATTTTTGTGTCTCTTCCACTTAGTAGAAAGGACCAAAAAACTTCTCACACGTTTTGTCATTTAATTTGCTCTGTCCCCACATTTTTGTAAATGTTATGGCTGTTCTTTGACAAGTCTCTAATTTTTCAAATAGAATGAATGTTCATGGGAGGATTTCAATTTTGAGCACTTGGCTTTTTCTTCTTCTTCTTCTTTTTTTTTCTCCTTAAATATGCAGCTTAAATTGTGAAAATGCCAGTTTGAACTTCAGCTTCGCAAATTCAAATATCAGCTAAAGTCTCCTTAACTCCTGTGATATTTCATTTGTGCTCAAATCCCCACTTTCTTATGGCACCTTCAGGAACTCTGCCTACCTACTCTTTAGCAGGAGGGGAGGAGAGTCTAATGTCTAGAGCATTCTGTAAACTTCATTTTTTTTTCATCTTTTGTTTCCAAAGTTGAGAAATTATAGTTAAGCTTTTTGCAGTTTGGAAATATACTTTGAATTTCCCAAGAGGTGGGGTGGGCAGTTGAAAAATGAACATAAAAATTGACATCACCATTGTGTGGGGCTGCCAGGGAGTCCAGGTTTCAAGAATGGCTTTTAGAAAATCTGTTTTCTTAATCTCTGAATTAAAACATATGAATCTTTGGAAAAGTATATTTCAATATAAGCTAATATAATTTAAGAAAATATTCAGGACTTTAAAATAGTTACTGGGTAAATTTGAAATGATATTACTTCTCAGTTTGGGAAGATATTCAGGTCAACTTACACCAATTTGAAAATATTATATTTGCAGACAAATGGCACAAATATATCATAGGCCTAAAATTGATTTATAAAACAATCTAAACATTACATGCAGAGTCAAGATATTTTAAGGATGTGCTTGAGGGAGTGCAAACCTTCATTTCATGGGAAAATAAAGAACTCAGTGCTAAGAAAATTGATGTTATGCTAGAAAGTTCCCTATCTAAAATATGTATATAAACTGTGAAGGGGAAAAGAAAACCATCTGTCTAACATATGACTTCCAAGCCCTGTATCAAATACAAAAGTCTATACTGCAGTGGGTATAGCTCAATATTTTAATTCTTCCATTAAAAACCTTGTGATAATTAATTCTTAAATATTTTTTGTATTGAGTGGGTGAACGGTTGTGTAGTTTGTTGTGGAGTATTCAAAATCAAATCCAACGTGGCTTGTGCACTCATGGTCATTTAATTGGAGAGAAAAATTATTCGTGAAAATAATTATTGAACTAGTACAGTATTTAGTGCCATAAAAAAGATTAAAACCTTGTGGTGCTTCAGAGGACAAATGGTTGTATCCAGTGGGTTCAGAAAAGGCTTAGTGAATTTGGTATGTGAAATCATCCTTGAAGGTTCCCCTTAAACCTGGGCACTCAGAAGAAACAGTGCAGGGACAGCACAGAGGGAGGACAGCAGAAGTTGTAGCTATAAGTGTGAAAGGACAGAATGCAAGATAGGACACACATCCCAAGCCATGCTCCTTAGGCCATATCTTTTTGGAAGATGTGTTTTCATTGGCTCAAGAAATATCAAGTTTTCTTTCGAATTAGTTTTCCGCATTTACAAACCTAAGGATTTTATATAAAAATACAGACTTCTGGTTTCTCTTGAGATACCAGGCTAACCTTGGTGCATGGCAAAAATCAGTTGGACTTGAGTGGCTACAACTCTTTTGATGGAGCCTCTAGTCTCTACCCCAAGACCACTTCACAGATTTATATATCTGCCTCTCCTTTGTCAGTATTTGAAGTCTCAACCCCTGAGTTAGGGCCAGATCATGAAGGGCTTTGCATGAACAAGCTCATGTACTTCATGTTTAGCTTTTCCTATAAGAAATGGTTTTTGAGGGACAGAGTATCATAACCAAAAAAATGCATCAGAAAGACCTGTGTGGGAGCTCTATTTTAGATGCAAAGCCACAAAATAAACAAGGCAAGAAGCTAGAAAAATGGCCACGTAGAGAAATTGTCAAAGTGGAATTTATCAGTTTTTGTGACTATTCATATGTGAGGTTTAAGAGGAAATAATTAAAGTGTTTTATTTCCCTTCACCATCTTCTCCATGGTGCCCTACCTATTCTTTAATTCATTCTTAAAGGAGATCAAAGGAAATAGCCCTATGAAGTTTTTGTTTTTATTTATTATATGAAGGCTAAGAATATTGTTCATATATTACACAGAATTTCTTTAGGTAATCCATGAAGGAAGTTTCTGTCTGATCTTTGTACTATAAACAGGTATGCTTATATGAAACTGTGGTGTCTATTTTCTTTGTATGGACATTGTGAACAATGTTCCTATTCATATTTATCTCTCTCTCTCTCTCTCTCTCTCTCTTTATCATCTTAACCATTTAAATGTGTACCATTCAGCAATGGTAAGTACATTTATGTTATTGTGTAACCATCTCTATTATCCATCTCCAGAACTATTCATCCTGCAAAACTGAAACTCTAATAATAATTCCCCATTTTCCTCTCCCCCAGCCCATGAAAAATCCCATTTTGTTTATGTTTTTCTAAATATGACTAAAGACCTCATGACTAGAATCACATAGTATTTGTCTCTTTATGACTACGTATTCCACTTAGTATAATGTCCCCATGATCCATCCATATTGAAGCATGTATCAGAATTTCCCTCCTTTTGAAGGCTGAATAATATTCCATTGTATATATACACTACATTTTGCTTATCCATTCATCTGTTGATGGAACTTTTTGCTTCCACATTTTAGCTATTGTGAATAAAGGGGCTATGGACACAGATGTACAACTATCTCTTCTTGATTGGTAATTGAAAAGACCCTGCTTTCAATTCTTCTGAGAATCTTCCCAGAAATAGGATCACTAGATCATAGTTCTATTTTTAATATTTTGAGGAGTAGCTATACTGATTTCTAATTACTTTATAACATTTTACATTCCTACCAATAGTCACACAAAAATTTCAGTTTCCTGATATTCTTGTCAAAAACTTATTTTCTGTTTTTATGACTGTAGCCATCCTAATGGGGATGAGGGAACATCTCATTGTAGTTTTGATTTGCATTTTCCTAATGGTTAATGATATTGGGCATCTTTTCATGTGCTTATTAGCCATTCCTATATCTTCTTTGAGGAAAGTTCTATTCAAATCTTTTGCCCATTTTAATCTTTTTTTTTCTTTTCTTTTAAACTATTGTTGCTACTGAAGTTCTTCCAGGAACAATGCTTAGTACTCTGCAGCTCCAACCATCGTAAGAGCTCTGTCTGGCTCTGATTCTCACTTAAGGCCAGCAGCTGTTCATAGTACCAGAAATTTTGCCATTTTATTACACTTACCTTTATGTCATTCAGTGCTTGGTCACTTAATTTTCACAAATTATTGAAGTCAGGAGTATGAATTATCTTCTGATTTCACCAATATAAGAATGAGGAATTTTAGTTCCTTCTATTTTGTTTTCTATCATTTGTTCCTTCACCAATTGTCTGGATTTTGTTAAATAAAATCGCAGTTTGTGGTTTCTTAACATTTATTATGTATCTTCTCCACCTAAGAAAAATTTAAATTTCATTTATGTTTACTTATTTAGGATGATTATTTTTAACTTTAGCATTATAGTGATTGCTTTTAATGAGCCTAACCAGTTCTTTTATTCACCACTCATTAACACGAGAACTGACATTATAATTTTCTTTGAAGTCTACTTGAGTGCATCTTCAGATAAATTTTTAAGAAGGATACATAGAAGCTACATTTTCTGATCTCTTAAGTTTATAGGAGTTTTTCTAATGCCTTTGGGAAATAATAACCTTAGTGAAAATTGAAATTATTATGTCTTAAGAATATTGTGCCAAGTTTTTATAATTATTGTCTCATTTATTCTGGTATAGAGGATGTTAGAAAAATTTACCAATCAAGGTTTCTAATCGAGTTTGACTTTTGTTCTCTTTTGAGGAACATGTCTCTTATAACTAAATTAGCTTAGAATTATTCATTTGTTGTTCGTTGAATAACTTTTACAAATGTATTTTTAAAAGTTTTATTGATACATTAGAATTATACATAATGGATTCTTTATGCCATATTTGTACTTGCACATAATTTGCTCATTCTCCTTCTCAAGTACCTTCCTGTTTCCCTCTTCTCCTCCCTTTCCATGATCTGCTTATTCTACTTTGATGATCTCCCTCACCACTCTCTCTTTTTTTTGTCTGATAGAGAAATCTCAGAGCTACATATGTGCTTACATTAATTTTGCTACATCTACTTTATTCTTGGCTCCATCTTAAGTATTTTTTTTTGTAAAAAAATCTTTTTTCCTTTTGTCTTGCTTTTTTTTTTTTTTTTTTTTTCCAATGCTGGGGATTGATCCTGGGGTCTTGTGCATGGTAGACAAGCTCTCTACCACTGAACTGCATTCTTAGCTCTATGCTACTTATTTTGAAAGTATTTGTGTAACATATGGCATTTTAAAATTGCTTTATATCCTCTTCAGTATAATCTAGTGTGTAAAGGATATGATAATATTAATTAGTTTCACATTTGAATTAGGCCTGATATTTCTTATTTTATAATTTTATAAATATAAAATAGGAAAATAATTGGATTTGATAAAAAGTAATTAACAGTAATCTTTTATGAAGATTCCTTAGGGTTGGAAATTCAGAAAAAAACTATAGATCCAAAGACATATCAAAAATGGATACTCATAAAAGGGAAACAGTTCATGGCAGGAAGAAGAGATCTTGTTCCACTATAAAAAGACTATTTAAAAAAATGTATTCCAATGTTCTGTAAGATAACATTTATTCTGATTTTCATATAAGTTTAACCTGGAGTTACACCTGAAAAACATCATTCAGGTTTGGGAACAAAAACAAAGCAAAACACATAAACAAAAACAACAACCAAAAACCTGACTCAGTGACTGAAAAATGAATTAAGGAATACAACCCATTGAATTCAAACATTTTGCTAATAAGTAGATAAAAATTTGTTGGTTTCATTTCTTGATTCTTTTTTTGCTTGGATTTTCAAACAATTACATATCTTTTTTTTTTTTTTTTTTTTTTTTTTACAATTACATATCTTTACTCATCATCCCTTTCACTCTTTGGAAATACTGAAATAGGTGTGAGATGTTTCTGCCCTTTGAACAGAAAGAAATTGATCCTAAGACTATGATGAAAATATTCATGGCAAAACATTAAGCAGAAAGAAATAATTCAGCATGCATTTTTTGTTTATATCAGGAAAGTAATGTTATTTGCAAGGTCTGGGAAAATGGTGTATTATTACCTATTTTGTTTGAAGTTAATATTTATGATACGATCCCAGTTTAGAGAAAAAAGCATTAGGCTGAGAGTCAGGCTTATTTTGGATCTGTTACCAATTGGCTCAATGATTATCAGCAAATTGGTTAATTTCTCTGCCGTTCATTTCTTCATTTCTGAAATGGCACAGATGTCTTAGAACAAGACAATCTGCAAACTCCCTTCCAATTGTAACATGGTATGATCGTCATCTCTATTATCCCTACATGGCAATAAAGATTTATGCTGGACAATTTCTGTGTATTCGTGATGAGATCTTCAGTGGTTTAAAAATTTCCTTTTGGTTTGATATTTGTGCTTTTGCTTTGTGCCTCCCTATTTTAAATTTAAAACTATTATTGATAGATTCACAAAATGAATGAAACTAGATCATGCTGAGCAGAAGGAAGACTGAAAAAAAGTGAATAGAGCAGAAAAATAGGAGGAATGTGTAGAAATTGAGAACATAGCTAACCAAGAGAGAAAGAAGAGAACATTGAGAACCATAGGCTCAAATTCTTCTGATGTAAGAGACATTTCTATTTGCTGTGACATTTTATCACTTTATTTGGAATTAAGTATATGGATAATTTTTTCAGACCATTTCTGTGTGTCAAGGTCCATGGGTCAGAGGTATTTGGCTCATCTCTTTCAATATTTATTATTTTGTGCTTCTTATTGATGTCTGATTGTAATTTTTGTGCGCTCAGTTCATCCACCCATTTGTATTTGAATTTATCCTTAGCATATTCTTATAGTCATTCCTTTTAAGAATAATGATGGAAAACTCCTTACCTTCTGGGGCATACTTTCTTGCATCTCCTTCAACCTCCCCAACAAATTCATTTCCAGATCTTTTGCTGGTTTTGCTCGTCTTTGAAATGGACTTCTAAATGCTAGAATGCCGCAGGCCTCATAATGTCTTTTTCTTTATTGATCGTTGGGTGATCTCATCCAGTCTTCTTGTTTTCCATACCATCTTCATATGCTGAAAACTCTCAATTGTCAGAGTACCTCTACAGAGACCACCAAGGAAACTTGCTCATCAAGTGCATTAAGTTTATTGAGCTGGATGACCAAGAGAGCTTCATCTCAACAGAGAGTCAGGAATCTCTAAAAAGGGGGAGGCTTAGGGAGTGGGTACATAGAGCTCTAAGGGCTGGAGTTAGTCCAATAGTAGTTGGACTGACTCACATTGAAGTGAGTAAATGTGTCTGGGCAGGAATTGGTCAGTATTGAGTGAGTTTCTCTTCCAATGCTACTTTGTCGGTGGCACTCTTGATCACCGTACATACAATGGAACAACTTCACCTTAACGTTCTTTCACTGTCACTGCTGGAGGATTCATGACATATTCTCATCACTTGACATGATCTATGTTGACCCATTTTTAACTGTTGCACTCCTTCCCCTGTCATGCAAGTGCTCTCCGAACACTCAGAACAAAGCCTAGTACATTATCAGCAATCCAACATACACTCGTGAAAGAAGTGAGTAAGGGATACTCTTAATTAATGCTAGCTGTAATTACAACTTTAACATTTAAGTCTCCAGTAATTAGCTATTTCAAGGATTGCATGTCAGTTGGTGCCTGCAGAGCTTCATCTGTCTGAGGACCAGTTTTCTTGTGTCCAGATCTCCTCTGTCATGTGATGATAGGTCAAGGGAAGTGTTCTGACACTGTGCTTAGTGGATTTGAGAGACATGACCCATTGTTTTCATTTCACTCTCTTTTTGTTCTGTAAGACTCTATGAAAGGAAGCCAAAAGCATTTGTTTTTTGTTTTTCTAATTTTCCTCCTTTTTCATATCTCACTTGCCTCTTTCTCCCAGCTCATCTCCTTTTTTCCTTTATGAGGGAAATTGTTAGGTTAACATTTACCTTACTCACTGAAAAACAATTTGATCTAACTAATATAGTAGAAGAGAATGAATCATTATTTTTAATTTCTGCCAAAGCTTTCCAGAACTTTCTCAAGGTTGTCTTTCTACTTATATAAACATTCAGCTTTAGTATAGGTAAAAAGTGGAGCATCTACTGGAGTGCCAATTTGTGAATGGGCAGACTATGTGAAGATAGATTTCATTTTATGTGGTATCTTCACTTGTGATTTGTGCTGGATTCTGGCAGAATTTATTATAGATTTGACAACTGACTAGAGCTTAGACTAACCAGGGTTGAAGGGTTGAATTAGGATTTGGGATCTGGATATAAGAAGACAGCCAGAATTGTACCTGAAGCTGTGAAGAAAACTAAGGAAGAAATCTTACTTTCATTTCATTCAGTGAATTTTCTTTTGTTTTTAATTTTTATTGGAAGGCAGCTTTACCATTTTTAACACACTGTAGAGTATCATACAAAGTAAAGCATTTCAGTGTTATGTAAAACCATTACCCTTGATCCAAATATTTTTGCACATGAATAAAAAGGTGTCTAAGAACTTAGGAATAACATTCTTTTCACAACTCTATAAAAATAATCATGACGGATAAGTATTGCCTAATATTTACTCCATTGCCTCTTTTTGTGACCCAGCTGTAAGGGTATTTCAATGTTGGTAAGGATATCTTGATTGCTGGTGGTGGTATTAACAGTTTCTATCTCCAAAACAGAACCTTGTTGAATGTTTGCAAGGTTAAGTGTTGTTACTTCTGCAGTAATCCAAACATTGTTCAGCTTCCACAGATGCTAACACTGTACTGCTGGAATAAATAACATTTTTATTTTGATGTACTTTAATATACTTGGCAAGTGGTCACTTCTCATAAGGCATTTGAAACAGGCTGGACGAACAAAATTCTTCTCATGTGTTCTCTGTGCCTTTGTAATTCATCACTTTGAGTAAATCTTTGACCATGGAACATTTAGTTACACATAAAAGGTCACTCTCCAGAATGCCAATGCACATGTGCCTTCAGATGTGAGGTCTTCCTGTAGACTTTGCCATATCTTGGTGTATGACAGATGTGTTTCTTCTTTTTCCCAGCATTGTTCCCTCTCCTATCACCTTCTTTACAGTTGGGATAAGTGCAAGCTACCCTCAGAAATATTTTTCCTTCTTGATGTTGTTGGTCCCTTCTTTACCTGCTCTCTTAAGTGTATTAGGTTATTGGTGTTCAATGAGGTGTCACTCTTCAGGATTAGGTTCTTCCTTGAGCCTACTATTGCAGGAATGTCAGCTCTCTGGATGTAGCTGGATTCTGGTGGAATCTATGGTTTATTATGACTGTGTATTTGGCAACTGAGTAGTGCTTAGACTAACCAGGATTGAAGTCAAAGCTCCACCTGCTGTGACTCGACCTAGCCCAAGTGTTTGAACAGGCATCGACATTATTATTTTTGGCAGTAATATTCTGTATTTGCAAATTCTGCAAGTTCTGGACCCTTTGTACTTAACATGTTTGCCAAATTATCTGTCCAGGAATCACTATCTGTGCCTGTATTAAAAAGGCTTCAGGATTCAGTCTCAGGTAAAAATTTTGCAAAGCCTGTTATATTTTGACCACTAGCTTGCACACCATGGCTTGTCTGTGGTATAAATCCTTGTATAATTTGAGCATGATTGGTTGGCTGCTGAGACTCGAAGCTGTAGATGGTATACAATAGGCTGTGCTGCAGAAACCTGCATATTTTGTCTATGTTTCTTCAGAAACAGATAACTGGATAAAATTTCCCTAAAGATCTGAAGAATGGACTTTTCCACTAGAAGTAGTGAAGCTATTTGTGTCTTGTTGAAATGTACCTATACTATTTATTGTAATAGGCAACTGTGATGAGGAATATATTGGCACAAATAAATCTCTATCAGTCTTCGTTTCATTAATATCAGGAGAAACCAGCATTAATCTTTTCTGAATGTGTGAAGTATCCATAGCTTCTCCTGTGTTTATCAAGTGTCCATTAGCAATTAATCACTACAGTCACTAAGAATTGACCAGTAGTCCCCAAGAGTTTAGATCAACCCTATTGATGAGTACAAAGGTAATGGTTCCTGCAGACCAAGAGATACATTAGCAAGTACTTGAGTTTGATCACAAAAAGATGAACCAGCAGTTGCAACTCCTCAAACCTGAACTTGTCTATTCCACCATGAGATTCTGGATATTAACAGGAGGTATTCCCAGGGCAAGTAAGTTTTGATTAGAGCCACGAATGATCTGAATTTGACTGCTTTCTTGATTTATACTCCGTTATCTGAAGAGCCTGTAAAATTATTCTGAAATTTCTGTCTGTTGACTGAATCTGTTGTGTTAGTTCATATTGAACCCTGGACACTGTGCCTTTTGATAAATCTGATCCTGGTGCAACTGAAAATGTTTGTTGTTTTGGCAAAGTCTGAAGGGGAAGGACATAATATTCACTGTAAGTATCAGCGCTTGGAATCTATACTAGATTTATAACTTCATCTTTTAATTATAGAGTGTCGGATAAAACCTTCCATCTGTTTGGTGTTCCTCCCAATTTTACAGAAGCCAAGTCACCTGTCACTCTAAGGGCTGTGGCAGGGGCCTGGGCTACACTAGCAGGTTCTTTGTTCACATCTGCCAGTGAACTATCCTCCTATACTCCCGTCTTGTTTTATTTTGCAATACTGGTTATTCTACCATTGAGACACAGACTCAATCCTTAATTTTTTGAAATTGTTCAGATGACCTCATACCTGAATCCTCCTACTTCAGTTTCCCAAGTAGCTAGGATTATAGCCGAGTGTCACTAGGCCCTACTGGCAGCACCACTGCAGGTAGTGGCCAGTAGAGCTAGCAGTGATGGCTGAGTGTCCTACATGTGATCAGCCAATACATTGTATTTTTTTAGTCAGATAGACCTGTATTTGAGTGGTTATGACATTCATTGTCTGGATAACTTGGAAAAGTTTATAAACTCTCTAATCCTCTATAAAATGCACCTACATTTTTTAGTACTATTATGGGTATGTAATAAGAATTTGGTTAATATTACAAATATTAAATATACTTAGATGACCCATTATTCCCTGATGTAAGAGTAAGCCTGCTATATAATGAACACTTTTGAATAATCACTCACTTTTTTTTTTTTTTAGTATATACTTTTCTTTCTTATACATTCCATGGTATGGTATAGCCTTTTAAAATTTTGATACTGTTGATAGATTTTTAAATAGGAGGTTAATATCATTTTACATCACAATAAAGAATATATATTTCATTACCCTGGAGCCAGCATTGGACACTTTTCCGATGTCTTTAATCTTTGACAATCAGATAGTTGGAAAATAACATCTCATTATTTTAATTTGCATTCTAAAATGTTTATATTTCTTTTTTTAATAGTCTTTAAATAGTCTTAATATATTTGATAATATTTTATTAGTATGAGAGCTGTTAAAATGTATCATTTTAGAAAAAATATATTTATTAAATATAATATATGCATAAATATATACAACATATATGTTTTAAGTGTTTTCTGTAAGATTGTTGGTCTGTTTTCTGCACTCCTTTTTTTTTCTATAGAAGATGCATTACTAAATATATGCTGATATTTTGATGCAGTTTTCTACCTTTTGGAAGAATTAAACTTTTTGGAATTTTAAGCTCAGCCTGAGGAGAAGACTTGGTTTTCATCCCTTTATTACCGAAAGGATATATAGATCAATACAGCTGATATGTTTTGAAATTATAGATATGAGGTCCTTGAAGTCCTGCTGGGGCTCTGAGGTAGGTTACTTGACAGACATAACTTGGCAAATCTCACAGAAGCTTATGAGTGTGTTTTTCAGAACTTAAGATATGTCATTTTCTGATTCCATGCACATTCAGTCCAAAAGTATTTAGAAAACTCTTGACTGTAAGGAAACACAAATTTGTACACATTGTTGATGATCTTGCTGCTTCCTCGTGAAACACTGTGGTTACATTAAATGAGATTCAAATGATGAAATGGTGTAGTCAAAGAAAGGATCATGATCCTCACCACCAATTTCAGAAACAGAGATAAAAACTGAAATATGCTGCCTAAAGTCTGATTCAAGTGAAATGGCATCTGTCTCTGCCGTAGCTTTTACCTGTCATCTTTCATTGGCCAAGTGAAGATGCTGCAAATGAAAGTATTTGGGGCAACTGCAATGATAGAGAATTTTTTAGAAACCATTTTTTTTAATAGTCTGGTTGAACTTGCTTTAACCTGTCTGGTTTCTTGCTATCACTTTGTCCATCAAGGTATTTGACAAGATGGTGCATTAGTTATTTAAAGTCACCTGACATTGCCTTGTTAAACTTTTCTCATCACTGCTGTTCAAACTGTCTATTTCAAGTATGTCTATTGATATAAAATTCTGGAAGGCAACCTTATCTGCTTATTAAATTGGTCCCTAAAAACAATGTATATTTCCCCAAATTTCTATTAATATTTGAATACATTCTGCTTTCCATCTGACATTTTTCTCCAACATGAGAATTACTAAGCTTAAGTTAAGTCTTAAGTGTTTTCATGTGGCCCACAGATAGCCTTGAATTCTGATAACCTGCTTCAATGCACACTGCAAACTTGCAAAGAAAGCAAATCAAAGTAAACAATATTTCTCTTGTCAATTGAGATGCATAGAAAACCTTGACAATGGTTTCAGTGTACAAGCAAATAAAAATCACTGATATCATGACTAAGCAAAACCTACTAATAAGCAAGAACACTGAGTTTAATGCTAATAAAAATTTCTCACTTGAAGTAGTTGTAGTTTACAATTTATTAAAGATAAACCATTGCCTTTTATTATCTACTCAAAATTTTATTATCTGTTCAATATACTGCATTAAGGTTTGTGGTAAGAGTGGATATATTTTATTGTTTCATAAATTCTTCTGGTTTTATTTGTCAATATTTACTATTTTGAGATGTAATATTTTTATTAGCCTAGTGCAATTAGCTTTCAACAAAGTTCTTAAATTATAATCTGTGCTGCAATAAAAAAACTAAGATTTTATTGTTGCTTTCTACTCTACTAAGTTTACTCAACATTTAAATACATGACATCTACGAATTCTTTGAAGAAAATTATGTGATTCAGAACAATTTTTTGTGTTTGATGTGTAATTTGCACCTGAGGGTTGTTTATATTTTTGAAATTTGAACAACTGTCTCTCATACTTCACTAACTAGTTGTTATAGACTTGTATAGGAGGAAAAAAAATCATCTATGAAAATAACAGTGACATCAGGGGTCAGCCAACTATGGCCTCTGGGTTAAATGCAGCCCAGTGCCTATTGTAAAGTTGTATGGGCACACAGTCAAACTCATTAGCTTTTGCATTTTCTTATGGCTGCTTTATGCTACTTTGGAAGAGTTAAGTAGTTATGACAGACATCTATTGCCCACAAAATTAAATTCTATCCTATTTGGACCTGGAGAAAAAGTTTGCTAGTCTCTGAGCTTGATTATTTTTTGAAGGCTGACTCACATGACCATCAAATATTTTATTTTTGATATACTGTCTTCTGTTTATTCATAAACACACTCTATTTTTAAAATACACTATACTCACATGATATAAAATTCAATAGAGAGTACAGTGAAAATTAAGCCTTTCTTCCATCTACTTGTCTTTGAGTTCTCCCACTGAAAGGCCATCATTTCATTTTAGAAATATTCTATATCAATTTTATATAATATAATTATAATTCACATTTTTTACACTGATTAAACATTCTTTTCAGAATTTCACTATTTTTAAAAACTATGTATTTTGCAGATTCACAATTGTACATGTAGAGGGGCATTTTATTTTTAGTTACTAATATTATTTCATTTCAAAAATTATAATTTAGGTAGCACCTTATTAATGAACTTTATAACCAGTTTTGCTATTATAACATTTTTGGATAGGCTAGTATATGTTTCTGTGAACATGTGCAAATATATCTGTATAATAATTTCCTGATACTGATTTCTACACTTGAAGGATGTATATGCTTTAAATGATTTTGGTTGTTGTTGCCAAACTCTCCTACACAGAGGGAGCACTAATTTACATCCCTAATTAGAAAGATGTAAGAATGCCTATTAACACATACATATACTAACATAGTGTTTTATTTGTTCTCAACCTTTGGCTATTGAGAAAAAAAAATGTATCTCATTTTTCAGTCTGCTTTTCTGTCACTGTGACCAAGATGCTTGACAAGAACAACTTGGAGGAGGAAAGGTTTATTTAGGGTTTACTGTTTTGGAGGTCTCAGTTCTTAGACTGCAGACTCTATTGCTCTGGGCCCAAGGTGAGGAGCACATAATTTAGGGAAGGGCCCAGAGGAGAAAAGCTATTCAGCTGATGATTGGGTCTGGAATGAAGAAGGGGCAAGAAGGAGAGTGAGAGCACCTGGGAGAAGGAATTTCAAGGCAGATATACACTTGCAGGACATGTTCCCCAGTGACCCACCTCCCAGTGGATGTTTGAAACCACAGATAGTATTGAAACTATGTATGCTGTGCTTTTTTTTTTTTCTCCAACCATGCCTTCTCACCTGTCTATAGTTACAACCTAGCCATTCAAACTAGGATGGACAGATTAGATTCTACCTCTAATAATCTAATTATCTCAACTCTGAATATTCCTGCATTAAAATGAGCTTTTGGAGAACACCTCATATGCAAACTACAACATTATTTTGGTTTTAATGTATGCATATCTTGTTATGAATGAGATTTAGCATATTTTATTTATTTACTTATTGTCGTGCTGTGGATTGAACCCAGAACCTTGTGCATGACCCCAAACCACTAGCATTAATTAATATATTATAAGACATATATATATATAGTAGTCACCTTTATCTGCAGGAAACATGTTCCAGGACTCCTAGTGGATGTTTGAAACCACAGATAGTACTGAAATTACGTATGCTATGCTGTTTACTAAGCATACAGCCTATAATTAAGTTTAATTTATAAACTAGTCACAGTGAAAGATAAACAATAATGAATAACATTAAAATAGAGCGACTACAACAATATACCATGAAAAATCTTATTTAAAACTTAAAAATTGGGCTGGGATTGTGGCTCAGTGGCAGAGTGCCTGCCTTGCATATTTGGGGCACTGGGTTTGATTCTCAGCACGACATAAAAATGAGTAAACAAAATAATGATATTGTGTTCATGTATAACTAAAAAAAACAAAACAAAACAAAACAACAACAAAAAAAAACCCTTAAGAATTGTTTGTTTCTAGAACTGTTCATTTAGCATTTTCTGACCATGGTTGCCTGCGGGTCAGTCAAACTGAAAAGTGAAATCAAGGATTGGGCGGTGGGGGGAGAAACATTGTGTTACCTTTCTTGTGAATCGTTAGTTTATGCTGTCGCATGTATTAGAATTAAGGAGATATATGTCCTGTTACCAGCCCCTTTCTCTTCCTCAGCTTTAACAAACAAATGCATGCTTGCTCTTAGAAGTAGGTGGGTTAGCTATTTTCATCTCTATCACTTTAAGTGGACTGTTTTTGAGCTTCAGAACTGGGGGAGTGTTATGTTTAATTTCCTGTCATAATTTTGTTCTTGTATAAAATACATAACCTTTCTTTTGGGGACATGCAATTTAATGTATTCCTATCCACAATTATTAGAAAAGAGAGGATAGCTTTCAATAAATGACAGCAAATTTAAACATTTTTATCATAGAACTATTTCTTTGGACAAATATCTTATGCACATATCTAAATATATGAAACAAATTTGTTTTTAAAATGGATTTTAGAAGAAACTACTTAAGATCTTGTCAAGTTGAATACCATAAACTCCTTATCACCTCTAAAAAGCTCAAATAAATCCTTAGAGGAGGATTAGGGCTCCACTGTAAGCCATGAGGAGATTTTCACCATAACTAGCCATGGTAAGACTTTGGTGAGTGACTCTATTAACTCCAGATTGAGTTTGACATCTAGGAAGACCATGTATCTTACCCTAATTACTAGGAAAACTACTCAAGCTTTTTAGACCTGAGATAACTTACTGATTATAAGCAGGTTATGCTGACTAATCTGGTCAGAAATACTGTGCTCAACATATCAATGTAAAACTAAACATTTGTGGCAGTATCTGTACATTAGTTTTAGTCATTCAATTATACAGACGTACAATTTGCATCCCATTTATGCTGAAGGATTCATCATGGACACTGCTTAAAATTGGACTATGTAGAGTTGGGTCTAATGGAACAAGGGTGGGTCTTTAACTTTGGAAGGTTTTCTGCAGGCTCAGAAGCTTTAAGGTGAATGTGATACTTCTTTTCAGAGTCTCAATTTTTCTTGGAAAAAAATGTTAAATGTATTATAAAGGTATATATTTAAATGTATTATAAAGGTATATATGTTAAATGTATTATAAAGGTAAATTTAATTAATGTAAAATTGCATATTGCATGTGTATATATATGTGTCTACACATGACCTACTTATGCCACTTAACATTTTTCCATACATACATATATATGTATATAGATGTACATGTATATACACATATATGTATACATATGTACTATATGTGTATATATATGAGAAAATACTGGAATTCTTCCATATATATATATATATATATATATATATATATATATGTTATTTTCCTATGAAAATAACTGAAAAAATGTTAACTGGTGTATCTAGGTCATGGATTCTCATCTGGGCCAGTGTTTCCTCTAAGAGAAGTGGATAATCATTCTTGAGAGACATATAAAATATAGGTATGCATAGAGTACACAAGCAGATATACAGTATATCTACAGTCATAAAATTTCACTGGATGGGGATTGGCAATTAAGAGATAGTTATGCTAAAATTCTTCTTAGGAGGGCAGTATTAAAAATGTTTGAAAACAAATAGTGAAGGGCATATTCATGATTATTGTACTATTCTGTTAACTTTTCTGAAGGTTTGAAATGTTAGGCCCTGGTCCTAATAAAAAATTATTTCCACTTGTTTCTTCCTTGGATAGTACTAGATAGTATCAAATAATCTAGGTGTAATTTACATATGTGTAAACATTTTAAAACTGGCTTTATTGTAAGCCAAACAGCAAACTCCTTTTGGACCAATCTGGTTGCTGGTTGCTTTGATGGCCTAGAGAGACAAATAAGGACAGAGGAGCAAAAGTGAGAAATTACAAGATGGGTGCCATGACAGGCAAACTAGTACATACCCTGCAGTGGAGCCCAGACAACCTGAGCCATGCATTCTGGCTGATGGAGTAAAGGAATGAAAAGACATGAGCACCACCATTTTTTTTTTCTGAAATCAGCTTTTCTTCTCTTAAGCCATGTGTTTTAATCTTTTGATTTTACACTGAAAAAATTATTTTCTACAGATTAGTTCAACTTCTTGCTGCAATGGCACCCAAATATGTATGTTATGTTAAATATGTATGATTATGCCAAAGGTCCTCTTCATCCTATGATGTTTTTTTTTTTGTGTGTTTGATATAGTTGTAGCCTAAATTCTTTATTTGTGAGCTTGTGTGTGTGTGTGTACGTGTGTGTGTGTGTGTACGTGTGTGTTGTGGTTTTTACAGCAACCTTTGTTCACTTCCTTAAAGTATAATTTAAAAAAAAATTTCAGTTGGTAGTAACATTTGGGGATGAAAAGGAAACACTTCAGAGTATACTTGAAAAGTTATTAAAAATAAAACAGATAATGAGAGTAAATTCATTGCAACAGGAGATCAGCAAGGGTGAAACAGACCTGGCATCATTCCTCAAAGTCCTCAGAATCAGCTCTAAAGTGGTAAGTGTATTAGCAACCAGCTACCCATAACTGCAGAATAAAAATTTCAGATAAAGAGGAGTATATTTTAAAATTCAAGTATGAAATTATCATCACAGAAACACAAATGAGCCCAATCTATGTATCTACATTACATTTGTAAAAATGTATCAAATATATGGGTCTATTAAATTTTCAGTGACATTTGCAAATCACAAAAATTTGGAAGGAAAATCTTAGAAAAAGAAGGATATCTTGGCCAGAAAAAATATCAAAGAAAGTCCAAATAGTGGAATAAAGGTATTTTTAAAATCCTATAGTCAGTTTTAGTATCACCTTAAAAGGTATCTCTCCTGTGATAGGAATCACTGTGTGATAGAAATGGCTGAATCTATTTTGGATCAAAACCGCAGCCAAACTAAAAAAATGTTCCCTTACAAAGTACCACCTATTCTAGTGTGTTGAAAAGGCATGCTTTCAACACTGATTGAGAGACTCAGGCTCAGTTGGTTGGATAAAAGCAAGGGTAATAATAGTTTGGCTTATTTTTAAAATTTGGCTGTGTTTGCTATATTTATCATGAAACTTCTGAAGAAAGGTTATTTTGTAAAGTGCTTTGTAGATAATAAATTTTCAGTAAGGGGATTTTAATAAAACTGTCCAGGCATGTGCACAGATGGGTGAAATTTATTAAGGAAAAAAATGCATCAGGAACTCTGAATACACTGATAGCAGCCTCAGTCTGCCTTCTGTACTTTTCACTAGGAATTAAATTGATGGGTGGATGAGAGGATGAAAATTACATTTTGGGAAAAAAGTTATTTGATTGCTGAACTTTTGGGCAACTTTATAAATTTAAGACTACCCTCCCCCCCACCCAGTGGAAAAGAAAAGGTAAGCCAAAGTCTGAAGAAAAGATGACTAAAATGAATGAATCTACTATTTAATTTAATGTGGCTGAAAATACTCAACAGCAACTGTTAAAAAAGTTTTTCTGCAAGAATAAAAGTAGTTTAAGAGTTAGACGCAGACAGTTAATTATGGGAACTATGAGTTATTTGAGATCCCAGAGTTGCAGTGAAAATGAATGGAGTTAATGAATACAAAATTAGATGCCCAACACAAAGCAGGCATTCAAAAAAGATAGGTTGTTCCTCTTATACATGTTGAAAAATAAAGCATTAGTGAAATAAGAAACATAATTATTCACCTTCAGTGAAAATATCATAGCATGAGTACTATTTTGCCCCCCCCCCCCCCTTTCAGGTAAAAGAACATCCAGTAGATCTGAGTGACCTGGCTCCTTGGTAGCTAAAAAGATAAAAATTTCCATTACTAGTAGCTAAAAAGTTGTATGCTGTATAGATAGTGGCATGCTAGAACCATCTTTTCTTGACTTGCAAGAATCAATTGTAAAGTTTTCAGAAATTTTTGTAAGCTGGTTGGTATCACATTGGCAGACTGAAATATGTCATGATGGGAATCTTTATACCATGGAAATGAGTAAACTGTATAACTCAGGGTTTTTTTTTTTGTTGTATAGAACTGGTTGCTAAAATTTGCTAGTTTACTACATACATACAGCCTCTTGGGCAAATTCTAGACTTCTCAGACTTAGCATCTAGCAGTTATAAAGCAGGTTATTACTTTTATTCTTATATTTATAAATAAGAGTTTTAAAAAATATAATATCAAGTAGGAGAAAATAAATCAGATACTAAATCTGACATATGGTGCCTCTTTCAACAATTTAGCCCATTTAAAATGACTTCATAAATGTAATATTATTTTTCCTGCTAACAAATTATTTAAAATGTTGAAGTTTTTAATTCAAAGAAGTGTGTATTAATTACAGTGTGAGAGCTAAATATTCATATAAATACCTAAGCTAAAATGAAGTATTTCAAAAAATGTTTTGAATTATGAGTGGATCGATAGTAGTTTTACCTTTTCAACTGTTGAAAAGGCATGCTTATTCTGTTTGGTCACTAAATATTTTTTCAACTAAATCTTTAAGAAGAGTAGATGTGCACTGAATAAACACACCATCTAAAATTCAACTTTGTAAGAATGTGGCATGAAGGAAACTTTTGTTTTAATGCATACCCTGCCTCACCTCAAATAGCCTTCTTTGTGAGGTTTCTTATTAGTTTCCTATTGCTGCTATAACAAATTGTCATAAAAATCAGTGGTTTTTCTTTTAGTATAAAGTTCTAAAGTTCAAAACCAGCTTTACTGGACTAAACTCAAGGTGTTGCCAGGTCTCCACTCCTTCTGAAAACTCCAGGGGACAATCAATTGTCTTGCTAATTATAGATGTCAACTGCATTCTTAGACTCTTACTCCATGTTAAAACCAGCAAGTGTAGCTCTGACATAAACACAATTAGAATTTGGTGAGTAACTCTAGTGTCACAGCATTAGCACAAGAATCGCACTCCTCATCAAACTTTGCACGCTCATACCCTCACATAACATGTATAAATGTTATGCTCGAATTCGGGACCCCAAAAAGACCACCAGAGACCAAGATCCATGTAAGCAGCAAAGAGGTGTTTATTTCGAGCTAGCTTGGTCCTCCGTGCGCACACAGCAACTGGTGACACTGAGAGGGTTTGCAGCAGTTTTATACACTCTTTGGGGAAGGCTGGGACTTCACATACATCATAGCCTCTCTTAGCAAATCATCACACATCATGGGAAAATCATAAAACAACTCTAAAACATGATTAGCACATTCACTGGCAGGAACAAGTTGGGTAAGGGTGATTGGCTGGTACAAGAGGGGGATGGCTTAAACCATGAGGGGAGTACATGCTGAACTACATGGTTTTCTAACATGTTATCAACCACCATAAACTACTGGGAGGGTCATCTGGCATCCCAGGTATTTCCCTGTCTCATGCTGATTGGTGGCTGCTAGGAGGTTGCTATGGATCCCCACCTAGCCTGACTGATCAGGGACACCTAGTGCAGCAGATCTCTCCTGTTATTTGTAGATAAACAACTCAGCAGGGTGGGTATGTGCCTAGGAGTGCTCTGTGGGTCTTTCCAAGGACAAAGGTCAGGCCCCCTTCCTTGGACAAGCTTTGCTCTGAGGTAGAGGCTGGCTTTTCATAAATTGTCGGGTTTCTTCAGAGAAATAGAACAAATAACACACATATACACACACAAGCATATATAACACACACAACAAAATATATTTATTATAGAAGTTGATTCATATAATTAAAGGTAATAGGGTAAGTCCTGCATCAAGTTCAAAGGCCTGAAAGCTAGAGACACCCAAAGAAAGGATTAAACAGAGAAGGTCAAACAGAGAAGGTCAATTCTGTCCTTCCTCAGCTTTTTTGTTCTACTCAGGCCCTCAATGGATTGGATGTCCACCCACATTGGTGAGGACAATGTTCTTTACTCACATAACCTATTCAAATATCTTCCAGAAGTGATAATGTTTATATTTATGCTAGTGAAGTGAAACACCATGACAGAATGATGTGTCACTGAGGAAGATTGGAAGAACAATTCACACACAGTAGGTAGGGAAGAACACAATGAGGATGTGACATTCACACCAAGTTATGGATGATAGGAAGGAACTAGTCTTTTTTAAATCGTGGGGCAGAGAATTGCAGGCAGTGTAACTGTGAAAAGTCCTAGGCAGGAATGAAATAGATGTCATTAAAGACGACCAGTGTGGCTAAAGACAGAGAAGATCAGATTGCTGGATCACAGGCGTTGGTAGGCTCCTTGTACGTAAAGGACTGTTTTTATCAGGGAGGTGTAAGTGACTGGAGGATATTAAGTGGAGGATGATGTGACTGTATTTGCATTTTGGAAAGATGTCTTTAGTTGATATACAGAGAATTAACTCCGTGTGTGTGTGTGTGTGTGTGTGTGTGCGTGTACACGTGCATGAATGTGTAGGGGTGCTCAAAAATGGAAGCTGTAAAGTTAGCAAGGAGGCTATTGTAGGAATCCTAGGAAAAATGAAAAGTGGGTTGGACCAGGGTGGCATCAATGGGGAGGGAAAGAAATAGATCTGGTTATTATTCGGAGCCAAAATTGCAAGAACTTAGGGTGTATATGTGTGTGTGTGTGTGTGTGTGTGTGCGTGTGTGTGTGTGTCCACGTGTGGGCATGGGAGGGTAGGGACACAACTCTAGGAGGGGTGAGACTGAAATTACAGAATCTTACTAGGTTTTTGGTGTCATGAATTGGGTGAACTATGTGAAATGAAAATGACTAGAGAAAGACTGGATGTGGTGTGTGTGAGAATGTGTGTCTGTATGGAGATGTATGTCAATATTTTTCACTTGAGTATGTTACATTTGAGGAATGTATTAAACATTCAGAAGGAAATGTAATCAGTTGTATACATAAATTTTTGGAGCTTGGTGGTAAGGCCAGGCATAGAGATGTATATGTAGGAATATTTGACATAGAGCAGGTATACAAAGTCATGGCACTGGGTAGGATAATTTCTGGAGAAACCATGCATAGAGCATGCTCAGGTGTTATGATCATTTTCTAACCAGAGAGAAACAGGATTGGGCTTAGGGTTTAGGCTGAGACAGTGAAAAGAATTCCCTAAGGTGCTAAAAGGAAGTTCCTTAAATTACTCAATCTAACCAAGTTTACAAAAGTTTTAATGACAAAATTATATTTTGTTTTCAATTGGGCACTTCTCCTGTATCTTTGAGAGTATAGAATTCATGGTGAACTGTATTGGAAAGCTGGGATTATCAAATTTTCAAAACCGTGGCCACATGGGAGTTTCAAAAGATCCTTAGTGTCCTTAGCTTATAAACTATTACTTTCTAGTGGATTCTATCTTTGTAAAAAAAAAATCACTGGAGAGAAAGAAAATCAATTGTAGTAAATATGTTGCTAGCAACATATATGAAGCATTTCTTTACTTTAATACTATTTTATTTTACAGAAAAATTCTCTGTATACTTGAATACAATCTGTAATCTTGATATAAGTCAGTAAGTTGAAAATTAAAAGTCCTCTAGGAAACAAATTGCTTTTATAAAATTCTAGCTTTTTACTAGTAAGTGGTACAAATAGTTTTTATTTAAAGTTATGAAAGTGACTGTCACTCATGTGTTAAGCACCTAAAATGGGATTTAAGATTTTCACTAAGGAAATCTCTCATCTAGGGAAGGGCATTGGACTTCCTAGCCTGCATTAGGTTGTGGTGCAGAACCACGTTCCTTCCTTATATTGTAGGGTTCATAGGAAAACTTTCTTTTGTAATGCTTGCCCTCTGTACAAATGTTAACTTGTAATGAGAATGTCTTCTTTTGGCTTCATAATCATTTGTAAGATATTTGAAGTTGTCCATTCTATATTATAAGCATGAAGATGCAAATTTGTTTTAATGCTGTGCATAAATGATAAGGCTTTGGTTGGTTTTTGTGGAGTGCTTTGAGTTTTATAGTTTACGTGGACATAGACCTTGACTCCCTGGTCTCCTAAAACTTGTTTTTCTGGGTATCCCAGTTGTCAAAACTCTTATTTCCTCTGTTGATGTAGGACTCATAGAAGGGTTTCCTGTTCTCTGATGCTACCAGGATGATGTCCACCCCTTACCCATGTGCCATCCATGTGTACTATGCTCTGCCCAGGACACTCTGGGATTTGGAATTTCTTTTCTCTTTCCCTGTGAAAAAGGTTGAAGGGATAAAGTGCTTAAATGTTTAAGGTAACTGGCATTGAAATTTTCTTTTTACCAAAATGTCTGATAAATATGTATTTTTATACAGTTTCTGCTTTATGAAAAAAAATAGTTCTTAGTTTCAACTTTGTAACATAGAAAATTTGGCTTCAAATAGGTTAAGTCCAAACGGGGGTTGAACTTTCTAAACAAAACCCTATACAGAAAATTAAAGATTGAGTAATTTACATTCCAAAGGGGGGAGAGAGAACACAGAGACCAAAGTTATAAATGAACAAATAAAACTTTTAATGTTTTCAGTATTCATTAAAATTAACGTGGATGAAATAAGTGAAACAAGTAATGAGGCAATGAAGTAATTTTAACACAGTAAGTGAGTAAGAACTAAAACTGACACATTTTCAGTACCTTATTTTGGTTCCTAGAAATTTATAGGGTTTCCTTTATGCTTGAGTTTTTATTTTTCATGATACTGGGAACAAAAACCAGGAGCACTTTGCCACTGAGCTACATCCACAGCCCTTTTAATTTTATTTTGAGACAAAATCTTACTAAGTTGACCAGTTAACCTTGAACTTGGAATCCTCTTTCCTTAGTCGCCTGAGTCACTGGGATTATAGGCATGTGCTACTGTACCCAGCTTCTATGTGATTTTACTATGATCCTTATTGGTGAATTCTCATATATTGTAGAAAATATGTATATTTAGAGACATGTATATGTGTGTGTGTGTGTGTGTGTGTGTGTGTGTGTCTTGCTCTATTAATTCTTCTCATTATAGATTTTTGATTCAATTTTTAATTTCAGTATCTTGGGCTCTTTAATGATTTCAGATATCAATTAAAAATTGATGTTGAAGATGGGAAAAAACTTAGAGATTTTAATTTGTTTGACATTGTTGGGACATTCAAAACCCTCTAGTGAAAACATAGTGTTAATTCTGTTCATGGTCATTTCAAGCTAACCTATAAAACTTTTCATTTCTTTTTCTTTAACAGGGATCAGCTCATTCATTCCAGGGTGGGTGTTTCAGAGCTTTGCAGGCCTTCACAGAAAAATCCCTTTAGCTTATTCTTTCTCTCTATCTTTTCCCTTCTAGCCCCTCATTCCTGAATGTCTTCAATTATCTCCAAAAGAAGAATGAAATTTTGGGTCCTGGAATAAAAGTCTACAAGCTTAAGAAAAATTTATACACAGAAATAATCCTATTTATATAACATTTTGTAGTTGAAGAGAGATATAAAGGGCTTTGGAGTTCAAAAGACTTAGATTGGAGGAATGACTGTGTCCTTGGGAAATTGATTTCTCAGTCCTCCAGTTTCTTTGAACAGTAGTACATTTACACACAAGAAGTACCTAATGAGTTAATACATAAAGAATGCTGAACACACTGCCTGACATATTATGTTTAATAAGCTACTACTATTTATTACTATAAATATTATTACAGGTATTTGAGAATTTAAGTGATGTTTGGTTTGGGTATGAGGTGTACTCCAAGAGCTCCTATTAATGCAGGAATATTTGAGGTGAAATAATTACATTATGGGAGTTGTAACCTAACTGGTCCATCCTAGTTTGAATGGATGAACTGGGCTTAACTGTAGGCCAGTGGAACATAGTTGGAGGAGGTAGTCCAATGGGAGTGTGCCCTGGAAGGGTTCATCTTCCTTGTGGCCCCTTCTGCTCTTTGCTTCTTAGCTTCCATGAGCGGAACAGTTTCCCTCTGCCACGTACTTCCACCATGATGAATAACCTCACCGTGGGCCCAGAGCCTTGGAGTTGGTATACATGGACTGAATCTCTAAAACTGTAAACCAAAATAAACATTTCCTCCTCTAAGTTGTTCTTGTTGGGTATTTTGGCCACGGTGAGGAAAAGTGGACTAACACAGTGAACATTTAGAAAGATACACTTTCTTTTGCAATGAGTCATTTTTGTATCATGAAATTTCTATTAATGAAATTCTCAGCACTATCACCTTATGTCAGACCAGTTATCAAGACATTAGTATAAAGTGGTCATTGTGGTAAGTGACTGGTCACTATGGTCACTTACAATATGAGTATTCAGTTGAAGAATTTTAAATGATAAATGTGTGGTGGGGACAAGAGGCAATTCAAGGGAACAACATTACTGAAATGGCAAAAAAAAGTGGGAAAAGAGCATTTCTTCTAAGTTGTGATTGCTAAGTTTTGCAGGATTCTAACAGGTAGTTGTTTAAAACCAAATGTAAGACTGGAGAAAAAAATAGGTTTAGTAGTCATAAATGCTGTGGTTTAAGGATGTGAAATAATCACACTGGTAGAAGAGGATCAATACTACTGGTACAGATGAATTATAGAACTTTCCATGAACCCAAAGCTAGATTGGGCTTTCCATTTTAACCCCGTGACTGAATATTTCATCTAGTCCCACACCTGGTTGCAGACTACTTGTAGGTCTTTCTTGACAGTGGCAATATTCTACCACTTTGCTTACCATTGGATCAGAATCAAGAGGAGAACAAATACTTCTCATACATAGGCTTGCAGAAAGATTGGAAAGGGAGAGAGAGAGAGAGAGAGAGAGAGAGAGAGAGAGAGAATTCCAGAAGACACCACCTTTTATCAATAGCAACCAGAAAGCATCTCTTTTTATGGACAGAGGGATCTTTAAGGGAAGAGAGGCCGGGGTGGGGTGGGGGGGAGATAGAGAGAGAGAGAGATCCCTAATGACAATGCTACTTGGTAAGAACTGTTTGCAGTTGCTGTGTCTCATTTTATGGATGCTTCCAATGTTATCTTTGAACAATTCTTGACAGAATTAATTCATGAGAATGATTTTTAGCTAATAGCTTCCTAAGTTCTGGGGATGAAGAGAACATGGCTTGGTACATTTTGGGGTGAAGTTTAAGATGGTCAGAGTATGGGAAGTGCAGTTTAAGTTAATTGAGGAGTGTCCAAGAGATAGAGAAGAGTGGCATACCTATGTCTAGGAGAGTAGAATGGCTTCTCTGACAACCTTTTTGTTTTATTGACCAATGGTACGTATATGTTTTATATAACTTTTCTTTCTGGGATTATTGCATTGCAACTGGATGAATGAAATCTTCCTATTCTCCCCAACACAAGGTAGGGTAGAGAGTGCCATGTTGTATAAGTTTATTGAGTACTTGGTAATTTGGGAGCTGTATCCAAATCTTTACTCAGCAAGAAGAAGGCCCAGAGCTGAGTTGGCTGTTTGGATTAAAACAAAACAAAACAAAACAAAACAAAACAAAAAACAAAAAACTGAGTTGAATTTCTCTGCATAAGAGAGTGGCAAATTATTTTTTCTCTTGAAGGGAAGTTGGCAGAAAATGGAATGGAGTCAAGTGGAGCCAAGAGATAGATCAGTGGCTGAGCAGCAAGGCAGAATGATCAAAGGATTTAAGAGCAGGTATGTTTGTTTTCATTGGGAAGGCAACAGAGATGATTAGAACTTGCTGTACTCTAAGGGAAATGCAACTGACTAAGAGCACCTTACCCACTGTGAAAGACTCCTGTCTCCCTAAGCTTTCATAAAAACCAGAAAAATCACAGCTTTGCTTTCTGCCTGAGTCCTGTGCTCTTGGAAAGTAGCAGTTGTTAAAAAATACCCCCAACATTTTTTTTTGTTCTCTGGGAAATAGCCACAAAAGAAAATCTTTGTTTTGCACATTTTGAGATAAACCTCTCTGACATCCCCACTTTGGGTTCCATAAGACAGAATAATTTCTTGCTTACTTGATTTTATCAAACCTCAGACCTGGGCTGGGGTTGTGGCTCAGTGGTAGAGAGCTTGCCTAGCATGTGTGAGGCTCTGGGTTCAATTCTCAGTACCACATAAAAATGAATAAGTAAAATAATGGTATTGAGTCCATCAACAACTAAATAAACAAACAAACAAACAAACAAATAAATAGATACTAGGCCCGGCTGGGTGTGGTGGTGCCTGCCTGTAATCCCAGTGGCTCCTGAGGCAGAGGCAGGAGGATCCTGAGTTCAAAGTCAGCCTGAGCAAAAGTGAGGTAAGCAACTCAGTGTGACCCTGTCTCTAAATAAAATACAAAATAGGGCTGGGGATGTGGTTAGTGAGTGCCCCACGTTCAATCCCTGGTACCAAAAAAGAAAAAAAACAAAACAAAACAAAACAAAAAAAAACCCCAAATCCAGGCCCTCTTCTTTAAGATCTTTTCATTAATGATTGTTATCTCTATAGCAATAGCTGGAATAAAATCATATCCTTAATTGTCCTGGGCATTTTTGTCTTTCACAGTTTTGGTGCTGTGAATTGCATTGAATTGGTCCTCTGAGTGAATCTCATTTATTACATTTGGGAAACACGTCTTCTCTGAGTCCTTTGTGCTTTGTTCTGATGGGCTTTCCAGGGACCCTGGGGTGAGTCCAGCTCCTGGTACTGTGCTCTGGACCTGGGTACACTGTTAGGACAATCAGCATTTGATGTTGACTCTGGTTTTGCTTCCTTTCTGATGTCAGCTTGGTTTGGTCTGATAGTCTAAACATTTGTAGGTCTCTGTCAATGGACAAATGGCTTATGATATCTTACCTCTGTTAGGTAGAAGACAAGAGAAAATCTGGTTGGTTAGTCTCTTTTATTTTTATGGATATCTTTTTTTTTTTTTTAAAGAGAGAGGGAGAGAGAGGGGGAGAGAGAGAGATAATTTTAATATTTTATTTTTTAGTTTTTGGCAGACACAACATCTTTGTTTGTATGTGGTACTGAGGATCGAACCCGGGCCGCACGCATGCCAGGCGAGCGCGCTACCGCTTGAGCCACATCCCCAGCCCTGGATATCTTTTTTGAGGTCAAATAAATTAAGAATCTTTATTGACTGGGAAAAGAGCAGCTTTTCTGTATTATGGACTTTGTGCTTCGATTTATGCTTGATCCCATGGCTTAAATTTTAAAATTGAAGTGTTTTAAGCTTTTTCTCTCTCACGTTTCTTTCTTTATATGTCTGAGATTTGGGAAGGCCTTTAACCTTTCATTCTGCTAGTATGTAATATTTTTCTATTTGTGGGTGGTATTAGCAAATTGGATTATAAAGTTTCTTGGAGGAATTTATTTTCATTGGCTTAGTATACTTACATAAATTAAATGTGCATAAGATTTCCAGAAATTAGAGAAAATGAAATAAATATTTTCAAGGTAAAAAAGAAATTAAAAAAAAAAAAGAATCTAACTCAGTAATGTTTTTAGTATATTAAGTTCAGTTATGTCAACATAGTGTTTTGTTGTTTAATTATAGGACAATAATAAAATGGAGTTTGTATTTGTTATTTCTAGTTTGTAATATTTAACACTAAGGTTAGGTTGAAATGAAATAAAATATAGAAAAAATTTTGCAAAAAAATTTGTGTTCAGATAATTTTGATAAACTTTTGGCAAACAAGACTTACAGAAACTCCTTACTTGATATAGCTTAACTCTGTGCTTGGTATTTTTATAGTAAATGATGTCTCAGAATTAATATACATTATATCAGATTTTTTCTTTTCTTTTGGAAAGAGATTGTGCCCTTTTATTTTTATACATTAGTTTTGTAGGCCATAAAAACAAATTTCCTTGTCAATTACATTATTTTGATAATTAATTCTCACCGGATCATTCTTTTTTATTTTTATTTTTAAATTTTAATTTGTTATATATGACAACAGAATGCATTACAATCAATATTACACATATAGAGCACAATTTTTTATATCTCTGGTTGTACACAAAGTAGAGTCACATGTACTTAGGGTAATGATGACCATAGCATTCCACTGTCTTTCCTACCCCTATGCCCCCTTCCTTCTACTCCCTCCCCTTTTCCCCTTTGCCCTATCTAGAGTTCATTTAATCTTCTCATCTTCCCCTGCATACCCCCCTCCCCCCAGCATACTATGGATCAGCATCCTTAAATCAGAGAAATCATTCGGCATTTGTTTTTTTGGGATTGGCTAATTTCACTTAGCATTATATTCTCCAGCTCTATCCATTTACCTGCAAATGCCACAGATCATTCTCTTTTGACAATTATTAGTAATACATTAGCCACAGCTATTTTATCTTTTGTCATTTATAATTTTTTTGTTTTACTTCAATATTTCTCCCAGAGCACTTGCAATCATCTACAAGACAGAGTATTTTGTTTTCAACAAAGAAGGACTGTTTGAGAAGACCATGGACCACATACTTTTGGCATAGATTTCTGATGACATTGTTTAAACAACTTTGAGATCATATCACTAGGCAAAGTCAGGACTTCTAGAATTATAACTGAGAAATCTATGTGTTTATGAGGCTGTGAGCCCAAGATGAATAAAATAAAAATTAACTGTTTGGAGCATTATTGATGTTTTAGTGTCCATTTTCTGGATATATTAAAAAGCCTTTGTCTTTCAATTTGTCTATAACTCCTGACTAGTAAACTATGCTTTTGTAAACTAAAACAAAACATCTGTATATGATATCTTTTTCTCCCTGCCTGACGAATATTTCTGTTTTCAGGATAACATAATTATTTGCATAGGCTCCATGAGAATTTGTATGAAAAATATATTTGAAATCTTTGGTTATGCAGGGCCACTCCTAGAATGTCATATTTGACAATAAATGATATGACCAAACACTTTTAAAGGACGCAGCAAATTTTTACAAAGCCCTCTGGGGAAAACCCATGTGGTACCTGCAGATAAGTTCCCTGTTGTACATGTGAGTAAGGAAGTCACTCTGTGGTTGGTCCAGTGAGTAGTAAATGGTAAATTCAACAAGTCTGTGTTGTCTATTACCTGGATATCCTAAAGAAAGTTGTGGTACTTTCTCTGGCTCCTGAGAGGTAATATTTAAATCTTGTGCTATGAACTGAATGTTTGTGTCTTCCTCATCCTGCAAAATTCATATGTTGAAACTCTTAAGTCTCAACGTGAAGGTATTTGGGGGACCTAAAGGAAAATTATTTGGGGGATCCTTTGGGTCATGAAGGTTGGGCAGTTATAGTGGGATTAGTGACCTCCCAAGAAGAGACAGGAGAGTTTGCTTTGCTCTCTACTATAATAGCACACAAGAGGGTGTGCCTTCAAGAGACAGAGTGGATCTGACAGCTTTTTGATCTTGGACTTCCCAGCTGATACTGTAAGAAATAAATATTGGTTGTTTATACTTGGGGGTTTTGGGCCACACCAGATAGGTTATACTAACTGTAACTTATGGTGGTATTAGCTTGGCCTCCAGAGGGACTGGGGCTAAATTATGAGTAAATTACATGTAAATTATGGATATGTAAACTTCGTCTTTTCTAGTAGAACTTTAACTGACTGCTTACTTTAACAAAACCCAGGTTTTGTACCTACCTATGAATTGGACTGTGTGTTAAGTTTTTGTTGCTATGGTCCAAAAAAACCTGACAAGAGAACCTTAGAGGAGGGATAGTTTGGCTCACAGTTCTAGAGGTCCAATCCATTGCTCTGGGCCCAAGATGAGTCAGACTATCATGGAAGAAAGGCATGGTGGAGGAAAGCTGCTTCCTTCCTGGCAGCCAGGAAGCACAGATAAAGAGAAGTGGGAAGGGGTCCATAGGGAAGGTGCACCCTTCCAGGGCATGCCCTCATTAATCTACCTCCTCCAGCCACACCCCACCTGCCTACAGTTGCTACCTAGTCTATTCAAACTAGGAGGAACTGATTAAGTTACATTTCTTATAACCCCAGTCATTTCACCTCTGAACATTTCTGCATTAATACAGGAGCCTTGGAGGGACACCTCATATCCAAACCATAACAGACTGAAAACTGTTACTTTGCTCAAATTGTCAATAATTTCCAAAGTTTCAGTTTTTCTAGTTTCTTTCAAATATGGTTACAATTCATCAGAGTTTCAAAATAATTTCTCCCTCACTCCTGGCTTAGTATCACTGAAACTAAAATATATATTCCCAGATCCCTACTGGGACTAGGTTGCCTGGCAATTGGACCTATTCCCCAAGATCTGAAGAAGTTCCCTGAACTGACATTTTGATAAACACCCAAATCCCCGACCATGTATGGGACAAGTCATTGTTGTGACTACTTTGGAAGTGTGGTTAAACACTCTGGTCAGGCGAGCCCTTATATGAGAGGTAACCAAGACTTTAATAATACCAATAGCATCATCGTTCTGGCTTGAGAGCTTTGTGACACTCTCATTTTTTAGGCATCCCTCTATTAAGATGCCCAGTCCTTAGGATATCAAACAAGGAACCTTTACCATCAACTCTCAACAAATGGTTCAACCAAATTTGTAGGAGAAATGTCAACAAGTATCCTCTAGAAACTGTTTCTTAGACCTGTTCTGTCCCACTTAGGAGGTTTATGTTTACTTTTAGATTGTTCGGCAACAAATGGCATTTGTCCTGACAAAAAGGGAGGATGAACAATGTTGAACTTTACCAGAGTCTTGTTCTCCTGAGAAGCAGTGATGATTAGGAAGTTCTCCACACTTTGTGTCCCTGAAATGTCTAACCACAAGGGCTATCTTGTTGTTTCCTATTCCAAGACAAGATCCATGTCTATTTTTCCTCCTGACTTCCATAAGATTTGCAGATGACAAAGTCTTGCTTACCAACCTCTAAAAAAAACCCTCAATTTTCTCCATTTTCTTTACAATGTTCCTCTTGAATAAATGTCGTTCATATTGCACTAGTCTGAATAAATAAAATAATCTCCTTAATTATTTAATTTCCCAGTGTGTTTTGTTTTTCACATCAATTGTAGACCTTATAAGTAGCCTGTGTGTTGTATGTGTGGGGGTTGTGTGTGTGTGTGTGTGTGTGTGTGTATTGGGTAAATCAAGGACAGAAGTTGTTTTCTACTTTTTAAAGAAAATTAAAAAGAGATAAGAGAACAGTAGCAACATGCAGAGAGAATATTATCAATGCAAAAAAGTCAAGTGAAGTGACCATAAGCAGTAGGCCCCCTGGGATTTCAATTCTCTTGAAATCTTAGGGGCAACTTCACAATAGTGCTTCTCAGACTTTAATACAAGGACAAATCTTTTCAGGAGTTTGTTAAAATGCAGATTTTGATTCAATAGAGCTGATATGGGGTCCAAGTTTCTTCTTTTTTCCCCAGGTAATGTTGATGCTGCTGTCCAGGCTATGCACTTCCAGTAGCAAAACTCAGCAGGACTTGGAATGAGAGTTTGAGCTAATCTTTTCTAGAGTTCAAGGATGACCCCAGCTGACATTGGGTTATACAACCTATGCAATGATGCCAGTTTATGTTTGATCACTTTGTACTTTTTCAGAAATACTTGGATCTATAGTATATAGACCACTCTCATGACAGTGTTGGGAAGAAGAATAGCTGACTTGCAGCTTTGTTCCCAGGAGGCAAAATTAATAACCACAACAAAAGGTGGTGACTCTTTTCAAGGCTATCTCATAATAGGTAAAATCAGTCAATAAGAGAACTGAGATTCCAAGCAATAAGCTTGATGCAATATATCACACAAATTTATATCTCATAAATCATAATAAATTTTGAATGTAGCAGTTTTAATAGCTACAGGCTTTACAGAGATTTTTTTAAGCAAGGTAATTAACATTGTAATTTTTGAATTAAAGGAAGTATTTATTTCAGTTTTCCTATTGCCTTAAAAACAGGTATGAGAAATTTGTCATTGTAGCATGATACTAAAAGCAGTATTAATATTTAAACTATTCTCCACCCATGCAAAATTATATTATCTTTTAAAAATACAATTTCATCTTGGCTTCTTATATATGCGTGACTATCTAAATGCAGATTTTTTTTTTCCAGTTAGATCTTGCCTTACTCAGTTATCCAGCCAGATATCAGATACTGTACTCATCTCCAGGATAAATTCCCATTAGAGAGCATGAGATTGAATTTACAGTACAGTATGAGCCCTTCCTAGCACAGATTATACTTTTGAATTTACAACATGCTGTTTCACAGGAGATGACTGAATTATAGATACATTGAAATGAGACTGTCTCCTCTATTGTCCCCACTGTTTGTAAACCTGGGAAATTGACACCTACCTGTGTGGTGGTATTAACCTTGATGCAAAACACAGTTCCTGGTGTCTGGATTCCAAGGAGTTATATGCACAAATCCAGTTAACAGAAATAAGAGTTTTGGGCAGATAAATCCTCCACCATAATTTTGAAATTATTGCTCCAGTGAATTCACCCACATGCCCAGCACTTTCAAAAGGAATAGAAAGGGATGACTACTACTGTCACACTTTTCACCAAAAGGGAATTGAATTGCAATGTGCTGCAAAGAAAGACAAATAGACCAGACATGCTTAAATAATTTTAGGGGCCTAATGAGATGAAGAGAGTGCATTTAATTGTATAGTGAGCAGCAGCATCATTACCTTTTATATGTAGAGATGAGAGGGTGTGTGTGTGTGCAGGCGTACTCATAGGGGTGTATAGATCATTCAGACTTGTATCTGAAATAATAGGTGATAATTTTTAAAAACCTAATTATGACCTTAACAAGATAGTGTCAGAAAAACTAAGCATTTAATTTACACATTTCTATTTACATATTTAAAACAATGTTTTACTTGATTTTTTAAAATCCTCGTTTACTTAGAGTCACAAGTATGGAATTCAAAGAATGCAAATTTACCCATTTTGTCCTCAGTGTAAGAGTCACATTGTACAAACTCAGCAGTTACACAATACTATTATTCTAAGTAAATTTTCAATATCTCATCTATACTGCAAATTAGGCAAAAATAAAAGAACAAAGGAACAAGATAACTGTAGGACGTTTTGCTTTCTTGTGAAAATTTGACAAAGTTAAGCAGATTGACAATGACAAAGCAAATCAATGATCATAGCACTTGTTTTAATTCTCTATCAATTTCACTCTCTTTTCATCTCTTATTTAAAAATTTCCTTTGTCTTAAAACAAATTGTTATACTCCATTCCACTAGGCCCAGCATAAAAGTTTTAGAAATGAAAACAATCAAACAGAATTTGAGACCTCTGTCATTGCATATAAATTCATCTTGACTTCTAATATTTGGTCAGCAAGTATTGCGTTCAACAGAGGTATTCTAGATTTTCACACAAACTCTCAAGTACTTTGCTCAACTCCCAGTAGATACTGATCTTGAGAAACTGATGTGACTCCTTTTTTGAGAAACCAGCCTCTACCTCAGAGCAAAGCCTGTCCAAGGAAGGGGGCATGACCTTTGTCATTGGAAAAACCCACAGAGCACTTCTAGGCAGATAACCATCCTGCTGAGTTGTTTGTCTGTAAATAACAGGAGAGATCCATGGAGCCAGGTGTCCCTGACTCAGTTAGGCTAGGTGAGGACCCATAGCAATTCCCTAGCAACCACCAATCAGCATGAGACAGGGAAAATACCTGGGATGCCAGATGACCCCCCAGTAGTTTATGGTGGTTGATAAGATGTTGGGAAACCATGTAGTTTAGCACATACACCCCTCATGGCCTAAACCAATCAGTTCAAAGGAATCCCCTTCTTTTACTAACCAATCACCCCTACCCTACTTGTTCCAGCCAGTGAATGTGCTAATCAATGTTAAGAGTTATTGTTTGATTTTCCTTCGGTGTGCAATGAATTGCTAAGAGATGCTATGATGTATGTAAAGTCCTTGCCTTCCCCAAAGAGTGTATAAAACTGCTGCAGACCCTGGGCTTGGGGCCTCTCAGCATCACTAGTTGCTGTGTGCACAGAGGACCAAGCTAGCTCACAATAAATGCCTCTTTGCTGCTTACATCTATCTTGGTCTCTGGTGGTCTTTTGGGGTCCCGAACTTGAGCTTATCAATCTAATCACAGAGGAAACGACATCAATTGTGCTTATTCCCTGGACCTTACTAAGGCAACATTCCTACATCCTTCTCACAGTGTGAGCTAAAGACATGGCTCCCTACTCAAAGCTTATGGATAATCTCTCTCTCTCTCTCTCTCTCTCTCTCTCTCTCTCTCTCTCCTTTTGTACTTATATTAAATCAACCTTACAACCCTCCAATATAATTATTTATCTCCTTTTCAATGTGTATATTTCATGCTTTTCCTATAGTATTTTGCAATGACTATAATCTCCAGGATAATGTTAAATAATGTTGTTTTTTTTTTAATTTAATGCAACTTCCTTTAATATTTTACCATTAAATATTAAATAATGATGTTTTCTCTAAACCAATTTTCTTCTACTTTATTTATGCTTATTTGATTTTTCTTTTATCTGGCTTCTCTAATTGAATTCTGCTTAGTGCATTAATTTTTTTTTATTCCTGGGTTTCTGTTAAATACATTGTAGTCTGCTTATTTTTCTCTAGGTATTATTTGAGATATATCCAGTAGGTTTTGATATGAAGTACTTTCATGTCATTAATTTTTGGAAGTTGAGAATTTAATTTAGAATGAAATTTTATAATTTCCTAGTGAATAGATTTGTTTTTCAGAAGTCTTACATTTCAGTCAGAAAATATGGCCTTAATCATTATCATATATTTTGTAGACTAAATTTTTGTTTGTGCATATACACATAACCATATTTTTATGTTACATGGATGTTTAAAAAAACCCTTTATAGTTTAATATTTCTTTCATTGTCACAATTATGTATAAGGGAGAGAAAAAATTCCCTTTTACCCTTCCAAGTTTTTGGTTGGTAACACCTGTACCAAAAACCAAACAAACAGCAACAAAAATAAACCCAAACAAAATATCACAGAAAAACAAACAGAAATATATCAATAGGTACACCTCATATATACATGGAAATGGGAAAAAATAAGTAACTCTCAAAGAGGTGGCTTGGAATTCAGCCTTATGTGGCATTTTTAGCTAAAAGCAAAGAACGTAGGGTACAGGGAAGCCCAATCACAGCGAGGTGACCAGGAAAGACTTGGCAAAGGAGAATAAGGTTTGTTATGGAGATTTAAGCCAGTGCCTTCTCCAGTAATAAGAGTTCTCTTGTGGTTTAGTCATCCTTCTCTTTTTGGTACAGAGAAGGAGGCACTCTTACAATAGGAAATTTCATTTATAGATATAAATTTCTATTAAAAAAATGTAACTTCTACCGTGCTTTCAGTCTTCTTTTGTGCTTGCCGTTTCTCAAAATAAATCGGCCTGAAATAATCCTTATGCTAAAGAGGCATATTTTAGCATATTCTGGTCTCTTACATTTATATTTTGGGGTAGCATATTCTGGTCTTTTACAGTGATATTTTGGGGTAGCATATACTAGTTTTGTACAAATGTTGATCTCTATGTTCTTAAAGCTCTCTCAGGACTTTGGGATCCTCTTCTAGTTTGAGTCCTTTATTTATTTATTTTTCCTTTTTTTGTTCCCCTTGTAAATCTTCTTGAAAGAGTGAACACTTACTTGCTAGATCTCCTTTTATACTTGCCATTGGATTCAATATGTTTCAGTCTGCCTTTCATTTCCAAAAGGCATTCTCAGTTACCAATAATTTCCTAAGTGCTATCTGCAATGGAATTTTCTCAGCCTTTGTCTCCTCACTTGGTCTCAATTTGCAGTCACATTTTGAAGAGTGAATATTTACAATCCATTGTCTACTCTAAGAATATATGCAATGTGTGAGAAATCTCAGTTTAGAGAAATTATTTAATTTATGGTAATTTTAAAAAGTGGTGTAACCAGAGTCTAGGCCAGAGACCTAACTCTGAGCATCTCAATGAATCAAGTTTAGTCACTCACCCTGGAAACCAAATGGAAAAAGTAATGGTGAAGGAAAAGAAAGGAATGTATTCAATAAAAGTATATCAGGAAGATAAGGAGATCAAGCATCCTCAGCTCTTTCCTTTGGGGATATTGATCAGTTCCAGGTTTAAATAGGAAATGAACAAAAATAGGGGTGGGAAATGAGGAGCACTTGACTGGCCTGGTTGATCATTATCTCAGGATTGGTCAGGCAGAGGTTTGTCTGAGATAAAAGCTGCCATTCCCTGGCGAGGGCAGTTTTGACTTTCCTCACAAGATGTTTTTTCATCAGATCCATTGCTCCTGGAATCCAAGGTAACTGCAGGAGAGAATGACTCAGAGCAAAGGAGACATGTGCAAAATAGATGTAGAGATGCCAAGCTTTTATTGTGCTTTTAGTTACCCATTAGGCATGTGCAGGCATCTACAGGCCCAAGAGTCAGGACTTTTACCAAAAGCAGCCTCTACGTCCTCATGACAATAGTTGATGTGCTTCGTTTGGAGAATAGAGTGGAATTTTAAAACTTATCTACAGTCCGGATTTAACCTAAGTCAGTGTAAAAATCCCTGCTGCATGGTATTGGATCTTCTAGCATTCTGGTTATCCCCTTGCCACATGTCATGCTTTGCATATCTCTAGAGGTCACATTGGGAGCAGTGATGAACCCAGCCTAATTCTGTCTTAAGATTGGGAGCTATCTTATCACAAAGTCATGAAAAGTTTATTTCTGTTTTACTGTAAAATACTAAGATTTCTATTTGGTCTCATCATAATTTGATGTTTTAAAAACTTGCTTGGGATTCTTGCCCATGCTTTAAACTTACCCATGCCTGGCTGTCCTTGACCAGATAATAACCCTCCCTGAAATCCCAGCTGCTCCTCATTAACTTTGATGTTGAAATCTGAGTTAGCTCTCTACCTTAATATTTTAAACAATATAGATCAAAAACCTGCTATCTGCCCTTGTATTACACTTGCCTGAACTCTGTCAGCTGTGAGTTCCCAAGAAACCCCCCTTTTTGTAACTTTTGTGTTATAAAAACTTCCATGTAATCAGACCAGTTGCTGTCCTCTGGCCCTGTTTTTCTGGGTGAGGCAGCTGCTGGCCAGCTCTCTTGTGTACACAACATAAGCTTGCTTTAATTTGGTTTAAATTGGAGTCGACAGTCTTTTCTTTGTGTTGTGTTTCAACAGCGGGAGGAAGAGGCAAGGATGGAATTTGACATCAGTCTGGCAGACCCTCCACCATGCTTTTTTTTTTTTTTTCCTGTTTTTAAGCTCAGGAGTTTTCAAAGTGCCTTCATTTCTTCAGATTCCACAATGGTTTCATTTGCAGGGTCACTGGAACTCTAGCTCTGCAAACTATACCTTGTGTTGATCTCCTGAAGTCAGATTTCTCAGTGCCAGGAGAATGAGGTAGATGCAGACCTATGAGACACAACAGGGTCCACCCTTCAGGTCTAATTGGTAAACTGAACTAGCAGAAGAGAACCAGGAGAACAAAAAGGGGGTACAGAAGTCTAGGCACAAATTCAGGTAACAGAATCCTATAGCTAAAATTGTTAGAAGAGCTGGCAGAAGAATAGGTAACAGTAATGAGGAAATCCTTGATTCCTCAGCAAATTTTTGATCTAGCCAGGAGCTCTTTATGTGCTGCCCACTTAGTAGAAAGATGTTTAGAAAATATACAGGATGTGGAAGGAAGGAATAAAGGGTAGCAACCAAAGTTTATCTGGAATTTCACATAGTGTTTCTGAGTTTGCTTTGAGAGAAGCATTTCTCCATTCTTTCTATTCTTTCATGATCTTTGAAGCAAAAAAGGTCATTTTTACATAAATACCTCTCCCTTGAATATAGAAATGTTGATGGAACTTTTGAAGATGTTAATTTCAAGTGTTTAATATCCCCCAATAGCATAAACAACACATGAATTGGATTACCATATGGAAAATGACAAAATTTTCCTCCTTTTTATTTTGAAGTCAACAGGATGCAGAAAATCTATTGTTACTTGTTACTGCTGTTTTGCACATTAAAAATAATAGAGATAAGTGAAGCTGAGGTCAATCTGGGCTTCTATTCTGCAGTTCTTCTATTTTTCAAGGTTACTGTGTTACTCTTTCAGGGTAGACTTGAAAAGTATCTGCTGACATTTAGAAAAAATGAGATTCTTTGTTATAAATCATATAAGCATGATGCTTCTTTTTCTTTTCTCCCAGAAAGTGAGAAAACAAAAAATTTCCAGGTTACAATGAAATTTAACAGACTCTGATAATTAACAGCTCAGTGTTTAGATCAAAATTTCTCACTTCTTTTCTTTCTGAGGAAATAATTATCAACCTTGAAGCTGGAACAGGTTACAAAAGGTGAGACTGAATTCGTGGGCTGGGGGTTGTAGGTCACAGAGAGGGATGCTGCTGAAATATATGCTTGGAAGTGTCTATCTTCATTGTAGCCTTTATTTTCATTGTAACCTTTCATTGCAACCTATATAATTGTAGGTGCCTCCTGTCTTTTTTCCATTTTCTTATCCCAACTTCTCTCAGCTCAAGATGTTTTCAAGTGGCCCTTATCCTTGAGCTCAGAGTAATTATAATAGGGCAATGTGGCAGCCAGAGTGGAAATGGTTAGGGAAATAGACAGATTTGTATTGTAACTTATCATATTACAGGTTCAAAACCATCCTCTGGAAGACTGATTCTTGTTCTGATTTATTTTCAGAACCATTTTATGTTCTGTTTTACCAACAACAACAAAAAAAGAGTAATATTTAATAGATATTAGAAAACCAAGAATTTATTATATGTGCTTGGCATATATTAAATAATATAAGAGAGATAATAGTTAAGGTCTCTTTTTACCAGAGTTTAGATGGTAAAAAGAGACCTTAACTATTACTCTAAAAAAAAGTAATATTTGTTACTCTAAAAAAAGAGTTCTCCTGTCATAGGGGGAGCCACTTGCTATTTGTGAGTAAAAAGCACTTCAATGTAGGTAATCAGAAGTGAGATGAATGTTAAGTGTAAATTATACACTGAATTTTGAAGGATTAGTATGGGAACATATCAAATACCTACTAATAGTTTTATACTGACAACCATTAGAAGAAATATTTTGATTAAATATAATAGTAAAGTTGATTTCACTTGTTTCTTTTCATATTGTTAATATGGCTATTAGAAAACCTAAGATTATATAAGATGTTTGTATATTTTGGCTCACATTATATTTCAATTGGATAGTACTGTTTCCAGGGTGTTGGTTAAAATAATATATTCTAAGCCTAGGGATGTATGTAGTTGAGTGGTAGAATGCTTGTCTAACATGTGAGAGACTCTGGGTTTGATCTCAGCACTAAAAACCAACCAACCAACCAATAACAACAAAAACAAAAACAAAAACAAAAACAAAACTAAATTAAAATAATAACAACAACAAACATGTTCTCTCATTTCATTCTCAGAGAGTCTGATTCAGGCTTCTGGTATTTAACTGTGACTCGGCATTTTCTAACAAACATCTCAGATATGATCTAAGGACCACATTTTGAAAAATTAAAAGTGGAGTACAGGGCAGCTGTAGAGACCACTGAACAATAAACAAAATGATTAAAGAATGATAAAAACTACAGTGGGAAAAACTCCAGTGTTGTTCAGTGCTATGTTGAGACATGTAACTGAGGGGTTGTAAGCCCAAGTAGTTTTTCCAGAGAAATAAATTGAGTTAGAATGCTGAGTAAAAGTTAGATGAAGGTGAAGTCTCTATTCCAATAAATGGATGAGTGCAAAGATCAGAGCTTTGAGCATGACAGATTGGTGTATTGCAGGACCCAAAAGTAATAGCATGGTGGGAAAGTGAATAGAAGTTGGGAGAAATAATAGATAATTTTAGAAAAATAGGTGGGAACCAGTCCAGGAAATACTTATAAACTTAGTTAAGGGATCAGATTTTTATTTTAAGATAATGAAACATCATTGAAGGTATTTTAAGGATGAATATTTTGTGGATGAATATTTTGTAGTCACAGACATACCACGATATGCCAAGATACACATATATACATAGATATACCAAGATTGCCCATGGAACCAAGGAATCAGAATATTTGCTTGAAGTTCATTTTTAATCGTATTATAAATCTTATGATTTTATCTCCTCTTTGCAGTGCTTACTTGGAAATGTAAACCCAATTTGTGACCCTATTTAGGCCTATATGTGATTGAATGGTTAAAATTTCTGTGCTGCAGTTTTACTAGTAGAATTACAATTTTTCTATCCTTAAATTTCTTTGACTCCTATCCTCTCAATTATTTTATTCATTTGTTTTCTATGAGATTTTAAACAACCTCATTTTGTTTGTGTAGTGACTTAACAAAGATATAAATAAATATGCAATAATGTGACTTTGGAAAAATAATGCTGAATAAAGATGTGACTATGAACAGTGTTTTTTGTTTAATTGTGAAAATTAAGAATAATGATATAATTCTTTGAAAAATATAGATATTGTTTTGCTTAACCTATCATATTTATTGCTAATACAATAAGAATTATTGTTCCTGTTGCATGTACAATGTTCTGCTAGGCTAAAAGTAAAGCTATTGTTCATGCTTTCAAATATATTTCTTATCTGTTTTATCTTGCATGTTACCTTTCAGTTTTAAACTCATGATGTGAATTTATTTATATTTCTATAAAATAAATCCCCCAAACATGCTCTCCATTTCCTAACACTCAGGCGGAAAGGAACTGTCAATAAAAATTCTATCAATCTCTGGTATTGATCTTTCCAAACTAGGTGATAAAATTATGCATTATTTTTTATATTATTGTTGTCATATGGGGGATTTATTTCATATACAGTAATAGAACTTGACATTGATGTTGATATGATAATTTCCATTTATCTCATCTTTTTTATTCTACTGCATTGAATTACAGAGTTCTGGGGAAATTGTTCTGAGAATTTCTTTCTAAGCTAGGAAAGAGTATATATCCCAGACCAAATTACAAAATGTTTTCTCAACTTTTTCATTGCAAGGTTCTAAAATTGGTGTGGAGCATTGTTACAGAGAAGTTGAAATTGTTTCTGTGCTTTTAACTTTTATTTTATTAGAAAAATATAACTGTTCATTATAAAATAATAAGTGTGAGTTAAAACTTTAGGATCCTTCCCTGGTTTCCAGGACACCACACACTTCTTGTTCACTAGTTTTTCTGCTAACTCCCTTTTCCTTCCTTAGTTGAAAATTTTACATTGTAAAGGGTTTAGCCTTTGACTTTTGACCTATCTTTCTTTCTGTCTACACTATCTCCTCAGGTGATATGTTCCAGTTCCAGATCTCTGCATTTAAATATAACTTTATGCTGATGATTCTCTATTATGGTTTAGATGTGAGATGTCCTCAAAAACTCCTGTGAAAGACAATGCAATAAAGTTTAAAGGTGAAATGATCAGAATTATTAGAGCCCTTACCTAATCAATACATTAGTTCATTTGAATGGATTAACTAAGTGGTAACTGTAGGCAGGTAGGATGTGGCTGGAGGAGGCTGGACAGTGAGGGTATGCCTTTGGGATATACATTTTGTCCTGGGTGAATAGCACTCTCTCTGCTTTCTGATTGCATTGTCCTGAGCTGCATTCCTTCACCACATCCTTCCACCATGATGTTCTGCCTTACCTTGGGCCCAGAGTAGTGAAGTTAGCCATTTATGGATTGAGATCTCTGAAACTGTGAGCCTGAAAAAAACTTTTCTTCTTCTTCATTGTTCTTGTCAGGATTTTTGGTCACAACAATCAAAAAGCTGACTAAAACACTCTCAAAGGCCTATCTCCACCACTAACTCTTAAGTTCCAAAATTGTAAATCCATTTAGATTTTTCACAGATATCCCAAATTAACAAATCCAAAAGACAACTCTGGATTTCCTCTTCTTGAAATTCACATCTTCCCAGTTATTTTCTACTCCAAAACAACCTTGCCTTTTATTTCTTTGATATTTGACAGGATAACATTCTGCATTGTTATCAACTGAAGGGCAAATTATTACTAACAAGTTTGTCTGCTGAGATTCTCTTGTTATCTCCTTCAGAGAGAGAGAGAGAGAAGATGAAATAAATATTATCATATTTAATATAAGTAGTTGAGTTAGAAATCTACTGGGTTGATAGTAAGATGAGGAAAATATACTGCCCTGGGGAATGTAAATTGACACAATGCTTTTCAGAAAATTTTGCAATATATACATTTATATATAGTTTTAAAGCAGTATAAATCGATTCTGTAATTCTGCTTTTGAGATTATAATCTATGAAAAACTAAAATGAGGAATAGATATATTCAGAAAGATAATTGCTACTGCATTATCCAAAATGGAGCAACCTAGATGCTCTCTTGCCCGTGTTCAGTGCAGGTGATGGAATTTGGGGTTCCTCTGCAGGAAGAGAGCTGGCTGCGAAACAAAGCTAAGAAAAGAAGGCGGGGGAAGAAACCACAGGACATGGAAAGTAATTTTAGAAAGCAAGGGGGGAAGACTCTTTGACCTTTGAGGTCCAGCTTCCACACTGGAAAAAGAGAGCTAGAGCATGTTTGCTTTATTATGTGGGGGAAACTTCAAAGGTTTTCCATAGAATGTTCTTTGTCAAATAAGGTAGGAGGTGGGCTGTCGGGTTTCCAATGGGGGACGCCCAAATCCAGAGCTACTAGATGGGTTTCCCTAGTCCAAGGAAGGCAGAGGTCAGTGCCTTGTGCAATCCATAGAGTGGGAGGAGCCACAAAACAGATTGCAATGACAAATCTAAATCTCCTTGTCTCCTGGCTGAGTGAAGATGCTCAAATAGCTCACGGGTGGCTTTCCATAATGCCCCACATGAAATAAATGTTAAGATTAAATAATAGTAAAACCTGGTGACTGATTATTTGACACATTTTTGTTACTATAATCAAACACCAGAGGCAAGATAACTTGCTAAAGAAAAGGGTTTTGTTTCCTCACCATACTGGAGGTTCAAGGGTATGGTGTCAGCATTGGCGTGGTTCTGTATAAGACCTCATGGTGAACTGCAGATGTGAAGGAAGAGATGATATCATCTCAAAACAGGAAGTCAGGGGTGATTCTGGAGTTGGGCTTAGTCTTATAACAACTCACTCTTGTGAGAGCTCAGGGGTCATGAGAGCTATCTTAAAACGTTCTGAGGGCATCTCCCCAAAGGACTTAAGGAACTCTCAGGGGCCCCTCTTAGAGGTCCTACCATCTCTTAATGCCACACACTAGGGACCGGGCTTCCAACACCTGAACCCTTGGGAGACACACAATCTTTATCCAAGCATAGCAGGTACACATCAGAGTAATATTTTAAAGATTTTCTTTTTTAGCTACAATGGAAAAATATTCTATGAAAGATCCAGGGTATAAAATTGTATATAAAGCTAGATCTTTAAGTAAAAAAAGAAAACAAACCAGCAAACAAAAGAATTGCATAGACAAATCTCTCTAAAGTGAAATCTACTGATCTACTGCACATATAGTAGGCTTTTAGATGACGAATTCATAAGTAATTTTTAATTTTATTTATTGTTTATAAAAAATGATCTTTAGAGGAAATATAGGTCACTTTAATAATTGGGAGAAGCAAACTGTTTTTTTTTTTGTTTTTTTTTTTTAAGTGCAGTAGCTCCTCCTTTGATTCAGGATTATTCCCTGGAGTTGTGCTCCAGTTGTGACTGCATCCAGAACCTTAAGATTCCTCAGCTGCCTAATAAACCAGAGAACTGAGTGATCTGGATGATTCATCCAGGATTTGGCTTGAGCTGCTGTATTCATCACAGGGTCCTCCTGTTCCTGAGCAATGATTGTGGGGTTTATGAGCCCTGGAAGGGATAGCAAGTTAGAGCTGGAATTAGCTGCATTCTGATCTCAGTTACACAGATGCGGCTTTCATTGATTTTTATGGGAGATTTGTGCACATAATGGGGAGAAAAATGTCACTGATTTGTTTTAATTTAGCTTGAGCAGTAACCCTTTACTAATGGGACTCCTTCTATACGAGGCAAATCTGCTCTCATTTTTGTTTCTTCAGCCACAAAAAGCACTGGTTTAGATTTCTGTGATGAAGGAAGTCTCAGGGATTTCAGATTAACCTAGGCACTTGCAGATGAGTCATGCTATTTAATTTCCATTGGCTCAAACATGTAAAGATCTCAGTTATAAGTTAATGAAACCAAGATATAAATAGTGTTGCTTCCTTCCTCCAGTTCAGATTGGACATTAAAAAAGGGTTTCTCAACCTTGCCACAACTGACATTTTGGGAGGGATTTTTTTTTTGGTGGGGGGGGGTGGGTGGTTACTGGGAATTGAACCAGAGCCTTGTGCATCTGTGGATGCTGGGAAATTGTTTTGCCTCTGAGATACATATGCAGCCTTTTTGTTTTTGTTCCTTGTTTCCCTAAGTTACCTAGGCTGCCCTTGAACTTTCTATCATCTTGCCTCAACCTTCCAATTAGCTGGAGTTAAAGGCATGGGCACTGTACTTGACTGGAGGGGCAATTGTTTGTTGTAGGAGATTGCCTGTGTGAATGTTTAGCAAAGTCCCTAGCCTCTACTACTTCATGCTAACAGCACTCTTTCCTCCAGTTATGACAAACAAAAATGTCTCCAGATATTATGAAATATCCTCTAGAGTCTCCAGGCAAGAAATATTGGATTGGAAAAGAATAAAGAAAAGGTGAAATGGAATGTAATAATTTCAAATTGCAAACATGTTATTAAAATCATTTATATTCTTATTAATTTAGGAACTAATTTAAGATGTCTAGGAAAAACATATATGCTTCTCATAAAAGTTTATAAAAAACAAATGAAGTAATCAGCATAAAGAAAAGTGGATAAATTGGACTTTAGCAAAATTAAAAACTTTTTATAAAGTGATTGGTAATAAGATGAATAGAAAAATCATAGATTTGGAGAAATTATTTGTAAACCATGTATGTGATGAAGAATTTTTATCCAGAAGATATGAAGATTTCCCACAATTCAATAACAAAAATGCAATGAAAAAGTGAGAAAATGACTTGAATTGATAGCTTACAAAGGAAGATACACAAATAGCCAATAAGCACATGAAAAAAGTGCTCAACATCACCAGGTGTAGGGCTCACAATTTAAAATGAAAGTAAAGTCATTTCCCTATGTACATGTATGATTGCACCAATGGTGTGACCCTACTTTGTGTACAACCAGAGAAGTGAAAAATTGTGCTTCATTTGTGTACAATGAATTGAAGGGCATTCTGCTATATAACTTATTAGAATGAATTTTAAAAATGAAAGTAAAGTGACACTACCAACCTACCAAAATGGTTAATGTTAAAAATACAACAAAGACCTTAGGGTATAGATGAGTAGAGGGATAGCTGGGTCAAATGGTGGTTCCATTCCCAATTTTCCAAGGAATCTCCATACTGCTTTCCATATTGGCTGCACCAATTTGCAGTCCCACCAGCAATGTATGAGTGTATATTTTCCCCCACATTCTCACCAACACTTATTGTTGTTTGTCTTCATAATAGCTGTCATTCTGACTGGAGTGAGATGAAATCTTAGCGCAGTTTTGATTTGCATTTCTCTAATTGCTAGTGATGAAGAACATTTTTTCATATATTTGTTGACTGATTGTATATCATCTTCTGAGAAATATCTGTTCAGGTCCTTGGTCCATTTATTGATTGGGTTATTATTATTATTTTTTTTGGTGCTTAGCTTTTTGAATTCTTTATATACCCTAGTGACTAGTGCTCTATCTGATGTGTGAGGGGTAAGGATTTGCTCCCAAGATGTAGGCTCTCTGTTCACCTCATTGATTGTTTCTTTTGCTGAGAAGAAACTTTTTAGTTTGAGTCCATCCCATTTTTTATTTTAATTGTTGCACTATAGGAATCTTATTAAGGGCCTAATCCCGCATGATGGAGATTAGGGCCTATTTTTTCTTCTATTATACACAGGATCTCTGGTTTTATTCCTAAGTCCTTGATCCATTTTGAGTTGAATTTTGTGCATGTTGAGAGATAGGGGTTTAATTTCATTTTGTTGCATATGGATTTCCAGCTTTCCTAGCACCATTTGTTGAAGAGGCTATCTTTTCTCCAATGCATGTTCTTGGCACCTTTGTCTAATATAAGATAACTGTAGTTTTGTGGGTTAGTCTCTGTGTCATCTATTCTGTAGGAACACAGCCACATCAATGTTTATAGAAGCACAATTCACAATAGCTAAACTGTGGAACCAATCTAGATGTCCTTCAGTAGATGAATGAATAAAAAAATGTGGCATATATACACAATGGAATATTACTCAGCAATAAAAGAGAATAAAATCATTTGCAGGTAAATGGATGGAGTTAAAGAAGATAATGCTAAGTGAAGTTAGCCAATCCCAAAAAACCAAATGCCAAATGTTTTCTCTGATATAAGGAGGCTGATTCATAGTGGGGTAGAGAGGGGGAGCATGGGAGGAATAGACAAACTCCAGATAGGGCAGAGGGGTTGGAGAGAAAGGGAGGAGCATAGGGTTATTAATGATGGTGGAATGTGATGATCATTATTATCCAAAATACAGGTATGAAGACACAAATTGGTGTGAATATACTTTGTACACAACCAGAGATATGAAAAATTGTGCTTTATATGTGAAATAAGAATTGTAATGCATTCTGCCGTCATATATAAATTTTAAAAAATTTTTAAAAAGACAACGAAGACAGTTGAACAGTACATGGACAGATGAAACTAATAGAAGGTGAGGAAGTGAATTGTATACAATAGAAGGAACCTTTAAAAAAGGTTTTCAGGGGTTTTGTCTGGTTAAAGATATGTATATATATCTCCTATGACCAAAAGCAATAAGCCTAGGTAGTTACATAAGAGAAATACAACAGTGACAAAAAGACTTGTGTAAGTATGCTCATAACATTATGGTTCACTGAACTCCAATGCCAGAAACACCCCCAGTGCAGACTTCATCTGCTTCCTGAATAGTGCCACCGGAAAGACACAGCATCATCTCTGTGGTGTCCCTGCCCATCATGAATATGTTGAATCCAGTCATGAAGAAACTCAAATAAACCCTGATTGTATGCTTAGGAATGTCAGGTCAAGAATGACAGAGACAGTCTAAGAAACAATTCTGGAATAAAGGAAACAAAATTGAAATGACATGAGTATAATCTGAATCCTAGAACAAAGAAATTAGCTTCAAAGGACTTCCTATAGTTTGAATGTGAGGTGACCCCCCAAAACTTCCATAAATGCAGGAATATGCGTAGTGAAGTGATTAGATTATGAGAGCTGTAACCTAATCAGTCCATCCTAGTTTGAATGACTGGGTGGTAACTGTAGGCAGGTGGGGTAGTGCCCTGGAAGGATGCATCTTTTCTGCGGGAGGGTGGAGTGAGGGACTCCCACCTTCACCCTCTCTGCTCCCCTGTTGCCATAAGGGGAGCCACTTTCCTTATCCCATGATGTGCTGCCTCACTTGGGCCCAGAGCAATGGAGTCATTGTCTGTGGTCTGAGACCTCTGAAACTGGGAGCCCCTAGTAAACTTTCCCTTCTCTAAGTTGTTGTGGTTAAGTGTTTTGGTCACAGCTATGGAAAAGCTGACTAAAACAGCACTTTATTGGTACAATTATATTTCACTATGAACTATAGATTAGGAAACTAAACATAAATCACCTTTTTTAAATAATTGAACTAGAAGGCAACAAAGTGCCATTTCTTGAGAGGGAGAAATACACACTGAAGTATTTAGTAAGGATAAACAAACATTTTTCAATTTATTCTCAAACACTCAGAAGAAAACTCATACACACATAGGTAAGAAAATAAACAATATAGCAAATGGGCAAGATATGAACAATTGACGAATGTGAATAAAAGGTATATTAGATTTTCTTGTGATTTTTCTGTGTGTTTAAAATTACCAAAACAAAAAGTTTCAAATAAAAAAGTGATAAAAGTATGCAAAAAATAAATAAGGGTCATAAAATTGAATTGTATTAAGAAGATGGATTAGTGTTTATTATTGTGTACTCAGTTGTCACAAATTTAGAGCTTAAAATAACACATTTATTATTTCAGAGCTTTCATGGGGTAAGATGTTAGGGACAGTTCAGTTCACTGTTTTACAAGGTTTCAATCAAGGTATCAATGGGGTTCCTTTTTATTTGGAAGCATGAATGGGGAATAATCTTCTTCCAATAGCATTAAGGTTATCAGTGGTTTATTTCTTTGTGATTGTATGATGGAGGGTCTCAGTTTTTAACCAGTTGTCAACTGAAGGCTGGTCTCAGATTCCAGAGAGCACCAGCAATTCCCTGTCATGTGACCCTCTCTATAGATTGTTCACACATGTCTGTTTCCTTCCTCAAGGTAAGCAGAAGGGTGTCTCTAGTTTGCTTAGATTTTACATTTTACTATATAATGTAACAAAATCAAGAGAGAGACACTCCATCCCCTTTGACACTTTCTATTTGTTAAGGAACATTACAGGTCTCTCCATGCTCCAGCAAAGGGAATTTTACATGGATGTGGTCACTAGGAAATGAGAACCTTGCATTTCACTACTATACAGGAATTTATGACTAAAATTGGAGTGCTAATGTAATAAAAACCTAAATTTATGTATCAGTTTAATAGTTGATCAATTGCTGGTGAGAAAGTAGAAGTTGGAAGAACAGAAACATGTCATCTTCAGGAAGGAATTGTTTGATAAAACCTCTCCTACGAAGCAAATGATGTGCTTAAAGATTATGCAAGGGGAAGAAGTTAGAAAGTAGAATGTGAGCGCCACATATTGACTTCATTGGCAAAGAATAGCAAGAAAGATTTAAGGTACAAGTTCAGGGACCAGTGCAATGCAGTGTCAGCAGGGCAAGCCACAGTGTCTGTGCTCAGTGGCAGTGGCAAAGGACTGTCCTAGAATAGTCCCGCTCTGTTTTGAAAATTATTTCTGGCTACAGAACTGTGGCACTTGGGTTCTCATGGGAACTCTGGGGTTATCTGATGTCATCTAATAAATCTAATTTCTGCTTAAACTGGCCTCAATATATTTGCTGTTTTAATGAGGATTCTGATGATACAGAAAGTATTCATACTTTCACACACATTGAGGCATTTTTATCAAGCAATCTCTGTGTACTAAATTCTGGTACTAAATTCTAAAACTAATAATAAATATGATAGGCATAGATTTTTATTTCAAGAGGCTTAAATTTTTTAAATGTTCAGATTTGTTTTTGTAGAGATTTATGAACTTAAATTTAACATACGCAAATAATCTATGATATCAAAGCTAATTAATCTTATAATTCCAGTTGAAATGCCATTTTCATAAATAAATACATCTGTTATTATATAACATTTAATAATGGGATTATTTTTCCATTGACTCAAAAACTAATCAGAAACAATAGTAAGGAAGGAAACATTTCTATCACTTATAGCAACTTTTTCTAGTTTTTAACATTCACTCTAATTTACTTTTGTTATACTTTTTAGTTTATTTCTTTCTGGAGCATTATTTCACCACTCAACATTGAAACAATGTTTTTAAATGTTAGTGCTTATTTTTAAATTTGACACAAGATGTTTTATTTTGAGAAAAAATATTGTAAGAACAGAATACAACCGCATCTTTTAAAAAGATCTCCTTTTTACTGTTTTCTCCATATATGATGAATTTCGATTAAGGAAATCAGAAATCTAGACTTTCTGTTGCAATTGGAAAATTCATTTATGCAGAGCTGCAAATTATATTTGACAAAATAGAAAATTAACATTCCTTCTGAAGCTATGTTTTGCAAACAGCAATACTTCCCTGGAGTTTTAGCTGAAATTTTATTTATTTATGTATTTTTATAAACACTCAGATGTATTTAAGGTATAATTAGTAGGAAGTCATTTACCTAAGTTAAATTTCTTGGACAAGTGTGTTTTAAAATTCTTGGGAGTTGAATTTTGATCATTGGAATTAATTAATTTTTAATAAGAAACGTTTTTACGTAAGAAACACTTTTGAATATAAAGTGTGGACTTCAGAGGTAAACTTTCGAAGTCAAGATCTATTAGCACATTTCAAATGGTTCAGACATGATTTATATGAGGTTTCTTGTCAGAGTAGTCTTTGGAAGGTGCATTCTTAATGGCAGTTGAGAACAAGGTGAAGTTTCCCCTCAGGAACGCTTTGTGGTAGGGAGGAGATGGAACAAAGGGGCAATAATGTCAGGTTTAGGATCATGGGACTTGCCCTGTTATTAAATGTCTTTATTTATTTATTTTTACTGAACTGTAAAATTAGTGAATTGGATTATATGATCATGAAATTTCCCTTGGGCTCTACTTTCTATTACTATGCAACAAATAGGGTAGAAATAATAAAAATAATCGATACTTCTTTAAGCTGTTAAGTTAAAAAAGAGACTGAAAAAAGAACTCTATATTCAAAAACATGATTTTACCATGGATACTTATTAGAATTATTTGATGTTTAAACCTATGGGGTTGATTACATGAAAACAATTATTCTGTGTTTAATTTAACTAATTCTATAGCAAGGGAAAATAAAAACTATCCCACTAAGATAAATGGAAAGAGATAAGAAGAATAGGGCCAAAGATAAAAATCCACTCTCATTTATTTTCTTTTTTTGATGAATTCATTTTGTAAATATAGTTACTTACTACTCTTTGACTTGTTTGAACATAAGGAAGCTAAGGGTAAAAAGAATCTGCCTCATTGTCTGGAGTGAGAAATTAGGATTTGTTTTTAAATATGCCTGCTTGGAAGTCTGGTCATGATTCGTTTTAGGTGGAATTTTGTGACTCAAATAAAGAGTTGATGGTTATGGTACTTGGTGTATAAAATAAACATTTCCTTCTTATAGGGAAAACAGGAAGTGTTCAGAGTGTTTGTCTTGATGTAGGCAACTTCTTCATATCTCTACAAAAAAGAAAGCTTATTCTTCCTGCAAAACTTTTTAATACTCTGAATTAATCATTAATCTTGCCTTTCTTTTTCTTATTGGACTGATCCAGCTGTGGAGCCTCTAATCCTGATACTTTTTCTGTCACCAAGATACAATCTCTCTTAGAATCATTTGCTGGCCTTCTTACAAATTGTGCATCTGAGCTGATATAAAATTGGTACCTCTTAATATGTAAAGCACTGGAAATGGAGTGACCCTGGGTGAGAGTTCCTACCATGTCCCCTTATTGCAACTGGATGCCTTATTTTTAAGCTCTTTGAATTCAGTCTCTTTTATTAGGTTCCCAGGGAATAGTGGATGCTTAATAAATAATGATGAAAGTTTTAAAAATCTCATTTTACAAATGAGAAGTCAGAAGTGTTTTGACCGATGAGGATTAACGAGTCATCCAGTGAGGCAACCTTTATCCTCAGGATTCCCACTGAGTGTATCCAGTTCAACCTGATGTACAACATCAGGTGAAATTATAAAATGAGCATATCTACCCAGCTCAGGATGGGAGAAGTAGGTCTTTCTAAAAACAATAAAATGTTCATAAATGAAGATATTTCAGTTGCTAGTGGCAAGGAATAGAAATATGTACAGTATTAGGGTACCACTATGCAATTATGCCTAATAAATATGGCAATAACGATTTGTTTCACACAAGAAAATGGGGGATGAATATTGTGATATTATTTAAAGATAATTATGGCATATGAGAGGTATACACAGGAGAAAATAACCTGCAGACCATTTTATATGAGTATAAAATCAAATTAAAATAATCTGAACTCCTGATTACTAAGATACTATGCCTTATACCAGAACAAACAAAGGGCCATAAAGATGTATATGACCTTCAAGGACTTTATAGTACATGGGGTTCAGGGATGGTGTGGGATGGGGAAAAAGAAAAGAATAAAATAAAATAACAGATGTCTTTATTTCACACTTATATAGATAATCACTACCAAGATAATGGAACACAATGAGTATTCTTAGGAGGCAGAGAATTGATGTAGACAGAGGAATTAAGAAAAACTTTGTCAAGGATTCACAACATGTATACAGTTCTTTTTTGTTTGTTTGTTTTGGTCCCAGGGTTGCGTATGCACTGAGCCACATTCTCAGCCCTTTTTATTATTTTTCTTATTTTTGAAACAGGGTCTTGTTAAATTGCTGAGGCTGGCTTTGAACTTGCAATCCTGTCTCTTCAGCATCCCAAGCAGTTAGGATTGCAGGCATGCGTCACCACACCCAGCTACAAGTATACATTTTTAACAGGCTCAAATAGAGGTAGATATGGCAGCATTTTAGATAAAGATATCAACTCTGTTTCATTCATTCAGAAATACATTGTTAAGCTGATACCTTCCTGGGGTAAAAAATGGCACATTAAAGAAGAAAAATATGCTCTTTGACTTCTAGAAACTTCCAGTCTGGGCAGACTTATCTAATTGTTTTTCATGTTGCAGGCGGGGTCCTGGTTGCCATAGGAGATTTATGCTATTATGATGCCACTTACGAACCTCAGTAAAAAAGACTTCCCCTCCTCACCTACAGTTTTTCCCAAGGTGATTGGGAAGTACTTAGCCTTTCTTTGGAACACACTTCCTGACCCACCACATGGCGCTGGAGACTTGTGATGGGAAGGAGGCACTTTAAACATTTCCCTTTAACAAAAACATGAGCCTATGATGTCCTGTGTGTTTCGACCTCCAGATCTCCATCTCTTCTCTGTGCTCCCTCCTTTCCCTAGAAGTACTGTTGTCAGATGCATGGCATTGGGTGCCTTGCCATCTTTCAGGAAGTTTCAGTTCTCTGAAGGAGAAGGTTACATATTTTTCTGAATATTTTAGTGGTTTGTAAATATAGGACTTCGATTCTCCTTTTTCCATCAGAATTTAATGACTCCAAAGGTGGAGTGGAGAAGTTGCATAAGCAACCCTGGGACCAAAACAAGCTCCCATGGTGCAGGCAATGATGCAATCTTCAATCACCATCACTTTTTCCCATCTACCTAAGGACACAGCATACTTTTTCAACCTGGGCAACCATTTTATTTTCCCCAAAGAAAAATTAGTACTCTACTATATGGAAATATATTTCCCCTGTTGAGTTTAACCGTGCCTTATAAATATAGTGATGGGAGCACAACAGACACTAGTATGGCAATATGTAAATCAATGGATGTGTAACTGATGTGATTCTGCAATCTGTGTATGGGGTGAAGGTGGGAGTTCATAACCCACTTGAATCAAAGTGTGGAATATGATATGTCAAGAAATTTGTAATGTTTTGAACAACCAACAATAAAAAATTTAAAAAAATAAATAAATATAGTGATGGGAGCATTGGGCTACCAGGTTTTTTACATAAGAATCACCATTTCCACTCTAATTGGATGTTTCTTGGCCACTTGAGAAAGGGGTGCCAATTCTAGTTAAGTGATTTTTGGTTCCAAATCTCCTCTAATATGTGTCTTATGTGTATGCACATATGTGTATATGAGTCTGAGTCTTCTCTGTGTGTGAGAACATCAGTTTTTTTTTTCTGAAAAACTTGATATGGGGCTAGTGTTAAAAGAAAGCTGACATGCTGTGGACGAAAGAGTTTACCACGAAGTAGACATCTATTAAGAGATTTTGCAACAAACTGTATAGTGTTTGTATAGGTTGCACGATTCATTCATAGATTATACAACATGGGATCACAACAAGGCCCAAGGGATTAGTGAGCCATCTCTTTTGAAATGAGGTTCAGCTGCTACCCAGGATACAAATACAGCTAATGCAAAGGAGTGTGGAGAGGAATTTTCCTGAAAAAGGAATTTTAAATGGTGTACCCTATATATAGTTCCACACCATTTTACTCCCACGGAGAAGATGGCATTTGTTTTAGGGAGGTAGATTTGAATAAATTTGCCTCTTTGGGCTGCTAATCAGTATGCAGAGTTGTGTCCAAGAAAAGCCAAATTCTCTACTATAATTTTAACTCACTTGGAAAATTTGGGGGTTTATACTTCAATTGCTCAGGTAGCCTCTCTCCTTTTTTTTTTTTTGCCTGATCGTGAATTAACTGTTGACAATTATTAGAGGCACAACCCTACTATTAATATCAGTGACTTCTATACCAGAGGTGCTATCTTCCAACTTTGGGTGTGAATTATCAGATCAGATGTAAACCCAGTGAATTTCTTGGCTCCTGAGTATCTACAGAGGTGCCTTCACTCTGCTGTCAATGGTTCCTCTCATTTTAATGTCTCAAGGACTCCAAAGGCCACCTGCATATTGTGAGTTGCTAGAGGGATTCACAGATTTCAGTAGAACACACACAGTCAAGATTTATTACAGAAGCACAGTAAGGATACACTGCCAGATCAGTAAGGGAAAAAAGTACATTTCTCAGGCAGAATCTGGAGAGTCCATGCGTAGGTTTCCTATGCCCTGTCCTTCCTGTGAGATCGGTGCGTACAACACTTTTGCAGTAATAGTTAAAATGAATTCACATGTGTGCAATGAATCTGCTTAGGTAAGACTGTGACTCAAGGTCGAAGTTTTCACCTGGGGTTGATCACAAAGGCACCTGTACCCATCAAAATTCTAAGTTCTCAGACTGCCGCAGTCTGGCTGGGCACAATCAGGAGCCACTTGTAAAAAGAAACTAACTTTATTTTTAGAACCACACACGCCAAACAAAACAGCCTCTCAGGAAAAACCCTCAGAGCCTCAACTGCCACCACCGGCTTTCCACAAGCCTCTCTCTCCCACACAAGCTTCTCTCCACCTCCCACAATCCTCCTGCTCTTGAGGCTGATTGGCTGGGTCATGTGGGCGGAGCCAAAAAAGTCCCCCAATGAGCAGCTCCGTGGTCTGAAAGGGCAGGGAAACAGCCCAATGAGCATCAGGCAGAGGAGCTAATCAGCTAGATGTTGCTGGGGCCACTGTGAGCCAATCATCAGCCGCAGCTGGAAGTTTGCTGGCAGCTGGAAGTTTGCTGGGGCCCCTTCGGCTGTGGCTCTCAACATCAGACAGAAAGTGGATGTTCACCATAAAAAAAGATTCATATATTTTCAACAGTCAGATTTTACCACTTAACCTATGTTCTAAAAACCAAGTTCCCAGATGCTAGGCAAGGGTGAATCTTGAAGGCAGGAGCCTAAAGATAGTAGCCTCAGGCCAATGTATTGACTCTGTGGAAAACTTCCCCCTTCATTTCTGTTTGGTTTTGAACAAATGATATAGGTTTGAGTCTTCCTAGATCTAGGTTTCCTCATCTTGAAAGTAGGTATGAAAACCAGCTACCAGTGGTTATCATAAAATAATTTGGTTCAAAATAATTTGTTATAAAATAGTTTGGTTGGCATGACTTTATATAAAATAAATTCCTTTGTTAAAATTAGTTGGGGATATTTCTATCAAAATGCTATGTAAATTATAGATTGAAATGCTTTACAAAATACTGCCTATTATTCCTAACTTTTTGGTCACCAGCATGATAGCCTGCAGCCTCCTCTGGGTGGTTCCCAGGTCTTCTTTGTATTCTGGGTTCTGAGACACCTTAGGAGACAGCAGTGGTGGTGGTGGTGGCGGGGAGGACAATGATGCTTCTGCAGGAATGTTGCAGTGTGATTTTTCTGGGGGGTATTGACATCATTTGTATTTTACCTATCTCACTTTAAAAATAAAGGACTCATCTGATCTTACTTGTAATCCATAGGATTTAGAAACACAGATTCTAAATCCAGATGGCCTGGTCTTGAATCTCACATTTTCTACATACTGGCTTGGTTACCTGGATAAGTTACTTACCCTCTCTGAGCCTTAGCTTTCTTATGTACAAGATGAGATTAAGCACCAGTATTGGTGGTTGTCATAAAAATTAATTGATCTAATACATAGTACTTTATAAAAGTTTCTAGTACTTGAGAAATATTATTTTCAACTATTATTTTTAACATTTTTTTTTTGTACTAGGGATTTAACTCAGGGCCACTTAACCACTGAGCCACACCCACAACCCTATTATGTATGTTATTTTGAAGCAGGGTCTCACTGAATTGCTTACTGCCTCGTGATTGCTGAGGCTGGTTTTGAATTCCTGATCCTCCTGCCTCAGCCCACCAAGCCACTGGGATTATAGGTGTGTGCCACCATACCTGGTTTTAACTTTAATATATTTAAACATTGTGTTTTACAATAAAAAGAAAATAGAGCCTTAAGTTCTTTGGATTTCAATATTGGCTCAGTCACTTATTTTCTATACTACTTTGGGGAAATTTACTCAACCTCTATGAACACTTTTCTTCTTATATAAGAAAATGAGAATGTTTATCTGATGGGATTTATGCATTTTTGTGTATGTGTGTGCTTAGTATTAAAAATACTATAAATCAGGGCTGGGGTTGTGGCTCAGAGGTAGAGCACTCACCTAGCATGCATGAGGCACTGCATGTGATCCTCAGCACCGCATAAAAATAAAATAAAGATATTGTGTCCACCTATAACTAAAAAGTAAATATTTAAAGAAACACTATAAATTAGCCAGTGCATGGTAGATACTAAATTACTATTCCTACTCATTCTGTAACTATTTACAGACTGTCAATTATGTGCCAGACATTATTCTAGACTTTGGAGAGATAGTGTTAGGTAAATAAGATGAGTCCCTGCTGCTTGGTGCTTACATTAAAGTGAGGGAAGACAGGTGATAAACAAAGGAACCAGAGCATACATAAAACAATGTCGGATGGTGATGAGTGCAATGGGGAGGTAACAGGTAGGAAGGTGAAGCCAGGGTGAGGTTGGGAAGATAGGGAGGCTGAGATGGAAGATTGGGTGCAGGGGAAAGGTCATAGAAGGGAATAAGGAGGATTAGAGAAACATGCAAAGACCTGGGAGAAGGTCTAGGCAGATGCAGTGGGAAGGGCAAAGGCTCTGAAATGTGAAGGAGCTCTGTATATTAAAGATTAGTGACAATCCAAGTGTCAGGAGAAAAGTGAGCAAGGGGAGAAGGGTGGGCATGACAGGGACAGGCAGGGACAAGTCAGGGCCTTATGGCTCAGGGTAGAAATGTTAACTTTTCTTCCAAGAGGAAGGAGGAGCCATTGCAAAGAAAGCAGGAAAGAATCTCATTTACACTTCAGAACTCAATCCAGCAGCGGGGAAAGTTTGGAACCTGGGAGAGCAGGTAGGAATCATTTTTAGAATACGAGGTAAATAAAGATGGTGGCCAGGACTGGGTGGTGGCAGTGTGGATGCTGAGACGATGTGATTACCAATATTATTATGACCAGTATTACTGTTTTAGCTTATAATTTTTCTTAATATTGTTAGCATAAAATAACCGTCATTTTACTTGGAGCAACGATAATGCAAATTAACCTTTGCCAAACTAATATTTTTGAAGAGGTTTTTTTTTTTTTTTGTATTTCAGAAAAGGAAATATCATAAAGGAGGAATTTTATGAAGTGGCCTTATTTTATTCTCCTTACAGCTATATGCGAGTGAGACTTATGACTTTTGTGATTTCTCATATTTCCTCATTATAAAACTCCCAAACAACTTAGAAGAGGAAGGAGTATAAATGTCTCGGGTGTCATGTGTGCAGTGATGATTCTGAAAATGTCGCATCAATTTGTCTTGGCTGGTTAGAGTTTTCCTTCAGGATGTCTGCTTCCTGCCCCTCTAATGGGGTGTTGAATTTCCCCAGAGTAGGTGTGAGAGCTCTGTTGTCAGGGTGGTTATGGTGTTTTATGCAGGTTGTTGCTTACCCTTCTGTTAGGACGTTTTTCTTTTGTTAGCATTTGATTGGATTCTTTCATCTGTGATTCAGTGTCCACATTGAACTCCATTTGAGTCCCTGCTCCTCTTTAAGACTCTATTATGTGGGGAAAAAAGCCGACACACTTTAGTGCTGATTTTTTGGTCTTTTGGGAGGCAGTCACTAGTAATGCTACACAATAAAGAATATTTAAGGTTGATTAACCTGTAATGGGTTATTACAGAGAGGGTTCATCAGGATGATGGTTGTCAGGTTTGCCATGTAGGAGTGAAGTTCAAGGAAACCTTTAAACACCCAAACAGGTCACTTGGGTAAGAAACATAAAACCATTCCTTAATGTCACATATTTACCCGGAGGCAGAAAACTATGGAAGCACGCATGTGTGTACTTCAGAAAAGTCTTACAGCATGGTGGACTGAAATCATCTTCCTTTGTGAGGCAATAGATCCCTTTCTAGTCAGAAGGCAGAGAAAGCACAGTATTTTCCCTCTTCTTTGAAGGGATCTGCTGGAAGTCGTAGCTTGGTGCTTGCTCTGCCAGCTCTTTGTGATATATTTGGCACATCATTCCTCCTCTGTGGGTCTAATTTGTAAAATAAAAGGCTGGACTAAAAGATTTTAAAGATTTTTTTTTAAGTTCCCTTTATCACAACCCCTGGGATGCACCTGATGATTTTTCTATTACTATTTATGTGAATATCTCTAGCTACTTCTGAACTTGGTTATTATTTTTTAAATTGCTCATCCAAAAAGTAATTTTTTGATCTTTTGTTGTCTTAAAATCTATTAGACAAGCTTAAGTATTTTCTGAGTAAAACCTGCTCTTAATGAATAAAAATGTCTGGTTTGGTGTAACAAGACCATTTACATATCTCTACAGGTGGCCCAGAGTAACAATATTTTACTGAATTCTATTAAACTTTTTAAAAATAGTCTTTAAAATGAAAGTTTTCACAAGGTTATGTTTCATAAGAGAGTCAATTAATGCAAGACTTATGAAAACATTTCTTAAAAACAACAATAATGGCATTAGATAGAGCCTGTTTGTTGTCTCCTACTTGGTAGTATTTTATATAAATATCATTTTATTTACTGAATAACAAGAAAGTAAATACTGGTAATGTCCCTTTCAGAGGAGGCAACTAGGACAAAATTTGAAGGATTTTGCTTACCATGTTGTTTTCACTAATGAAGTCAAGTTCAACCAAATTCAAATTCATAGTTCACAATGCCAAATACAGAATTAAGTGATAAGGAGTAGAGAAGGAGAAAGAGATGGTCTCAGGACACAAGACACTTCCAATGTGGAAGAGGAGATTGAGAACTTAGAACAGGTCCTCCTGCCTCTGCCCTGGACTTTTTATAACACCTGAGGTACTATGTATTATTATTATTATTATCCATCTCTTCCAATTAGAATGCAAGTTGGATGAAAGCAGAGAATATACTTTTTGTCATTTAATCATTTGTGTCAAAACTTGACAATGTTGGCCATACAGTAGGCATTCTAAATCTATTCATTAAATGAAAAAAATGAACTGTCTATAGTCTGGGGCACAGTGAAAAGTGATACACAGATTTTTAAGGGAGATTCTGTGGGATACAGTGCTGGGGGGCGTTGATTTTGACACATCTTGAGTAAGATTTCACAAAGGAAGAGGCATTTGGATTGGATCTAAGAGACGACTTGGGTTTGATTTGGTAGAAATTCTGTGAAAAGTGTTTCTCCAGGAACAGCCAATGCAAGGAAAGCAGAGGGCATACTGAGAGTAAATTTAACAACCAGGAACACTAATTAACTCTTTCTGCATTAAGTGTTTCTCTAAGCTGCTGTTGCATACATTGTCTTATTTGAGCCTCACAGTTACATGGAGAGGTTGGTAATACATCATCTCACTGCTTTGGGAATGGTAAGGCTGTATGGGATGGAGAGTAGGCAGAAATAAAGATACCAGCTTAGGTTTATATTTTTGAACACCTTTCATGCCAGGGTAAGGAATATGAACTTCTTTCTGAAGGACACAAAGAGACATTTGTAATCAAAATGGTTTCATCAAACCCATGTCAGGAAGGTGACATTGATTTTGGGGATGACAGCTTGGAGGTTAAAGAAAGTGCTAGCAGGCAGGTCAGAGAGGAGACTATTTCACCAGTTCAGAAAAGATAATGAAGGTTCAACTTCTCTAAAGAATATGGGAAAGAGAGAAGTGGTATTTGAGTGGCATTGTGGCCTTAGAATTAATCAGATAAGAAACCAACTATGACTCTGAGGTTTTAACACTGAGTGATCCATGAATGATAATCAAAATTGGAATACTTGAGAATAACCAGATTCTTTGTTTAACAAGTTTAAATTTATTTTTGACTGTTTTGGATATGATATGCTATTAGCTATCTATCATTGTGGGAGGTAATCAACCTAATGAAAGAAAAGTTTTATCTTGGCTCATAGCTTCTGCTTGTGGTTACTTGGTCTTGTTGCTTTGGGAAGCACAATATATCATGGTGGGTTGGGAGGTTTGTGGTGGAGGCAGCCTATTCACCTCATGGTGGCTGGAAAGCAGAGAATGGGAGAGAGAGGGAGGGAAGGAGGGAGATAGAGAGATAGAGAGAGAGAGAGAGAGAGAGAGAGAGAGAGAGAGAGAGAGAGAGGAGATGGGGCCAGGATTTTTACATCTCCTTCAATAGGGCCATAGGCTGGGGACCAAGCTTTCAATACGTGGGCCTTGGGGGGACATTTCAGATCCAAACTATTAGTATATGCCTTTTGTATCCTTAATGTGGTACTAGAATCACAAGCTACTTAAGTTGTACAGTATCATAAAGGTTATTTCATAATATAATACCTTCTTTTCTATATGAGGAAACTGAAGCCCAGAGAGATGAGTATCTTGGTCTACAATGAAATATTTTAGTCATTGGTGGAGGAATTTAAGAAAAGACCCAGGAGGGCTGGGATTGTGGCTCAGTGGTAGAGCGCTCACCTACCATGCATGAGGCACTGGGTTCGATCCTCAGCACCACATGTATGCAATATAAAGATATTGTGTCCACCTAAAACTAAAAAAATAAATATTAAAAAAGAAAAAAACTCAGGAATATGGATTTAGGTAAGCAATGTGATTGAGTCTTGAACCCTGAAAAGTTTACAGAGACTGAACATTGTGATTTCTTATTACTAGTCCCATAAAAGTATTGAATTCAAAAGAATTTCTGAATTGCATATAGTGGCAGGGAGAAAAGATGGGACTGGGGAAGTTTGTCTCATATATTTTAACACAAACAAAACAGAGAAACTAACAATCCAAACTCCAGAACCGCATCCCTTTCTGCATAGTAGATGTTGTATTTCTCTGCTTTAGTGAAACTCTAATGTGATGAAGCAATTTTGTTGTTCTGTATGGTTCACTAAAGCATAATTCTACTACTTTTATGAATTCTTGTACTGTTGCCTAAAGCAAGTTAAATATTTTTGTGGAAACACTATCCTCACCGGTATATCTTAGAACTACTCTGTTTTACATAAGGAAAGGCATTCTACAAGTTGAGTAAGATCTTAAATACAATACAATTCCAGTTCAACACAGTTGTTTCACAATGCTTATGTTAGTTTCTCTCTAATCCTGTAATTTACATTGAAAACAGAGATATTCTCTCTCCCATTACCTTTTTTAAGGAGAGTCTCTTAATAAAAGTATTGGATCATCTAGAAAAATGGTTCTTGGGCTGATAACAATCAACCAACAGTACTGAAAACATATGAATACTATTTGTCAGAGTAGGGGGAGAGGGCACTGTACTCCTGGGTTCTTCAACATAGATGGTAGACCCAAAAGTCATGACTGTGGGAGGTGGCTTGATTTTGCTGTTCAGCCATCAGTACTGCTCCTAAATTTCTAACAATTTCCTTATGAGCATATCTATGTATGAATATATATTTATCTATATATAAAAATTTATATGTAATATAAATATAATAAGTAATAATATATGTAATATAAATTTATATGTAATATATAATATATCCATATATATGTATGTATCTTTTTTTTTGCTGTTAGATGAGGTTTAAAAGGGTCCAAAACTTTAAAATTCTACTTCAAAATATTTTCCTTTACTCCCAGTTATACTTCCAAGAATTCAGGCATCCAGTGGACAAATCTGCCTGGTGTTTGTTTTACATAATGAGGCAAGAAGATAGATCTCCCATAGGTAGCCAGGATAAGGGCCTTGGAGAAGGACAGGAGGGGAGGACATCATGCCAACCTGAAAGGAGACATCAGGTCTGAAAAACATGCTGCAATTTGCTACTTCCTGACAGCTTCACCACAGTGACTCCATCTTATAATACCATTTCTGTTCCTCACAGCTTTAACTACCGTAGCCCTTCTTTAGTTACCCTTTCCATTACCCTTAGCAATGGCTGACCAGAAGCAGACCCCTACTGGAAATGTTTCTTCTCCCCCACAGACATGTCAAACAACAAGGTTGAACCTGTTCTCTTAATGATGTAAATAAGGGATTGAAATTATGCACTTCTGATTGGCTTAGCAACCTTGGAGCTTGAAGAGCTTGATTGGTTCATGCTGGCATCCCTTACCCTACCAATCATCTGTGCTGAGCCATCAGATACGCCTTTTAAAACCATAGACAACAGACACCAATTGACATCCCTCTTCTGAGACCCTTCCCTTCTGGAGGTCTGCTTTCTTTCTTTCTCTTACTCAAAGAAATCCTATTACTTTGGTTTCACCCTTGTGTTTGTGAGTTTAATTCCTTAAATCCATGACACAAAGAATCTGCCTAGATCCATGTTACAATAACAAATATTGATTCAGTAATTTTTGCAAAAGTACCTTTCTACGCACTAAAATCACTTAAGGTTAAGGTCATCCTTGGACCCCTCTTAGCAGGTATTATCATTGATATTATTTCATAAATGAGGCAAACAAAGATGATATATGATGTGGGAGAATTCTTGTCAATTTTTCATGACTTCCTTTTGCAAAAATGAAATGAGTGCAATTTTTCTTTTGTAAAGGGCTAGAGAATGAGTGAAGATATGTGGAGTAATTTTAGCAATTTGGCCTTGATCAACCTAGAAGACATGCAGTGTTGAACTGATAATAACTTCTATTGCAATGTTTTGATTAGGTTTTGAGTTCAATCCACTCTTTTTTTCTGACTATTTGAAATGAATTCTAAGATACTTTTTTATTCCCTGAGTTGCATTTATTTGTTATTTTTTTTTCTTTTTGATGGTCCCTAATGTACCCTTTTCTTCAGAGTAAAGATTCTCTTCTGGTGATCAAATGCTTGCTTATCCAGACTGAGATGATATGAGGCTGCATATGCAATGAGATGAAATCCATTGCCAAACCGAGATTAGAGAAAAGAAAATATTGACATGTAGGAAGTCCTGGTATTGGTAAGGGCCATATTTACTTGAATGGAGGTTTTTTTTCTTAATCTCCTCTTACGTTATTTGAAACACATATTTCTAGCACTACTATGGGTATGACAGTTAAGTGGAATAAGACAAAAATCTAATGGAGTGATTATTTTTGTCTCCCTGGTCTTAAGTTTGTGCATAAACTATATATGAATTCCAATGACTGGTATCAAATAGTTAATGAGGTCATTTCCATAATTATTCATCTTCCTAAAGTGGAGAGAAGCAGGAAGCCACTTCAGCTGTCAAAATTAACTGGGGCATCAATCAAAAGCCCATAGATTTTGAGATAATTCTGTATTTAAACTCAATTTACTTTTCACAGGGGGACTCTAACCTGCCTAGGAGGCTTAATTAGGCTAACTGCCTGAAAAACAGCATAAAACATATGGGTGGGTTCCCATTCAAAACTGGGTTTATGAGCATTCTCAAAGCTCTCACAGAAAATGAATGAACTTGCAGAGATCTTCGACTAAACCTTCTGTTTAGTAATTCCATAAGGGGACTGGCAGCAGCTTGGAAGGAATTGATTTTTTAAGAGTCATCTTTATATTTTGCTTTACTGTTTGTATAACATGATTTGAGCTCTGAGAACCCAGGAGAGACAGAGTACATTCAGGGTGGCTATTTTTTTTAAAGCTTCCAATGAAAACTGAAACTTTAAATATCCCAAGGGAATGCCACTTTGTTCTTGTACCTTCTGAAAAATTCAATAAATCAAATATGTATTAAGCATTTCTTATGTAAATTTCCAAGGAACACAGAGATAAATAAGATAAAATTTTTGTCCTCAAGAATCTTAATGATAGTGATAGATACATATACAGTCAATTAAAATAAATATTAGACTGTGGTGAGCACTAGAGATATAAATAAACATAAATGAGAGCATAAGGTAAGGAGTGACTAATTCTGCATGCTGAGATCAGAGAGGGCTTTGTTGAAGTCCTTTGTAGCTGGGTTTTGTAGACATACTGCAGAAACAGGATGGATCCCACTCAAAATGTGGACCAAATGTGGAGACTGATCATGCCACACAGGGTATAAAATGGTTTATTACTTACATAATGAGGTTTTTTTGGAGAACAGGGCAGGCTTCTCAAACTGGTCAGCAAATAGCTTTTGAGAACTAGAAAATGAGAATAACTTGGGGCTTTACTGTGGTTAGAGGGTGAGGCAAGACTTAGTGTATCTAAGCATGGGTGAGTGCTTGCTTGATTTGACTCTCCTGTCAGTATCAAAGGAAGGAACATTGAGGCTTACTTAGCAGCTTGCTCAGATGAAAGTCAAAAGAGGGAAAAGGGAAGAGGTGGACTTAAATGCTGTCAGCAGTCAAGCCTCACAAAGTGTAATCAGACTCTTCATTACATCCAGATTCCTCTAGACTCCATTTTATAAGGGCATCAAAACATTGCCTCATTATTTTTATTTGAAACAGTAAAGGTTTTAGGTAGCTCATAGTGGTCAAAAACTGTGAACCTCATCAGTTCTCTGGTTGGTATCACCAAAGCTCTTTTTCTGGAGAATCCAAGCCAAACAAACTCACCTTGCTTTAAATTTGTCCCATATGACTGGTGTCACCTCCCGTCTCTGCCTTATTCTCTACCTCACCTCTTACCAGCACCACTTATTGCCTACAGACACCTAGTCTGCTAAAGAATGGTAGGCATTCACTATTTGCTTTTACACAGTGTTTCTTGTCATTACCCCAGGAATATTCCACTTTTGTTGAGGGAGATAAAGAAGGGCTTAGGCAGCCAAGGCAAGAAGGTGAGTAAGGAGGTGGAAGGAAGGACCACAACAAAGGAACATGGAGAGGGCCTTCTAATGAGATCAATTTCCTGGTTGACAAAAATGCTCTTGGATCCAATCAGACAGACACGTCCATACTTGTGTCCCTAAGTGGGTGACTCCAATAGAAAAACTAAAATAGACACATGGACACAGGGGACACTGATCAATAATAGTGAGGAGAGCAAGGAGAGGGGAGGAGATAAGGAACACAGGAAATGCCAGAGACATAAAAAGAACAAGCCAAACTTTCCCCACCAGACTCCAGGCTCTGTGGCCCTTCTCTTCAGATACCTGCTGCTTGCTTGCTACCTCTGTATCCTGTTGTTCAATTATTTGCTGAATGAAGACAACAAACCCAGCACCTCTAGATAGTAGCACTATGAGCACAACCCATCTGTTATGATTTAGACGTGGTGTTCCCCAAAACCTCACGTGTGAGCCAATGCAAGAAGATTTGGGGAGAAATGATTGGGCTCTATCTTTAATCTAATCAGTGAATTAATTCCTAAGGGGATTAAATGAGTGGTAACTGGAGGCAGGTGGGGTGTGGCTAGAGGAAGTGGTTCACTGGGGGCAGGGCTCTGGGGTATATATTTTGTAACTGGAGAGTGGCGTCTCTGCTTCCTGATCACCATGTGAGCAGCTTCCCTCTGCCACACTCTTCTCCATGTTGTTCCTGCCTCACCTTGAGCTCTGAGGAATGGGGCTAGCTGTCAATGGATTTGAGACCTCTGAAACCATGAGCCCTTAAATAAACTTTTTCTCCTAAACTTGTTTGGATCAGATCTTTTAGTCACAGCAGTGAAAAAGCTGACCAAAACACCATCCCACATCTAAGTGTAAGAACTTTCTGGTTCTCTAAACTCCTCTGCTTCACCATGGTTCAGGTATCCACTCCCCAGGTCGCTTCCTGGATTGTGGCATACATTCTGAGATCTTAAACCTGAGTTCTTTATTCTAACCATAACCCTCATCTCGACGTTGCTTTGAATCTCTTACTGTTGGCAGTCTGCTCTTGGGTCTCTGTTTTCTTTCTGTCTGACATTCTGTAACTTCACTAACTTATAATCTCTTGTATACTGATACATTTTTTTTTCCTTATTTCATTCATTCACTTAACCAACATTTAACTGATTACCTACTGAATGCCAGTCACTTTTTTAGAAACTTGGGAATACGGTGTCAGAAATAAATAAATATAACTTTTATTTTGGAGTGTATATTTGAGAAGAGGAAGGCAGACAATAAGAAAATAAACAAACATATAGATGTATATGCATCAGAATATGATAAGAGCTATGGAAAAATATAAAGCACGTTAAAAAGGGGTAGAGTGGGCTAGGAATGAGGGAGTTATTGTTACTTTATATGCTAGAATGGTCACAGAAGTCCATACTGAGGTGACATTTGGACAAAGACTTGAAGGAACTCAGGGAATAAGCAAGGCAGATCTTATGAGAAATGCTTTATAGGAAGAGGAAGGAGGTTGTACATGATCTCAGATTGAGAGTGAATTTGGCATGTTTGTGGACAGCAAAGGAGCACTGTGTTTGAAGCAGAGTGAATGGCAGAGGGCACAAGGAGAGGCACCATGAAGGAGGTGGTTGGGGACCAGGCTGCATCCAGTTCAATCTGATTCCTGATAGGATTTTATTTATTCTTTTTTTTTCTTTTGCTTATTTTTATACTCTTTAATGGATCTTCCTCTAAACATATAAGCGTGCTCTAGTACTTCTCCTGGACTAAACGAATAAACCACAGATACACAATTTTAACTACCACCTGATCTTTTTCCTTCTCTTGCTAATTAAGCCTCTCAAAAAAGTAACATTAATTTATAGTCCCATCCACACATGCACATCTCTTATTCCTTCTTTAATCCACATAATCATATGCTACATACTGAACCTGCTGTTGTCAAGGTTGTTGCTAAAATCAAAGGACATATTTTAGTACTGCTTTTACTTTATACTCTCTCTCTCTCTCTCTGAATTATTGACCATTCTTTTCTTGAAATTTCCTCTATTGGTTTTCAGGGCATGATATGTTCCCCAGGGTTCCATTTTTGGACCTCTTCTGTCCTCCACATCCTCTTCTCACAATGCCATTCACTTTCATGGCTCCAGTTGTCATCTATATGCTGATAAGTCTTTAATATATAATTCTAGGCCAAGCTGCTTTTATAAAATTTAGTTCCAGGCCATATATCAAAGTTCCTACTACCTCCCTTGAATGTCTCAAAGGTACTTGAAACTCACTGTGCCCATAATTTATCTTCTTTTCTTCTACAAGCTACTTCTCTCCTCTTTCCCCATTTCCCAAGTTAATGATGAAATCAAGAGTCAACCTAAGTTTTCAAATGAAACTTTGTTTCAGTCCCTTGCCCAAATGGTCACTAAATCCTGTGATTCTACATACAGCTAATACAGTCACATCCTTGATGAAAACCTCTGTAGCTAAATTCTATTTGTCTTTTCAGAGTCCTCTCAGTTGTCTTTCCATCTTAAGTTATTTCTTAGATTCCAGGTCCCTGCCCTTGGCTAGAGTAAATAGCCTTCTTACCTGCTTCAAGTGCTTAATATACTCTTTGGCAATCATTTTGAAGTGTCTTTGAAGAGTGTAAGCAACTTGAGGGTTGCTTATGTGTCTGTAGTGTTTATCATAGTGCCTGAAATATTGGAGATGCTGAACAGATATGTGTTGAAAGAATACAACTGACAGCCGACACTTGATAAAAGGTAAGTGAGACTTTATAAGGTGGAGAACAATTTGTTCATCAGAATTCTTATGATAGCAAGTGGCAGGAACTCACTAACAGTTAAGAAGATACTTGGGTAGTTCCTAGAATGAGGGCTCTATATTTACACTCCAGCAAGGCAATAACTAGAGCAGGTATGGGACCTGGAGAATGAACTAGGGATTTGAAGGTAATCAGGCTCTTTTAATTTTCTACTGTTTTCCTTTTTTGTGTTGGCTTTATCTTCTTAGGAAGGCTTTCCTCATGAGCCTAAAATCATGCATGCCTGGAGTTTCTGGAGGCAGACCATATATATGTCAATTACTGGACTAACAAATATAACCAGTGTGATGGAGTATATCAGATAGATGCTCATTTCCACTCGTGGATAAGGAGTGTGACCCCAGAATTTGACTAGTTAGAAGTGCAATTCTCAATCAGACTATGTGATCAGAGTGGAGATTGACAGTACTAAAAGAAGGGAAGATTTCTGGACAGACATTAAAGTATCTACTTACTAAAACTAGCAATATTAGCTAACTTTCTAGTATCCATTTTGTAATAGGCACTCTTTTAAGCACTTCATGTGAATTTTCTCATTGAATTCTTATAATTACTCTATTGGATGAATAGTTAAATTATTTTATCTGTAATAATACACTGCTCAACAAAGAGTGGCTTATTTGAAGGTTTTATTTTGTCCACATAACTACCAGTACAGAATAAGACATGTGATTCCAGTATTGTGTTCAGCTGCTCAAAGACATCAAGACTTTTGGTTGGCTTTTCTCCAGTTCCATTAGGTTTCCATTCATGATCACAAAATGGCTGCCATAGCTCCAAGTTCATATCTTCATGCACCCTATTAAAATATAAGAAGTCAGTGGAGGCTTCTCCTTGTGCTTCTTTTTTAGGAAGAAGAAACATAACAGGAAAAATTCCCATCAACTTTCCTTGAGAAATAACAGACCAGAATGACATTTGATACTCATTGATCAAGTAAAGAAGGGAAAACAAGTCTCTTGACATTTTTAGCCTCATAGTGGAACTATATATTTTCTGGCAAAGAAGACAATAGGAGAAAGGCTGTTGGCAGTCTCCACAAGTTTTTAATTCAGAGTGTAATATTTTATTAGAATGTTTTGGTAAAAGAAATAGGAAAAGTTGATTTTTTTTCTCTCCTGACATTTAAGATTTTATCTTTGTTCTCTGTGTTAGTCATTCTTGTTATAATGTATGCCTTGGTGTGGTTCTTTTGTAACTTTGTACATTTGGGGTCCTGTAAAACCTCTTTTATTTTGATTCTCCTTTCCATTCTATTCTTTAAGTTTGGAAAATTTTCTGATATCATTGAAAAGATTGTGCATTCCTTTGGATTGTATCTCTGATCCTTCATCTATTCTGATAACTCTTAAATTTGGTCTTTTCATGTTATCTCATAATTCTTGGATGTCCTGTTCATGGCTTCTTACCATCTTCTCTATTTTAAAGATTTTATATTTTGTCTTTGTTGCCTGAAGTTCTGTCTTAAGTGATCTAGTCTGTTGGTGATGCTTTATATTGGATTTATAGTTTGGTTTATTGATTCCTTCATTTCAAGGATTTCTGCTTGTTTTTCCCCCCATAGTCTATAACTCTTTATTGAGGTGATCTTTCACTTCCTGTATTTTTTCTTTGATTTCACTCCTTATACTATCCTTTATTCCACAAATACATTTAACTATGTACATTCTGAACTCCTTCTTGGACATTTCTTCTACTGTGTTATCATCAGTGAATTCTGTCATTGGAACATTTTGGTTTGTTTGGGGCACTTTATTCTCTTGTTTTTTCATGTTGTTTGTGTTTTCCCATCTAGCAGTGTGGATCTAAGGCAGAACAAATTTTATCCTACATACCTATAGTGTCCCTGAAGGTTTCCAGTGCCTCACTTTTAATGGTGAGACCAATATCAACAGTGCCCAGTGTAAACAATATATAGCCTTAAACTTAATAGCTCCCACTAAGTCATCTACTGCTTTCTTGCATAAAATCAAAATGATAAGTTCAATAACTATCCATAGTATAAACAGAAAAATTGTTAAAACAGTTTATAATTTCAAATGATGGAAAGCATTCCCTCTAAAAACTGGAACAAGACAAGGATGTCCTCTTTCACCACTTCTATTCAACATCATCCTTGAAACTCTAGCCAGAGCAATTAGACAGATGAAATAAATTAAAGGTATACAAATAAGTAAAGAAGAACTCAAAACTATCACTATTTGCTGATGACATTATCTTTATCTATAAGATCAAAAAAAAATCCCACTAAAAATCTTCTAGAACTAATAAATAAGTTCAGCAAAGTAGCAGGATATAAAATCAACACCCATAAATCAAATGCATTCCTGTGTATCAGCGATGAATCCAGTGAAAGAGAAATTAGGAATAGCCTCAACAGATAACTAAAAAAAGAAATTGAAGAAAACCTCAGAAGATGGAAAGATCTTCCATGCTCCTGGATAAGCAGAATTAATATTGTCAAATGTCCATACTACCAAAAGCATTATACAGATTTAATGCAGTTTCTATTAAAATGACATTCTTCATAGAAATAGAAAAAGCAATCATGAAATTTATTTGGAAAAATAAGAGACCCAGAATAGCCAAAGCAATCCTTAGCAAGAAAAGTGAGCAGGAAGCATCACATTACCATATCTTAAACTATACTACAGATCCATAGTAACAAAAACAGCATGGTATCGTCACCACAATAGACATGCAGACAAATGGCACATAATAGAAGACACAGAGACAAACCCACACATACACAGTTATCTCATACTAGACAAAGGTGCCAAAAACAATCACTGGAGAAGAGTTATCCTATTCAACAAGTAGTGCTAGCAAAACTGGAAATTTATATGTAGTAAAATGAAATTAAACCTCTATCTCTCACCTGCACAAAAATCAACTCAAAGTGGGTCAAAGACTTAGGCACTAGAACAAAGACCCTGCACCTAATAGAAGAAAAAACAGGCCTAGATTTTCACCATGTCGGCCTAGGATCTGATTTCCTTAACAAGACCCCTAAAGCACAAGAAGCAAAATCAAGAATCAATAAATGGGATGGATTCAAATTAAAAAACTTCTTCTCAGCAAAGGAAACAATCAATGATGTGAGAAGACAGCCTACAGATTGGGAGAAAATCTTTACCACTTGCACCTCCAATAAAGCATTAATCTCTAGTATATTTAAAGAACTCAAAAAACTTAACACCAAAAAATCAAATAACCCAATCAACAAATGGCTAAAAAACTAAACAGACACTTCACAGAAGAAGAAATATAATCAATCAACAAATACATGAAAAAGCGTTCAACATTTCTAGAAATTAAAGAAATGCAAATCAAAACTACACTAAGATTTCATCTCACTCTCGTCAGAATGGCAATCAATACAGGCAATAATAAATGTTGGTGAGGATGTGGGGGAAAAGGTACACTCATACATTGCTGGTGGGACTGCAAATTGGTACAACCACTATGGAAAGCAGTATAAAACTTCCTCAGAAAACTTGGAATGAAATCACCATTAGGCCCTGCTATCCACACCTTAGTTTATATCCAAAAGATTTAAAAGCAGCATACTACAATGATACAGCCACGTCAATGTTTATAGCAGCTCCATTCACAATAGCTAAACTATGGAACCAACTTAGGTGTCCTTCAATAGACAAATGGATAAAGAAAATGTGGTATATATATTCAATGGAATATTATTCAGTTTTAAAGAAGAATGAAATTATGGCATTTGCAGGTAAATGGATGAAGTTGGAGAATATCATGCTAAGTGAAATAAGCCAATCCCCCAAAACCAAAGGCCAAATGTTTTCTCTAATATGCAAATGCTAACTCACAATAAGTAGGGATGGGGGGGACTAGAGAAGAATAGAGTTACATTAGATTAGGTAGCAGGAAGTGAAGGGGGTAGGGAATGTGGGGATAAGAAGGATAGTAGAATGAAACATACATTATTACTTTATGTATATCTATGACTGCATCACCAATGTGATTCTACAACATGTACACTCCGAAAAATGAGAAATTATATGCCATCTATGTATGATATATCAAAGTGCAAAAATGTATTCTACTGTCATGTGTAACTAATTAAAACAAATAAAAATTATTAATAAAAAGAAACAGGAAAATTGACTAGCAATGACTTCAACCACAAGGACACTTCTTGTTAGTCTAATAATGAGTCTGGGATTAGGCTCAGCATTGTTACCAAGGACTTGCATTCTCTCTACCTTGTCATTCTCAGTGTTGATGATATGGTTCCTCCTGGTTACACGTTGTGGATAATTCAAATGTCATATTTGCATTTAACATCTTCACATTCAGTATAGAAGGAATAGATGAAAGACATTGTTCTTCAGTCTTTCTCTTATAAAGAAGGAAAACATTTCTTAAAATTCCCAACATTTCTCCTTTTTTTTTTTTTTTTTGGCCAGACTATCATTCCAAATTATATGTCTTGCCTTAGATCTATTCCTGGCAAGTGAAAATTGTTTGATGTGGCTGGGCATGTTGGCACATGACTGTAATCTTAGGAACTGGAAGTCTGAGGCAGGAGGATTGTGAGTTCAAAGCCAGCCTCAGTGACTTATCAAGGCCCTAAGCAACTTAGTGAGACCCTGTCTTTAAATTTAAAAAAAAACATAAAAAGGGCTTGGGATGTAGCTCAATGGTAGAATGACTCTGGATTCAAAATTGCTTGATATGATTGGTATGGATTAAACGTGTACAAGCAAAGTAGACAAGGGTAAGATTATATTCAAACAGTGCCCCGCAAGTGCATGTGGTTGAAACCTAGAGTGGAATGAGGGATACTGAATATTTGTCTCCTCAACAGAATCTTTTTTTATATAAGTCACTGAATATTTAGACCCATTCTTAATGTTGGATATTTTTAGCCAACATTCAGTCAGGTTAGTACCATGAATACGTTTAGTTATGTATTAGGGAGTATGCTAGCAATATAGATACAAAGATGAATCAAACAAGTCCTTGAACCTCAAGGAGCCAACACTAAGGCATTAAAGAGAATCTCTATATTTGATGTGCTATGTATTTGAGTTCATGTTTTTCTTGTGGCTTGTATTTTCTCCCTAGAATTATTGTATGAAGATGTTTAAGTGTATGAAGATGTGTGATTATTTTTCTTAATTATTATAAACTGAAAAAAGAGTTTGATCAAACAAGAATGGCATTACAGAATTAATTTCTTTTTCTTGCTGTCTAAAACTGTGTGAAAATTTATTAGCTGGTTGGTGGCACTAATTGGCACTCTCTTCAACAATCTCTAAGCAAGTAAGTATTAATTAGACATGGAAAAAAAGAGTGTTCTCTTATCATGTAAACCAGCAGGTGGTTGCTACAGTTGAGGGCAGAGATGGAGTTGGTGATACTAGTTGCATCTTGCTAAATCACTTTATTTTAGTGTAGAAACTGGTACATCTTATTTGTTAGATGCAACGCATTTAGTTCAAGACTCCCCATGAACTCAATCTATGGCTTTGCAGATTTTTTTTTCTATTCTTCTTGTGTAGGACAGAAATATGTACAATATATTATTAGCAAATCTATCCCTTCCAGCTCTTCCAATCAGTGTGGCAATGAGGTTCATTAAATAATGACTAATTTAAGTCTCTAGTCATACGTTTGGGCATCAATCCCTATTAATTTTATATGCTGAAGTGACAGTCCTTTTCTGTCAATTCTATTATCTCTCCTACCTTTCCTTTTGATTTTCTTTCCCTGGGGTTCTCTTCTCCTGCTGCTTCGTTTAAAGTACTTTCAGGACTCACTGAACCTCTCCCTTTTCTCTGGTAATCTGACCCATTGTCATGATTTTAACTTCCCTTTATAGCAGAGGAGCAGGCAGGTAATTAGATATGTGAATTGGATCAGTACAAGTAATAGGAAATGATGGAGCCTATGGCAAACTGGAAAAAACTAAAGACATTTAATGTTATCCTTAGAAAAAAATAAACCAAAAAAAACTCCACAGTGCTGGGCCAAATAAAATGTTCTGTCAGATGAATTCAGCACTTATTATCTGACTTCCTATGCCTAACTCTCAAATCTGTGATCTGTAATTGGCCTGTCCCCAAAGGTTCAACCCACATAGCAAATTGCCTGCTGGCCATTGAATGGGCTCACGCTTCTAAAACCCACTGAATTTTACAATAATATGGAAAAGGTTTTAAAGATTTTTGCTGCTTAGGGGCTTGGACCTATTATTTTTATTATTTTTTAACTTCCTCAGGTATTGAGAATCACCGCCAAAACATGTTTGTATTTTTTTCAAGCCAAAGGATTTCTTATAATTTAAAAATGCAAATGGAAGATGATTGAAAACCAGAAGAGTGCTTTTAAATTTCAAATTTACAAATGTATAAATGTTTTGGTTTATTCTTTCTTGTATAGTGTCTATTTCTATTGCATTATGGAATGTTATAGTTTTCTGTGATTTGTACTTTAAAAGATTTTAGATGTTTTGTGGATAATATTTGAAAGCTTCATTTAAAAAAATGTGCATTCTCTCTTTGATAGGTAAAATATTCTTTCTTTTATCTGATATCATGCTTCTATGTTTCCTTATTTGAGCACTAACAATTTTTGAGATATGCATGCTAAGTCTACATGAATATGTATGATTTGTAAATTTTTCCTTATAGTTTAGAATTTTATGTTTTAATGTTAAAGGTTCTTGAGGGGACATAAATTTATGTAATTAGTTGCATACAACTTTTTTGTGAATTGTTACTCCTATCATTAATGATTTCTAGACACTGTAGTAAACAGCTACTTTTTTGGAAGGAAGGGTAGATGTTCGAAGATCTATCATGTATTAGTCTACAGGCATAAATGTGTGTGTGTGTGTGTGTGTGGTTTTTATATTTCTCTATTTTCAACTATCATCTTGTTAGGATGCTATACCTGTTGTATTTTATGGTAGAATATGATCTATTTATATTTTTTTTGTGTTTATCAATAATTCTGAACTTATTCTTTTTGTTATTTATTATACTTACTTTTTTTATTCCTTTTCTTCTTTCTGTCATTTTTGTCTTTCCAGAACTTTAACTTTCAGGAATTGATTTGAAATTTTTTACTCCATATCTTTGGATCTTATGTTATTAATATTTTTGTATGTTGGGTGTCTGTATTCTTGAATCATATCCTAGTTTTTTTGTAGTTAGCTTTCATTCTGGTAAAACACAATAGTAAATAGTTTCTCAAGAAATTATTTCAGAAGAATTTATGTATGATAGAATTTCTAAAAATGTCTACATTTTCCTTGTACTTGAGTTTTGATGATATAGTTTTTTAGCATCCTTATCTTATATATATATATATATATATATATATATATATNNTTTTTTTTTTTTTTTTTGGTCAGGGAAATTTCCTTTCCTTTTTAAGATTGCTCAATTTCTTCTTTCTTCATTGTCCTCTTTAATTTGGAACCCCTGTTAGTTTTATTGCAGAATTTTCAGGCATAATTTGGTATCTTAATATTTTTCATAATTTTTTCAACTTTTTTCTCTTTACATTATTTGATTATTATCCCTGTGCTTGATTTTTCATCTGAAATAATTTATCTTCAGCTTGAACTTCTCAACCATTTAGTCTGTTTCTCTCAAGACTAAAAGTAAATAATGTAATTTCCAAGAATTATCACTTTCTCTTCCTTCTTCTTTGTTTCTTTGAGTCTTTTTTTCTTCCTTAATCCATTCTTCCCTTTTCTTTGTTATAATCCCACATCTAAATTCATTTATATTAATTACATGTAAATATACCTAAATAATAATATTTATCAGAAGTGTTCTTTTTCTGAAGTAATAAAACTCCCTCAGAAGTTACCGTTTCTGTTTGTAGGGTTTGGTACCATCCGTTGTCTTTCCTCAAAGTTTTGGTGATTTTTTTTGTTGTTTGTTTATGTAAATGAGGATTCTGCCTAGTACTAGTAGCTAGTGTGTATTCTTGGGTGAGAATCCTATTCTTCTGGGAGTGAAAACAAATTTGGATGGGTGTAAGGGATGGGGAAAGTTTTGCAGCATAGTCCAATTTCCTTGAAAGCAGATGTCCTAAACCACCCACTGATGTAAAAATTGGAAAACTTCTTATGAAATCAGAAATTTCATTTTTTTAAATATGAAGATCTAGTAAATCTGGGCCCATGTCCATATATAGAAATAACAAATTAGAACTAAGTTGAGCCTTCTAGACTAAAAGCTCTGGAAGTTTTGGAGAGAAGATATTAGAAGGTCACTGAAAGGTTACTATTAAGTGGATGGATCTTGAAGGACAGTGCTATCGTTTGAATCTTAAACATCCCCCCAAATCTCATGTGTTGAAGACTTTGTCCTTATGTTAACAGGGTTCAGAGTTGGGCCTGGGGAAGTGATTTGATCTTGAGGAAGCTGACTTCATGAATGCATCAGTCTATTTATGGATTCATAATTTAATGGGCTATTGGAAAGTGGTGGAAACTTTAGGAGATAAAGTCTAGTTGGAGGAAGCAGGTCACAGGGCATATTTTGTCACTAGCCCCTTCCTTTTTGTCTTTTTCTTCTGGCTACCATGAGGTGAGTAGCTTTGTTCCACCATGTGCTTCTTGTTATGATATCCTGCCTCACCACAGGCCTCAAAACAATAAAGACAAATACTATGAAACCCAAAACTAACCTTTTTTCATTTTGGTTGATTTTCTTAGATATTTTGTCACAGCAACAGATAGCTGAGTAACACAGATGGGAAGAATCTGACCAAGGGGTGACAACAATTTCATTGATTTCTTGTAGAGTAATGTAATTTAAGCTGTACATGTGTGTGTTTATGTTTGTGTGTGTGTGTGTGTGTGTGTGTATTGTTTTAAATTGAGTTACTTGAAAGGATATATACCCCCGGGTAATATATAAATATATGTATGAATCTTCTCCCTTCGTAACATTGATCATCTACTCAAGGATATATGTTTGAGATGTATGCAATCTGAATTAACTCAACTTTCTAAAAGAACTCATGGAGATTTTATGGTTTAGATATGAAGGGTCCTCCAAAAGCTCCTGTGTGCGACAATGCAAGAAAGTTTAGAGGTGAAATAATTGGGTTGTGAGAGTCAACCTAATCAGTGCATTAATTCCCTGATAGGGAATAACTGGATGGTAACTGTAGGCAGATAGAGTGTGACTGGATGTGTCTTGGGGTTACATTTTGTACTTGTTGAGCAGAGCACTCCCTCTGCTTCCTGATGCAATGTCTTGACCTTCTTTCTTCCACCACACTCTTCTGCCATGATGTTCTGCCTCACTATAGACCCTGAGGAATAGAGTCAGCCATCTATGGACTAAGATCTCTAAAACTCTGAGCTCCCAAATAAACTTTTCTTCCTCTAATTAGTCTTGTCAGGTCTTTTGGTCACAGAAGTGAACAAAACTTACTAAAACAAAGATATTAGGTTTTATTTTTATTTTTTATTTTTTTAGACAATAGAAGGGAACTCCTTCCCAGTATGATAGTTTGGCATTTTGATAGAGAATGTGGTCAGCTTGTACTTACATATATTAGAGTGCTTTAAAAATCAAAATCTTTCTTAATTTTTGGAACTTTTCAGAATTCTCTTCAGCCATTTTTGGTAAAAATATAAAAATGTAATTGAAAATATCGTAGGCACAATTGGAAACCTAGCTTCAGTAATGAAATTCCTAAATTTTTCAACTGTCATAGCTAAAACACTTAATTTAAAAAGAATCACTCTCTAAAAGGGATTCAATACAATTTATCTTGGACTTTCAGTAAGATGCTGTGGTTCATCTCTTCAGAGAACTGTTTGTAGTGTGAGACTGAAATAGGGGTTTGATTCTTTGAAAGAACTATCTATAATGACAAAATCCTTGAATGTCACCTTCTCTACAGTTAACCTTGGGATACAGGCCCACTTAATATTAACCATGAATGAACTTTCTGCCAGGGCAAAGCTATCATATGACTTTGGTGTGGCAACTTGTTTCTCCCATTTGTTTTGTGCAGATAATACTGATGTGGGTGTAGGTTGAGTGGCTAAAGAACTAGTAGGGAAATCAGAATTAGTGCTAGATAGTACTCTTGGTTCAACTGGTGCTTAATTTTTTGTCTTGGAAATTTTAGTCAATTTTAAACAGCAAATGGTGGGATTATGAAGATTGCCTTTAGAAATACAAAATGCTATGTGTATCCTTGAAAAGACAGCTGAATGACTCTTCTCCCCAGTCATTGACTAATTTACTACTGCAATGTTTTTTTCAATTTAATGCAGTTAATACCTCAGTATATTTCCTAAACACCAAATTTATTGCTTTTCCCTGCAGCAAAATAGTGATGCTGCTTTATTAATATGAGTCTAAAATTGTTGCTTTCATCATACTGTTTAATCAAACTTTTCTTTGACATTTTTTTTTTCATTTCGCTTCCAATATTGGCTATGGTATTTAGTAAAAGAATTTTTATGAACTATGGCTTTACATCACTTCTGAAATGTACAATTAAAAGCACTGTTAATATAATGAAGATGAATTTTTTTCCCTGTTGACATCAGTTCAGCTGGTTTTCAAATACATTTATTCAAAACAGACATTCAGCATGATTGTAGTTTCATCCTTCTTTTTATAGCAAGCCCTGTGGCTGCATCATCCCCGTGGTCCATTAATCTCTTACTGCATTACCCTGAAATTGTGTTGGTTATAAGTAATCATAAACTGTCAGCTTTGAAAAGCTAACATTTGTTAACTTCATAGGCATGAAAAAACTATTGATAAGTGAGGTTGTTAAAAAGTCAAATTAAATGTTAATTGATGCAAGGGCACAAAGCAGTAAGGCACTTAAGAGTTTAGATGCAGGCACTACATTTATCAGACTTGACAAATTATTCTGAAGAGTTTCCATAGATATCTGCTTTTATAGTTTTCTTCATCACCATTCTCTATGTAGGCATGTCACAATTAAAAAAATAGTTAAAATACCACTCTTACTAAGTATTTACATAGTCTCATGTGAAGCCATAGGCAAGATTCCGATTCTATTGTGTATATTTACAATGTTTTATTTTTAAGCAGTGTGGTGATCTAAGAAAAGAATCAAAGAACAGACTATCCTAGAGATTTGCATAAGGAGAAAAGAACATGCAAGCTCTTGGGGAATTAAAGAGAAGATTCTTTCTTAATCATCTCATACATTTAAATTACCCAAATTTGCATAAATGCTGAAGTGTGAATTGTTGCCTTTAAAAAAAAATCCAATTCCTTTCAGACCATTGCTAATTATTCTTGGCTAATGTGGTAAAGTTAAAGGCACAGAAAGTCACTGATACTCCTCCGCTGCCTTACCCAGAATGCTGACACCAGCCATGGTCAGCTTATATTTTGTAGTTAGTGGACAAGGCAGAAGTAGACTGAAATGCTGTGACTAAAATTGTTTTGTTTTCTTGGATGTTTGACTGCTTATATACTATAAAAATATAGGAAAGTATTTTGTCTGACTCTAGAGGCATCACACTTTTATAGAAATGGCTAGCTAATCATAGATCTATTTTTGCTGGATTTTCTTATCATTAGAACTAGTCCAGAGCCAGTTATCTTGTATAAATTTTGGATTCTACTTAGTAATGTGCCAATTTTTGGCAAAATCTCTACTTAGGAAGCAATGGCAAATATATTAAAAACAAAGGTCCTAGGCTTTTTGAAATACATTTGTGACTCTATTGATTTTTGACTCATTTTGTAAGTAAAATTTCTGGGGCCATAAACATAGAAATTCCCTTTCACATTCATGTTCATGGCAAGATGAACATAGTGCTCTGGCCTGAAACTGAAATGTATTTACAGAACTTATAAGACTTAAGGGTTTTTCTTAACTGTTTGGAGAATTTTGACAGCTTAGTAACCGACCTGTCATTTGAACAGTCTTATTTCTCGATTAGAAATTTCTTTGAATTCACGTTTTCCCCTGAAGTTGGATTTTGGTGAAGCATAATCTTGGCTAGAAAGATGTTTGAGAGGCACCAGACTACTAGGGACAAACACTTTGTGTTTGAATGTAAGCAATGAGAAATTGAACTGAATTCAATGGATGTTATTGACTGGCCACATTGTGCTTTCCTGGGCAGACTACAAAAAGAAATCTGCAATTCTTCTCCTTTAAGATCAAATGGTGTTTTTAAAGAAGGTTGGCAAAATGAAGCAATAATAGCCACTCTGTCTAGTTGTTCAGAGTACCCAGCACAGGGGCATGGCTGAGGGGAGCTTTGGAAAAAGACCCTTCTTTTGTTCTGCTTACCAAGCCAGGTGTTTGTGAGCCTGAATCTGCCCTGGTTTTTTTTTTTTTTAACTTGGATAATAGAAGCTATTGTAACAAACATTTTCCATATTTCAAAGTGGCTTAAGAGGAGAAATGTTATCTGTAGTCTATAAAAGCATTCAGTTTATATTTCTCATCAAGAAGTGGCTTTTCTCTATGTAATGATTCTCATTAGGAATCATTCTGTGATTTTTGACAGTGTCACCAAATGATTTCCAATATTACTGTGATTGTCTGCCTCCAAACAGAATGGAAAAGAGTATGGAGGATCCTATGTAGGAAGTACCCAATGGCCCAGTCACACATCACTTTTGCTTACTTTCCATTGGCTAGATCTCAAGTCATATGGCCACACCTTACCTCAGGTGAGATTGGGAAAAGTAGTCAAGGTATAATACCAGGAAGAAGAGGAAAAGAGTCTGGTACACAGCTAGTGGTTAGTCTCAGCCATACTTTGCTATTTTGGTTATATATTAGGTATGTGTCTAGGTCTATATGTATACAATCTATTGATGGATAGTTGCTTTACTATCTTATCATTCAGTACAAAATATATTCTAGAGCAAGTGCCTAATTTTAATCAATTAATTTGCTTTTATGTTATATTGCCTAACATACAGATAATAAAGTGTGATATAATAAGACATGTTTGTTCAATTTATGCAACATTTCCTGAGTGAGAGCTCTTTACAACATTGCAGTTGAGTGCTGGGAGAATATTTTATTTGAATATTTGGTCTTTGACTCTGATTCCTGGCACAAAGCTCATAAAAATTTTATAATCTTTTGAGTGCTAGGAGCATCTGATAGAGTTTTCAAATCTCTCAGAATTTCCTGGATAGTAGAAAAATATTTTGTTCAAAGGCGGTGACTCTTGGTGGGTTCCTGGATAGTCTCAGGATGGGTGCTGGTTGCTAGGAGAACCAATCATGTGATAGAGGCACGAAATTTTCAATTCTACCCCCTGATTTTTTGGGAGGGACAGAGGCTGAAAGTTAAGCTCATCACCAGTGGCCAATGATGTAATCAATTATACCTATATATAATGAGACCTCCATAAAAACTTAACAGGGTTCAGACAGCTTCCATATTTTTAATCACACTAAGGTGCTTGGAGGGTGATGTGTCCAAAACGGACATGGAAACTCTACATCATTTTCCCATAGACTTTGCCCTATGAGTCTCTTCATTTGACTCTTCATAGATGTTCTTTGAAATATCTTTATAATACATAAGTAAAGTGTCCCTGAGTTCTGTGAGCCCCTCTAGCCAATTAATTAAACTCAAGAAGAGGGTCATGGTAACCTAGCCAGTCAGTCAGAAGTAGAGGTCAAACCTGAGGCTTGTGACTGACATCTGAAGCAGCAGTCTTGTTAGACTGAGCCTTCAATCTTTGAATCAATGTTATCTCCAGTACATAGTATTAAATTGAATTGTAAACAGTATACTCAACTGATTTTTACCTGTAAATTGTTTGGTTGATATTAGGGTGGGGAAATCCACACACATTTTGATGAGTAGAGGTGAAGTTCTCTGAATTAAGCATTTCATTGATTGCGAAACTAGAAGGAACATTATATATATATATATATATATATATATATATATGCAGTAAATTGTGCCTGTACATCTCCCAAAAATGACACCCTAAAGTAGCATCTAGCTCCAAGTCCCTGATCTCATTGTTATGCAGCACTCTCTTTTTCAAATCTGGTTATGGCTCCATGTTGTCTGGTGGTCCATGAAGTTAAACATCAAAACAAACCTAAGACAAACTATTCTCTATCCCTTACACCTTTAGGCTTCCACACATGTTCCACATGCCAAGGTAAAGCAGATAAGATAACTGCCCTAAAATCATCTCCTATGTTCAAAATGAGATATTGGGATAGTTGTCTCTAGTTTGTAACATTAATTATTTCTAGCTGAAAGCAAGTGAAAAATCTATCTTGCCTGAAGAGGAAGTTTACCTATTAGATTGTAATTCTGGTCTCTGGAAACATTTTCTTGTCCAATATTCTCCATAGTTGTTTCTTCCATCAGATGAGAAATTCCTCCTTATCTATCATCTTCCATGGCCACAATGGAAGTAGGAATAGGAGAGTATGTTCTCCCTGGGAGCTGCACAGATCTCACAGTTACCAGGTACTGGTGCAGTTTTACCGCATGCAAGGAGTTTTTTAAGATCTGAAGAAATCAAAGGATTTTTAAACCCCAGCTCACAGCTTCATTGGCAATCCATTTGACTGAGAAACTTAGTAGGCTTCTGATCTGTTTCTTGCACACTCTAATACCAAGAACTGATTCCAATTTTTTTTCCTAAACATTGTTTTAAAATGATTATCTCTTTTTTCTTGAAAAATGGAAACCGATAATAACATCATGTCCCTGTACTACTAAAACCAAACTTATGTTCCTGTTTTTTGTTTTTTTGGTAGTGGGGATTGAACCCATGGGTGCTTAGCCATCATATCCCATCTCCAGCCCTTTTAAAATATTTTATTTAGAGACAGGGTCTCACTGAGTTGCTTAGTGCCTCACTTATTTCTGAGGCTGGCTTTGAACTTGTGATCCTCCTGTCTCAGCTTCCCGAGCGGCTGGGATTATAGGTGTGTGCCCGTCAGTGTTTCTGTTTCTATGTTAAATAATATTGAGATCAAGCAAAATTTATTTAGCTACATTCCCCAGGACATTCTTGTTCTTCAGAAATAATATTGTGGAATAATTCATACTGTCACTTTTCACAGCTTCTCATTAAGGCCTTACTTCACTGTGTTCAGCTATCAAAAGTTTTAAAAATCCCATTTTACTTAGCTAATAATAATAATGAGATTTAAATATATCTTGGTCATTGTTTGTGTATTCCCAATACTAACCAGACAATTTTTTCAGCCAGCAACTAAAGTGTGATGGTTCTGAAAAAATTGCTCGGTTCTTGTTTGCGATCTTTCCAGTGATGAGGCACCCATTTTCCTGAGACTTTCATTTAAGAGATTTTCAAGGTCTCAATGTTCATTGAGAAACTTCATAATCACTACCTCCCTCAATCTTTGAGAGGGGGAAGGAACAAAAAGGATCCTAAAATGAAAAATGTTAAAGATCTCAGTGTCCTTTGAAGTCTATGGTCTAAGACATTTTTGTTGGGCTTAATTATAATGAGATTGATTCCTTTTCACTTTCCTCTATGTTTTTTTAATAGGTTAGAAACAGGCTGATTCATGAATTGAGGAATTTCACCTTTTGTACAGTTCAGTTGAAAGCAGACATTGTCAAATATTGCAAGGGACTTCTGTAGTGCATTTAGTCTTATCACCACCAATTTTTTCCTAAAAAAAAAACAAAACTTTGTATAAACTGAGATGTGGTTTTGTTTCTAGAAGAGATGTTAAAAATTGAAAAACCTTAATTTTTTCTTTCAATTAAAAAAAAAGGAAAACCTGCCACAGTCTGGCTGGGCACAAATCACGAGCCACTGAAACAGGAACAAACTTTATTTTTGAACTCCACCAGCAACTCCTCCCAAACGCCACGCGGCTCGTCCAGGAAACAACCACCGGAAATATCTCCTCCGGAAATCCCTCCTCCTGCACTTCTCCAACCAATGGGAACTCTTGGGGAATCCCTGGGAATCCCCACGAGGACTCCAAAGTAGCAAGAACTCAAAAGTAGCAGCCGAGGCGGATAGTAATACCTCGCCTGTCAATCAATACTGTTGGCAAAATGCCAGGGGCCATACAGACTCTGCCATGGCTTTCAGCATCTCCCCCCTTCTGTTTAATTAAACAACAAGCAATGTGGCTTAGGGACCGTGCCTGTTAGGTTGTCCAATACAACATATGGTCCTTACCCGTCATCAGATGAGCTGACCTCTAGGAGTCAGCCTCCTGTCTTAGGTTGGTACCAGTGCAATTGGATCATACCTGTCACTGACTACCGGTCCAGCATACAGCCATTCTTTTGGATAGGCCTTTGCACCAGTGGTGGGGGGGTGAGGTTCTTTGCCTCACCTCTGTTGGCCCCCAAATTTGGCCTTGGTGCCAGTGGGGGGTGAGGTTCTTTGCTTCACCTCTGTTGGCCCCCAAATTTTAGACCATCACTAATAGAAGAGAGGAGGATGCAAAATGCCATGACACTAAGCCAATTGAGGGCTCCTTTGAAAAATTGTACCACTGGTGACACCATCAGCAAAGATACTCTAGCACTACCACAATTCATTGCACCAACAGATAGTTCACAATGCATACAAGTGATACATAGTCCAGGCAAGTTCAGCAAGCAGTTCAAAGCAGAGGAATCCATCAATATGTCCATTTCCTCCCATAGTAAATCGACTTCTTGATTGAGCATCACTTGTTGAGTTATTATTCATTGATGCATCAGTTTATACAGTTTGTTGTGATAACTATTAAAGAAGCTATAGTTTNACTGGTGATTTTTACCTATCTTCCAGAATCAGTTAATGAATTGAGAATAGACAGCTTTAAGGTATTTGAATCAAGTTGAAAACTACATGAAATAGCTTCTGTAGTGCATTTAGTTTTATCACCACCTGCAGAACAAGATCTAGTTGACCAGAGTCAAAGATTACCATGCTTTAATTTGAAGCTCTCATTTATTTTTTCTAAATGTTTAATATATTCTTTATTGCTCTAAGTTTCTAGATTTGATAATATACACTTGATATCCATGATATTAATCTCCTATCCTTAATACTGGTGTCTTCATCACTAACTACTCCTTGGGATGCATCTAGTATCTGGCTTTAATTTTCTTATGATTTAGCTAAAAGATAAGTAAAAAATCCTCAGTTCTGTTAGAACCAGTTCTTCTAATGAATTATTCAGTATCTTGGCTGATTAGATTCAACTACCAAGAAACTTAGATTGAAAATATTACAATAGAACAGACAGACAAACATGTCATTTACAAACAACATCTAGGATGGGAGATTCTGGTGTTTGCAAAAACCAAAAAACAAAACTAATGAATAATGATAACATTTAAGGACTTTTTTCAATAGTAGTTAGCTTTTATGACAGAACTTTTACCAAAATAGAGCTTGAATATGATTTAAAAATATGCTATACAAGGGGGCAGTTTCAAGATGGAGGAATAAAGGAGGTTGCTTTCTTGGCTGCTCAGTGGTGTGAAGCCATTAAAGCAGACAGGCAGCTTCGCAACAAGGTAGGTGAATGAAAACAAAGGATGGGGGTGAGGAAAACTTACTGGAATTTCATATTGGACATTCAAAGCAGATTGGGGACTCAGGGTGTTGAATACAATAACATAAAGAAAAAATCTCCAGTGCTACACCTGCTTCCATGGCCAGAGGCACCAGCCAGAGCAGTCACTCTGTGAGCACAGTGGAGAGAGAGGAATTTAAAAAGAAATCCACATTTTTAGGACGACTGAGGCATGTTTGTGTACAGAGAATTTAGAGATCATAGACATTGTCCAATTAAACTGAAAAGTGCTGTGCAGTAGCCTTGTATGGGAAAGAAACTGCATCTCTCCTAGCAGTATGTGGAGGACAGAAGAAGGAGATGTTTTGCAAGTGAAGCTTAGTGACTCGTAGCTGAGGGAGCTGAGTCCTGGAAATACAGGACTAGCAAACCCATGCCACAAAACATAGAATGTGCCTAAGTGACCAGGAGAAAATCAAATGTGAAAAGAGGTTATAGGGAACAAATGGTCACAGAAAACCACATGGCTCTTCCCTTCCCCCTCTCATCTGGCTGCTTGTTGAACTAGCTGGGAGAGACAAGCCTGGCAGAGAATTCAAAAGGGCCAGGGCAGGAGAGACTGAGTTTGGAGACTGAACCCAAGACCAGGAAACTTGGGGTGTGCAGGTGACATAATGAACTAAGAATTGGCTCCTCCACCACATGAGTGGAATCCAGGGGAGATCCTGGAGTACAGTTTTTCAGTGTGGACCAGCAATTCCTGGACCCTGCAGTGTGCTGATTTAAAATCTCCAGACCAATTGGCATCCAGAGAAGAGCCTGGAGCTTAACACACCCCTCCAGGAGTTCTGCCTAATGGATTACCTCTCTCACCCTAAAAATACCATGTGGAGGGTGGAGCAAGCATCATGCTCTAGACATCCCCATGTAACTGCTGAGAAGGGAAGCTGAGAATCTTTTGAACTCCAATGGAATCAATTCTTTAACTTTTGATTGACATCTTTTTATTTTGTTTTGTTTATCATTTTTTTCTCTGCTTAATTATGACATTGATGGTTCATGTACATTAAAACATATTCAATTTCCCCCCTCATTTCTAGCATTTTTGAAATCATTTATTTTTCATGGATCAATTGTTTTCAGAACTAGGATGATTGATTAAAATAGTTCAGGTTTTTTGTATCTTTTAATTTTTTTAAATTTTTACTTTATATATATTTTTTCTCTCACTTCTCTGTTTTCCTTGAATCTCTTTCTCTTTTTTTCTACTAATAGCCAATCTCTATTCTTTCACTCTTCCTTAAATTTTAAAATTGTATCCATCACATCTTACATCACTTCTGTTCTCTCCTTATCCACCATTTAAAATTGTAAACTATTTTCAAACTTACTGTTTTTATTGTAGGCAACAATTGATAATATAATTTCTGTTTATTGTGCCAATATTGTAGAGGTCATAGCAGAAAACATTTGGTTTAATGCTGTATATTGTTTGCATTGGTTGTTGTTATCATTTGTCTCCCTCTAAATGGTGAGGTACTGGAAACCTTCAAGGACATGATAAGTCTATAGGGCAGAAACTCTACTGCCTCATATACCTACTATTTCATAGGTATACATACAAAAAACAAAAACAACAACAACAAGGAAACAGATTACTCCAAACAAACAAGTATACCTCAATAATAAAATCCATTGCCACCACATTAGAAGAAAGGTCAGAGAAAGAGTTTAGAATGTACATAATTAAACTAATCTATAAGGTAAAGGACAACGTAGGGTTTGATATCAGAGAGAATAAAAAAGAAAATCAGATACAGGAGGCTTACAGGAACCAAAATATACAAAATTACAATAGCCCCATGCCAAGAAACATGTTATGAAAATTCCTAACATACAAAATTAGGATAGTATTTTAAAGGCTGCCAGAGAAAAATTCCAAGTCATGTTTGGAGGGAAACCAATCCAGACTTCAGCTCATTTCTCAACCCAGACCCTCAAAGCTAGGAGGTCTTGGAATAATATATGTCAAGCTCTGAGAAAAAAAAAAGGAAGCCAGCTAAGAATACTATATCTATCAAAATTAAACTTCAGAATTAATGATAAAATAAAAACCTTCCATGATAAACAAAATTGGAAAGAATTCACAACTAGAAAGCATGCTCTACAAAACATACTCAATAAAATATTACATGAAGAAGTGAAAAATAAAAGTGAAAACCAACAAAGAGAGGCACTATACTAGAAGAATAGTTGATCAAAGGAGAAACTAATTCAAATTAAAAAACAGAAATAAATCAAAGTGACAGGAAATAAATATCATATCTCAATAATAACAATATTGAATCTAAATGGGCTAAACTCTTCAGTCAAAAGACATAGACTGGCAGATTGGATTAAAAAATAAAACTCAACAATATGCTATCTCCAAGAGACCTAATAGGCAAAGACATCCACGGACTGAAGGCAAAAAGATGTGAAAAAAACATATCATTCATATTGATCTTGTAAACAAGCAGAAGTTTCTATCTTCATATCAGACAAAGTGGACTTCAAGCCAAAGTTAATCAGAAGGGACAAAGAAGGACACAGCAGTACATGGATCCTTCTCTAAAACAGACCATATCTTAAGCCACTAAGAAACTTTTATCAGCGAAGGACCAGCCCACAGCCGGGTGCTGCAGGCTGATGGCAAGGCGGATGGGGTGGCAGCGAGCAAGCGAGGCCCGGAGTCCCGCTAGCACCCCTTGCTAGGTCCAAGAGCAGGTTCTGTTTCAGCACAGAGACCCAGGGTCCGGCTTTTCCTCAAAAGCCGCCGCCCTGCCCTTGACTTCCAAGGACAAAGAGCAGCGAGGACCGGGCATGCTGGGGGCGCTGGGGCTGGTCATGGTCATGGTGTTGGGCACACTGGACGCTGCAGGCCTGCGGGCGCTGCTGCGGGAGCGCGGGGCGCAGTGCCTGCTGCTGGAATGCACCTTCTTCGCCATCAACGCCGGCCACATCACGGGCTCCATCAACGTGCACTTTAGCACCATCCTGAGGCGTGCCTGGAGCACATCGAGCCCAACACCAAGCTTCGCGGCCGCCTGCTGGCAGGTGCCCAGCACGCCGTGGTTCTGCTGGACGAACGCAGCGTCGCCCTGGAAGGTGCCAAGCGCGACAGCACCTTGGCCCTGGCCGCTGGAGCGCTGTGTGGCGAGGCACGGGCCGCGCAAGTCTTCTTCCTCAAAGGAGGGTATGAAGCTTTTTCAGCTTCCTGCCCGGAGCTCTGTAGCAAACAGTCGACCCCCATGGGGCTCAGCCTTCCCCTGAGTACTAGTGTCCCTGACAGCACAGAATCTGGATGCAGTTCCTGCAGCACCCCACTTTATGACCAGGGTGGCCCAGTGGAGATCCTGCCCTTCTTGTACCTGGGCAGTGCCTACCATGCTTCCCGCAAGGACATGCTGGATCCTTGGGCATCACTGCCCTGATCAATGTTTCGGCCAATTGCCCCATTCACTTTGAGGGCCACTACCAGTACAAGAGCATTCCCGTGGAGGACAACCACAAGGCGGACATCAGCTCCTGGTTCAACGAGGCCATTGACTTCGTAGATTCCATCAAGAATGCTGGGGGAAGGGTGTTCGTCCACTGCCAGGCGGGCATTTCCTGGTCAGCCACCATCTGCCTCACTTACCTCATGAGGACTAACCGGGTGAAGCTGGACGAGGACTTTGAGTTCGTGAAGCAGAGGCAAAACATCATCTCCCATTTCAGCTTCATGGGCCAGCTGCTGCAGTGCGAGTCCCAGGTGCTGGCCCCGCACTGCTCGGCCGAGGCCGGAGCCCTGCCATGGCTGTGCTGGACCAAGGCACCTCTACCACCACCATCTTCAACTTCCCTCTCTCCATCCTGTCCACTCCATGAACAGTGCCCTCAGCTACCTTCAGAGCCCCATCACCACCTCCCCCAGCTGCTGAAAGGCCCTGGAGGCAAGGAGCTTCCCTCCCACTAGGACCACAGGCTCTTCCTCCAGAAGAGAGGCAGTAACTCCAAGATGGGCTTGAGAGTGCTGGTCCTTATTTATTTAATTTCACCCAAGTTCCCTGGGTTTTCTTTCTCTTATCTCTTCATTAGCTTGGCTAAGAGTTTAGCTGATATGCAGATGATGACTCACAATAGGTGGTGGGTGAGGGAGAGAGAAGGGGAGGTTCACTGGATTGGACAGGGCAGAGTGGGGGGTAAGGAAGGAGACTGGAAATGGAAAGACAGAATGAATCAGACATAACTTCCTATATTCATATATGAATACATGACCAGTGTAATTTCACATCATGAACAACCACAAAATGGGAAGTTATACTCTGTGAATATATGATATATCAAAATATGTCCTATTGTCATGTGTAACTAAACATCAAAATTAAAAATAAAATTAAAAAATATGCTATACAAGTTTAAACCACTTGCTACAGACTGATTTTTTTTTCTGTCAAAATTCATATGTTGAATCCCTAATTCCTAATATAATGGCATTTGGGAATGAGACCCTTTAGAAGACAAATAATTTAGATGAGATCTGAGGGTGGGACCATCAGGATGGGATTAATGCTCTTATAAGAAGAGATATAATAATGTTCCCTCACTCTGTGTCTGTGTCTGTTTGTCTCCCTTCTTGTGAGGACATAGGAAGAAGAGACAATTTGCAAGAAAGGAAGAGTTCTCACTAGACTCCAATCATACTGACACCTTGATCTTGGATTTATTGCTTCTAAAGCTGTGATAAAATAAATGCCTATTGTTGAGGGCAACCAGGAAATAGTATTTTGTGATGACAGCCCAAACTGACTAAGACACCATCTCATTTTAACAGACTTGCAGGAAGGTTTATTAAGCTTAACCTTATGCTTTTTGGCTATACATCCATCTGCTGATTTTCCTAACTTAAACCTCACCATCTGACTCTAATCTACACTTACTGAGCACTATAATTAATGTGCAAAATAATTAAATAATCCCATGGATATTTTTGTTTAAAAAGAAAACATTAGGTGATTGATGACAAATGTATTGGATTTGTGTATGTAAAATTTTCCATCTACTACCTGTAAACTGGACAGGGTTTTATTATCTCAGTCACCAATGCTTATATTCAGGATGGTGCCTAAGTCACTGGGATCCATTTTGATGCATTTTTCCTTTTTTCAAAAACAAAGTAAAATTTAAAAAATAATAAAAGAAATTTTTAGGAAAGTTGGCTCAAAAAGAAGAAAGAACATGTCTCAATTTGAGAACCTCCACCCCCAACTTAACTACTAAGAGGGGATTTGAAGCTTATTTCATCTGCCCCAAGTCTTCCCATTTCTTACTTTCCAATATTCCTTCAAAGTAGGAACATGTCTACATGTTATAGCTCATATATTGACAGGAGAACTTGACAATGCATCTAAGACCAAAAGTTCTGTGCCTGAGAAAGTCATGACACCAATTGATGGTGATTCAAGGCAGAGCAGCCCTAGATGTAATACTGCTCTCTTCAATTCCATAGACTTTCCTGGAGTCCTTATTATTTCTAAAACACCTAGAAAGCCAAAAAGTAAATTATGTACTACAGGTTCTTCACACTGGGAATTAAATATGTTCAGTTTTTTTTTTTTAACATTTGGGCACTTTTTACTCTTGTTTTAGAAGTAAATTACCAACTATGATCATGGTTTATAGTATGATCATATTTACCCAGGTTCCAAAGATCACATATTTTACCATTAGTCTCTTAAATTCTGTCATGAAACCACTTTTCTATCAAACGGGTGTAGAAAGGCTTGTTTTTCCTGGCAGTGAGATAAAAAGGTGACAAATGGGACACTCAGGTGTGGGATCAGTCAGGGAATCCACTAGCTACAGTGAATCAGAAGTTGAGGTAGAGGGTTAAACTGCTAGAGAAGCTAAAGGTGTAATGGTCCAAAAGTTAAAGACCCAGTAGGAGTGGTTGAGGAGGCTGATCCAAATCTGCTCCCCACTCCAAAGAGAAATTTACATACCACCCTGATACCGTATGTTTGAGTAGAGCTAGTGGAGCTGGGGTCCAAGTTCAGGCAGAAAATGACAGAAAGAATAATAGGATGGCTTCTCTGATTGTGCCACACCAGAACAAAAGGGACAATGTCAAACGGTATAGAATTTTCTAAAATGGCTTCAGTAACAGCCCACTCTGTTTTACATCAATGTCTTTATTCTAATGCAGCTGGTAAAAGTGTGGTGTCATTATTGTTTGGCTGCTTCTCACCACTTGCAATATGTGGCCAAATTCAGGAGATATTCCTATGCTCAGGGTACCTGGGCCTCTATGAAAGAACCATAGGCTTATTTCCAAGAACTGGGAATGGAATATGCTATTTATATGTAGCCTTTTCCAGAACCAGACAGTATGACTTTCACTGCCAGAGGAGGGACATAATGTTTCATGTGGCACCTCCACCCATTTAGGGTGCTCTGGTATGAGTATTTCCTCCATTAGTAGGGTATTTCATTCAGCAAGCAGCACAGCTGATAGATCTAGGGAAGATGGGAAGACTCTGGCAGCACACTGGAGTCCATAAAGCCCAGCCAAAATTAGAAAGGTCTCTTTGAGTCCTTCATAAAAGATGGGGGTGTACTTAATAGCTGCAGGAGTGGACAAAAGGAAAATAACAAAATCCACTCTGGTACAATTATGGAAATAACTGCCAATGATAAGAGATTTCAGGGACTGGGGTTGTGGCTCAGTGGTAAAGTGCTTGCCTAGCATGTGTGGGGCAGTGGGTTCGACCCTTAGCACCACATAAAAATAAGTAAATAAAATAAAGGTACTGTGTTCATCTACAACAACAAAAAATATATTTTTAAAAAAGAAATATTTCAGCCCTCACCTCCAAAAAAGAAAAAAATGGGGGTAACAGAGGCAGCATTGATTCCTACTCCAAAAGGAGGCAAAAACAAACATCTGCTATTAGGAAATGTAATGAAAGCAGAGTCCATGGCTCCCCCTGAGGAGACTTTGGGTCCTTGGTTGTGGGACAACTAGTGGGGAGGTCAAGGCTCAGGGGTCTGAGGCATGTCTCAACAAGAGAATATATAGAGAGAATTGGCAGTGCATTGCCAGTTCTTTTTTTTTTCCCCTGGTACTGGAGATTGAACTCTGGGGCACTCAACTATTGAACCACATCCCCAGCCCTATTTTGTAATTTTTTTAGAAACAGGATCTCACTGAGTTGCTTAGTGCCTCTCCATTGCTGAGGCTGGTTTTGAACTCGAAATCCTCCTGTCTCAGCCTCCCGAGATGCTGGGATTACAGGCGTGAGCCACCATGCCCAACCACGCATTGCCAGTTCTTTAAAACTATTCAGTGAGCAACAGCATCCGTGGGCACAGGAGCCCACCGATATTTACCCTGATAAATTCTTAGGTGGGTTAACAGCCATTGATGGATATGGGGGAAAAACAGTGAGAATTCTAGCTGTAATGCTTGGACACCTGCTGCCCACCTCTTTCCCAGTATTCATATTTTCCATTTTGCATGCATCAAACTACATAGGGGAATTCCACTTACATTGCTGGGAGACTAAGCACATGTCATTTGTAAAGCCAACATCAAGGGGGCTTTCTACCTGCTCCCATTGTTTTGCCTAAACCTGTACAGATAATTACCACCAAATAATTCAGGATCCCAGTAATCACCAGGAGCTAATAAAGACCATACATGAATTAGCTAAAGTAAACCTAATTCTCTCAATTTATAATACTTTTAATTCCTCTGTGTGGCTGATAAGAAAGCTGAAGGAACTTGACACATGACAGTCGGTTGTATATAATGCATCCACTTTATGCATCCATTCTCAACATAGTCATCACTCTGGAGGAGCTTAGCACTCAGCTGGGAACATATCATTATGTATGAGACTTTAATAATGCCTTCTTTAGTACAGATGTAACTCCTGAGAGTCAAGATCCATTTTCTTTCAGATGGAAAGGTAGACAATGGACTTTTACTATGTTACCTCAAGGATCTCCAAAGACCCACTGTATGTTATGTAAGGTAGCATAAGATTTGGAAACCTGGTTCTGACTTGTACTGGTAAAAAAAACATTTCATTATATTTATGCTTCTGACTCTCAGTGCTCACTGAGGCAACTACTGGGCTTTTGACTCATTAGCAAGGGAGAGTATGAGCCAAGAACCCCAACAAAGAGCCAGGTCCTGGCTTATTGATTAAATTCTTGGGTATTGTCTAGTTGGGTAAGACAAAGATTATACCTCAGACTGTAGTAGATAAAGTTCAGTCAATTCTACTTCTTGAATTACAAGAATTTTGAATTTTGAGGCTTCTGAGCTTTTGTCCTTCATCTGTCTTAATTGTTATGGACCCTATATAATTTGTGTAGGAGGGGTACAGGATGGGATGGAACTTACCAATATACTGAAGCACTTAATCAGGCCCCTCAAAAATTAAAAAAAAAAAAAAAACCAGTTAGGCCCACGTTCCTGGGACATCATCAAACTCACTGGAACCTGTTGAGCCTACTGTCCATGCCACTCCAGATAGGGTTTATGGGAGGATAATGGGAGATAAGGCCCCAGTTGGAATTTGGTCACAGTTATAGAAGGGGGTAGAGGAACATTAAAACCTGTTAGAAAACCAACTCTACTTATACTGTCATCCTCACCATGGAGCCTATCACCAGGAAGCAGTAATAGAGGTCATACAATTGGTGAAAATAATGTGGATACAGGAAGCCCCAGCAGAGGACACTGCCACTTGGTTTCACCATAGATCAAAGCATACCATACTTTGAAAGACCATGTGGCAGTTGTGACATGCTGGGGACTTCCCCTAAAGATGTGTGTTGTTGTTAAATGCCAAAACTATCTTGCCTGTTCTCAGTATTACTTGAAACGACTGGATGACACTGTGGGTTATATCAAGTGAGGTGATATCTCTCTTCAGTGAGAGCAAATAGACCACACTGGCCTTCTCCCATTCTAAGAGGAGACCAAATATGCATTGACTTGTGTGGACACAGTAACAGACTTGATGCAAACTTTCCCCAGTAAAAGAGTCAATCAGAAGGCACTATTAAGGGGTTGATCCAAATGAGTGCCAGGTCTGACATACCACATGTATAATTTTTATTATTTTTTTTCTTTTTAGATATACATGACAGTAGAGTATATTTTGACATACTATACATATATGGAGTATAACTTATTCTGAATAGGATCCCATTCTTGTGGTTGTACTTGATGTGGAGTTACATTGGCCATGTATTCATATATGAACATAGAAAAGTTATGTTTGATTCATTCTACTGTCTTTACTACATGTAGCTGAATGATCAAGGAATCCATTTCACATGCTACAACATGCAATAGTGGGCTCAAGAACAGGACATGTTATGGATTTTCCACTTGCTGTACAATCCAACAGGAGCTAGATGAACTAACTGAAAGAATAAATGACCTGATGAAAAATAATGATTCTATGCTGGGGTGGCCTGCTCATTTACCTGAGGCACTGAGAACATTAAATGTAAAACCCAGACATCAGTAGCCTGCAGGTATTTCAGGGTTAGCATGCCCATGGTCACCAGCATTATGATTACACATCTACTGAATATTTTCTTAAACCAGGCTGGGGCACAAATAACAACTTATTGTTGCTATCCCCTTAAGATATCACATCAAAGACAATAAGCATTGGTTGGTCATAGACTTTATAAGTAAGACCCCAGTGGTTAACTTAACTGATCCCTTAAGGGAAGGGAGAACATCTAAATTTACAAGTGAAGTCTACTGTGTTGGAGCCTTACCCTCACAAATACAGATGGTTTTACCCTCAGGTGTACCCCAATGAATGCTTTATTTCAGTTTATGGCAGTTATATATTCCATATATATTCTTTCTAGTCCCTCAACATTCAAATAGATAGATTGGTCTGGTACACTTTCCCAGGAAAGTTATATAATTAACTTAGGTGCCTCATCAAGCTGACTTGCCATTTTTGGTAACTATTAAACACGTCATATTTTCCATTAGATTAGTAACAAGTAATCTATTTCTGGGCTGGGCAATGGTAGTTGCATATCAGACTAAAAAGATTGACTGTTGAGTCTGCTCAGAACTCCCTGCAACTGCACCAAAAGGATTTCCCTGGGTAGTCCAACCTGCAAATGATATGGAATGGGCTTTGCTGACACAGAACTAGTCTAAAAACACAATATTATTCATACTTTAACTCAAGTATCTAAACAAAAATTCTATTTTAATTAGCTTAGCATGCCTGATGAGAGACTCTTTTCCTTTGTACTGCTATTATGAGATATGGCTGCAGTATACCTCTAAGATGGATTTGGGGCAGTACAGGATTGCGAGGGACATTAAAGTATTTTGGAGGCACTTAAAGGGTGGAGCATTGGGGTAAACACAATTCAGTACCTAGGAACGCTTATTGTTCTTGGTAGTGAGATAAGGACTACAAAGAATGTGTTGAGAAAGAAAACTGAGAAGGGAAACTGGCCACTTCTCTTAGCTCCAGTCTTTAGGTAGGCATCAAAGCAGAATGACCTTGATTGCCAAATAAAAGAGTGTACTCATAAAACATCTGAAGGAATCCCCTGTGCACTGGGCATGCAACCTATCCTATACATTCCTCCTGCTTGTAGATATGGTAAAGTCCTCCATTTTGTCTTGGCTTGCCATCACCAAGGAGCTTGTGAGTAATAAAATGTTAAAGCCTCTCTGGGAAGTCCTCTAAGTTCTCTCTTTGTGATCTGTAAATAGTATGTTGGGGCTTCTGCAGCTCTGGGGTTGAAAAAATGGTCCTATAAATTATCATCTAATAAATTTAGTACAGAACCATGATGCATTAAACAGCAATGGACATTTGGATTGATCATGACCCTGGATGATAAATGATCTGTCCTCTAGAATAGGCTGAAGAATGAGTGGAAGTCAGAATTAATAACTAAAGCCAAGATAATTTCTTGTATCCATGTTGACCATTACTTGGATATACTTTCCTGTGCCTGTGGACATAGCTTATTTTCTCTGAGTTAAGCAACAATGAATCTGGGCATATATCTCATTCCCATTTAAATAGTTCTGAGATCAAACATAAGTTAGTTGTTTGTTCCATAAAATACTTTTTTTTTCCCACCTGGAATATAAGGCTTTGCAACAATTAACTTACTCATTAAGAGCAGCAGCTTGCTGCTGCTTTAAGCCATGATCTCTGTGTCCACACATCCAAAACTAGTAAGTTGGAATTTGCTCATTCTAAACCAAATCCTCCCTTTGCAATATCTGTCCTAAAATCACTCAATCCAGGCCCTAAAACCTTCTTAAATTCCCTCAATTTTCAGCTTTTGAAATACTGAAAGCTTAATAAACACATTTTCTTGATCAATATGCCTTCCTGGTGTTGTTTGTGAAAGGACTTCCATTCATCTTGCCCCTATTTCTCAGTCTGATGGAGCACAGACAGGCTTTCATGGGGAGGAAATGCTCTCAATCTGATTTGCCAGAGTTAAGACACTTTGCTTAACTGAGCAATCATAACGAGCTATTGTCCTTTGAAATCATTTTCAGCCTTTTATTCTTTTATTTGAAGTCTAAAAGCAGTTGCATCTTTCTCATTTTCTAATCTTCAAGGCCTTATGTTGCTGGGTTATCTATATTCCCCTCTGTTTTCCTTCTAATTGCCTAATTATTTTGTCAGCACATTTCTTTTATTGATATACTTTTGTAAAAAGCAGAATGAAAAAGTAATCCACACTCCCTTTTTGCAACCATTTTCCAGGCTCAGTAGGCACGTTATTTGCACCCCAGATTATCTCAGGTAAGAGTTCTGCTCATGTTTGCTATTGTGTAACATTGGTATCTATATTTTCAGCATTCAGTGTCAATTCCTTTGCTGTCTACTGCCTAACCACTAGCTAACACTATTTCTGATACCAATGTCTGTATTAGTTTCAGTAACACCACCAGGTAAAACAAGAATTACACAATACCAATGAATAAACACAACACATTTATAGAACACTCATGTAACAGTCCAAACAAGTATTACTGGGGAGGAAGCATTTTTCTCCATAGAGAGAATAAATCTTGTGGCTGTACCATCTTCAAATTCCTATCCTCCAAAACTGACGTTATTGTCTGACTCAAATTGAGAGATATGGAAAGGGAGCATAGAGAATTGCATGAAGGAGGTTTGTAATGAGGTAGGGCCAAGTGCCACACATATTTTTCATACACGTTTGACTGACTGCAAGGAAACTTGGAAAATGTACTGCATCTATAAGCGTAGGGTGAAAAGAAAATGAGTTTGATGAAAAGATAATCGGTGCCTGCTATAATTGTATCTTTCTGAGCACACAGATTGCCACATAGGTAAACTGAATACTAGGCATTCAGCAATTGTCTCAGAGACCGATATGAAAGATATCAGTCTGTGATGTAGCTGGGAAACTGGTTGGTGAAAGACATCATTAATGAAACGGATCAGGAAAAACATCAAATGTGAAATATGTGAGTGGAATATACAGAGTGGGTATCCAGAAATTGTGGGTAAATATATTCTTTTTGGAGAGAACTTAAGAAGCAAGTGTTTAGGGTAAAAAATAACTATGATCTGTTTGAGGGAGAATTAAAGGATTTGTTGGCTATGGCAGAGTTCCTTTAGAGATTAAGAAAACTTAAAAATTGACTAGGGAGGTCAAAATGGAATAAGGACCCTTTATACAACTCACACTAAAAACCTCTTATTCAGTACTATGATATTGATCATTTAAGTTATTGTTTACTTATAACATTATACTCTTTAGCTCTGCTGCCTGTATTTCAGCATTTGATGTTTTTTATTTAGGTGGAAAAGAGTTCTGTGTAAAGACGAGATACACAGACTGAAAAGGAGATATGTTGGGAGTGGGCTATTTATTATGCATTCGTTATATTACTCTAATGTCAGCAGGAGTTTTCTGGGTCACTGGTAGCTGTGTGCATAATGGCTAGAAGATTGAGTACTAATTACTAAGATCAGCACTGCAGAGGCACTGCCAAAGTACAACTTGGTTAGAACATAATATCTTTGTCTGAGGTGATTAGACATTACAGATAGGGCTTTTAAAAGTGCACAGGTAAAATTCTAATTGTTTCTGTTCAACCAACACAATTCTAATAGTAGATAATATTCCTCCTTTTTAAAAATGAAAACTTTACAGTAAAATCTTTCAAAAGATAAAGCCTATTTTAAATGAGAAGAGAGCCAATTCATACTAATTCAGTGTTCATATAGGACTTTGTTATAATGAAAAGGCTAATTTTATGTTTTTGTATGTGAGCAATCTGAAATATGCTTCAAAGAAGCAAAGTAAGCTGCATAGGCAGGAAAAGGACAAAAATACCTGCATTCAATTCTGTCTCCCTAGGGAACATTTTTTCTCTACATGGAGTGACCTAGGATGTTCTCTGATGGGGGAAAAATACCAAACGTAACTACTCAATTTAACCTTTCCCAAAGTTGTTGACAGCAAATCCAAATTCAAAATAATTTATTTGTGTTGTTGTAAAACTTATAGCTTAATAATGGTAGTCTCCACTTTGGTTGCTTAAAGATGCTATTGAGTTGCATCTTTCAATAATTATATGATATATATGAAATGTATACTCTCTGTGATTGACAGTCTTCATTCATCAGATTGTATATAGGTAGCATGCTGAGACAAGTAACTTAGGAACTTGAAAAGAATATCTGATTTCCTTCTCTTTCTAATATTTGTGTTATTATTAGTAAGTGGGATGACCATATAAATTTATCAACCAGATTGGCATACTTTTGAGAGTGACAGTGGTACAATTAATGATTACTCTGAAGCCAGATGTGGTAGCTCACACCTGTAATCTGAGTGGCTCAGGAGGCTGAAGCAGGAGGATCACAAGTTTAAAGCCAGTTCAGCAATTTCACGAGGCCCTAAATAACTTAGCAAGACCATGTCTGGTAGGGATGTGGCTCAGTGTTTAAGTACCTCTGGGTTCAATCACCAGTGGAAAAAAAATTAGTCTGGGATGTAGATGTTAACTAGGATATATGTCTATCTATTGTAAGTCTACATGGTTAACTGAGATTGGTAAGAAAGGTAAAAAAACAGCCCTTGTTTAAGGTACTTATCACTTTCATGTGACAGGGTCTCTACTAAGTACTATATATGTATTATCTCATTGAATTCACTCACCCATACAAGGTAATTGTTATGATAGCCTTTTTTAGATGCAGAAAATATGGCTTACAGAAATTAAGTAAATTCTTCAAGGTTCCTTATCACGTATGTGCCAAAGGCAGACTTAAAGTTCTGTTTGTTTGTTTTTTTTAAAAACATTTACCTCTGGCCTATTTAAACATTTGCTATTTTGTTCCAAAAAAAGAAGTAATTATTACTATAGCAATAACACATATGATAAAAGAAGAATTTAAACAGTACAGAGAAGCATAAAATGAAAATCAAAGGTTATAATTTCCCACTCACTTCATACCTCAATCTTCATATCCCAGAAGTAATATTTTAATAATTTTTGTTTTTACTTATTTGACAGGTTAACTTGAAAGCTCAAATGATGTACTCATTTTTCATGTGTGATTATTTTTATATGAGAGAATAACTATCAAATATATTGCTTATTTCATTTTATATCTTTGAATTAAATTTCTAGATTTCCTTAAAATTATTTTTTAATCATTAAACATGTTTCTAGATATTTTATTATTTCGACTATGTAAAGAATAAAACGTTTTTCCTATTTCTACATCCAGATATTAATGTAGTGAAAGAAGAAAGTTAAGCATTTATATACTTTTAAATTGAAAAAGGCATCTTACCAATTCCCTTATTAATTTTGGTAAGGTTTTTTACTTAGTATAATTTTTGGGATTTTTCTAGATACACAGTTATCCTCAAACATTCTATTTTCCCCTAATATTGACACTGACTGTTTAATTTTTTTTCTTTTTTTTTTTGTATTTACTAGAACTTCAAAAGCAATGCCGAATAATGATGAGGATGTAGGTCATTCCTCCTTGGGACATGCATAATGAAGTTTGCTGTTGTATTTTGGTAAAGCCCCTCTAAGTAATTTCTTTTTGTTACTATTTGACTTCCATTTAATTAGCTGATTAGTTTTAAAAATTCCATGTTACCAACTGGAAATAAAATAATTTGATTGTTTTTATATTTTAATTTACAAGGTGATAAATTATATTGATAGATCTTCTCATTTTGAACCACCTTATTAGTTTCTGGAGAAAATTATAATTTGATTCTGAGCTTGAAGTTCTGTGGGGTTCTTTGGTGGATACCATTCCTATTTGTTCTGCTCTGTCTCCAAATGGACCTCTCTGCTTTCTCTTTTTCAACAACCAGAACTCTCTTACCTTATTCTTTATGTAGATTACTTACAAGGATTGCTTCTGGATTCTTATTTTCTAACACTATGCTTAATTCATCTTTTTCTACTTTTTTTTAAAATCAGTCTTATTAGGGATATAATTCTTAGTAGGCTTAGGGGCTTACAAGAGGTAACTTAGGGATGTAAGGGAAATAGTCATGTGTGCTCTTTGTGCCTTCAGAAATTGGAATTGTGAAACTATATTAGACTCGAGGTCCTTTTTTTTTTTTTTTTTGAAAAGCACCTAAGTCTGTACAGTATATTGCCTTTTTATTCTATTAACAATAGAGGTCTTACATTGGTAATGACATATATATGGGAATAAATTTGAAAACTGAAATATGATTGCTATAGAAAATCAGAAGAGTAGGAATATAATTAAGAAAAACAATAAAAGAAGCAGCAGAAAAGACCTGGAAATAACCATCATCGTTGTAGCAATGACTGGTGTTGAGAGCAGACCAGGAAATAGAGACTTAGTATTACCTAAACCTTCCGAGACATAGGTCATTTGTACATCTCCTATGTATTTTTTTAGGCTAAGAATCATTGGTGTACCCCTGTTGAAAAGACCACATAATTTATGTAAGAATATAATAGATGTGCTTAATACCAACATTTTTTTTATATTAGTTGTTCAAAACATTACATAGCTCTTGACATATCATATTTCATACATTTGATTCAAGACATTTTGCTTATGTATCTCTCTCTGTGTGTGTGTATGTGTGTGTGTAATTTCATCCTGTGAAATTACCCAGTATTGGTGAATTAGAAAAGTTCAAAAGATATTTTCCCACAAATATTGTATATAAGAGTGAAATTAATATTTTCAGATTATAATTTTTTTCATTGAGTTTTTGCACATCTATAAAGAGCAGAGTTGAGAACCATCATCATGGAACATGATGATAAATTCTGATGAGATTCTTGGAATGTCATTGGTTAATATAGACTTTATCATACATGTTTCATTAATTGTGGTGTCTGTTAGAAATGATGGAGAAAAATTAATTAGTAAAATTTAATCAAATAAAAGTGGATAAATTTTGAATGTGAGCATTGTAGTTCAGGCAAATCCTTGAGGTTCAAATTAATGCACTCTTTAGAATATATATAATTACATACTTATTAGGATGAATGATTTTATCCTGTGTCCAGAGGCAATTTTTATATGCAGTTAATTTTGGTTAACACTTTTTTAAAACTGTGTTAACACTCAAAACATTCTTTACTTTTTACATGAGACTTTTAAAAACTACGAATCACTGCTCTCTAGAAATACACATATACACACACAGTTGTTGTTATGGGATAGTATCTCATAAAGACCTTGATCACACTAGTTTTTAACTTTAATAGTTTGCCTTTATTTGACCTCCTCCACATGGGTTGATCATGTAAATCTTTTCATTTCACACATGCCTGGAGTTAGCTGGATGCCATAAAGTGGTAAGTCCTATTTTTTTGTTATGTGTACCTTGACCTTTGATAAAAAAGTAGTATTCATAAAAGTCCACAGGTTTAATTTAATTTTATTTATGAGTGTTGTTGTGTTGTATCTTATGGGTTTACCAGGGTTGCCATAACAAAGTATCATGAACTAGATGGCTTAAACATCATTAAAATTTTATTGTCTCACAAGAATTCTGAGGTTGAGATGTCAGCAGGGTATAGGGACATAGCTCAATGGTAAAGAACTTGTCTAGCATATGTGAGGCTCTGTGTGTGTATTTGTGTGTGTAATTTCATCTTGTGAAATTATGCAGTATTGGTGAATTGGAAAAGTTTAAAAGATATTTTCCTTGAGGTTCAAAGTAATTCTATCACTAATACCATAAAAAAAAGTCACTTGGGTTGATTTCTTCTAAGCTTGTAAATGACCACCTTCTTCCTATGTCTTCACATAGTCTTCCTCTGTGGGTGTCTATGTCCTAATATCCTTTTCCTAAAGAGCCCTAGTCATAATTGATTAGGACTTATCATAATGATCTCAGTTTAATTACCTACTTAGAGGTTCTTTCTCCAAATGCAGCCATGTTCTGAGGTACTACAGTTAGGACTTCAATATGTGAATTTTGGGGGTCACAAGTTAGCCCATAGAATGTTACTGGTATCTAATAACAAATTGTTAATTACATCAGATTAAAAAATCCCCTGGTTTTTGTCTTTTTTTTAGTAAATAATTAATAAAAATTTTCTCTTGTTAGTTACAAGCATAAACTATGTTCATTTTAGGGAAATAGAATCTTTCTGGTTCCTTTCAGTCCTAAAATTCTATTATTTCATATCTCTGTGCAATTCTTTCTACCTTCATCTCCCTCCTATAACTTGGCAAGACTGTTTCTCTCTTGTTAATATCTGAAAATGTAATTCTGAAAAATTACATTTGAAAATGAAGATTAGAACAATTGAAATTTTGTGATTTTTAAATAAAGTATAATAATTATTCATTAATGACCAGAGGCAGATATTTAACAACCTATTTGCTTGTGTGATTGAATAAACACTTATTTGCATCAATTTGTCATATATTTTCACTTGCTAAAAGTTACCTAACATGGAATGCTAAAAGAAAAAAAGAATAAGGTAGTATTTAAATTACATTGAAGTCTAATTTGAGAGTAATTTTACTGTTCTTTAGGCGTTTCAGGATCTTTGCCTCAATGGGAAAATGATGAATATTAGTTATTTTTCGATTGTTTTAATAAGGGGAACAATGGCAGCTACTATTTATTCCATTTCTCTGTAATATGTTGCATATGTTTATATAATTTAAATATTTAAAAGAAACACAAATTGGGAATTATTTCTCCATTTTACACCTGAGAAAACTGTGGCACATTTAAAATTTTAAGAAGAAAAGGTAGGTGAATTATGAAGGTAAGAAGTGACAATCCTGGGATTCCACGTAAGGTCCATTTGTCTTTAACTATTATTCTGGTAACAAGCCCTTGCCAGGTATTGAAAGAGAAGTTCCAAGGACATTCAGGTCAGATGTGGGATAATTCCAATGCCTATTACGGCAGTATGATGTGAAAGGTCCTAGGAAATAGCATTATTACCAATTGTAATTAAATGAGGCAGGACCAATGAGAAATCCAGGTACAGATTAAATATTTGCTTTGGATATTTGAGAGCATAAGACCAAGAGAAGTCACAGTTCTGATCCTGAGAGATATTCTGTTGTGCCAAAAAATTGAGAAACTAAGTATAATAATGCATTCAAATTATTGAGAAAGATATTTCCAACTTATAGCTACTGTAAGCAAATTATTCAATTATCATAATTTTCTATCATGGACACTGGAAATGAAAATATCATGAGAAAATGATACTTAAAGTCATACAATCACAGTTACCTTCTAGCAGTTGAGAAATGCTAATTGTACCCAATCAGAATGTTCTGACTGTGATGGGTATTATTTGTAGCTTGTATGGGAAGAATTTTTCATTTTTATGTATTCTGCAAGATCACTAAGATGCTTCAAATAAAAATTGATATCAAGGAACAAAATAGCAGCAGCATCTATAACTAAACTGCATATCCGGGGAACCCAATGGCAAGAATGTGTGAAATCTAGCCTGGAAGATATAATATCAGGAATCAGCATGATCACTGACTGAAGGGAACTTCAGATGGGCATATTTCATGGATTTGCCATTGGGTATGAGGAAGAAAGGGTGGGAATTAGCAATTAATTCACCCTTGAGAACAGCATTATTTACTCAACCTCAGAGATGTCTGTGCTGGATATGCCTATCTTCACACATCCTCTAACATCTTTTGTTTTATATAGGATTGATTTATTTATAATGAAAAATGATGTTTAGGTGGAGTAAGCATTATTGTTATTTTGTAATTGAAAGGATTTGGCTGCATCTTTTTGAACTCTTCTTCCTTGTAACTTCCTATTCTTGTATTTGTTGAATTTAGAACATTGCAAAATATAGTAGATTTCCTTTTCTTTGTCCTTGATCATTCCTATTATTTCCTAATAATTTTTAAAAACTTAAAATTTATTTTTCTTTTTTTATGTAACACATTTTCTTGTGTACTGATGGACATCTAGGCTCATTCCCTAACTTGGCTATTGTGAATTGTGCTGCTATAAACATTGGTATCCATGTATCACTACAGTATTCTGATTTTATTTCTTTTGGAAAAATGCCAAGGAGTAGAATAGGTGAGTTATATGATGGTTCTATTCCCAGTCTTTAGAGGAATCTTTATACTGATTTTTATAGCGCTTGTATTAATTTTCAGTCCTATCAACAAACTATAAGTGTACCCCTCCATCCTCTCTAGTATTTAATATTTGTATTTTCCATGATTGCCATTTTCACCAGATTGAGTTAAAATCTTGGTGCATTTGCTATCTTATTGCATTTTATATCATCTGTAAATTATTTTTAACAATATTTTATTTAAAAAAAATAAACTTCAGTGTTCTGTCTCACAAGAAAGGAAAAACTTTTTCTCCATTTAGTTTGTCCCTTCAGAATATGTTACAGTTCTCATTTTCCATGAATAATCTACAGTTAAGATTGATATGGTAATATTCAAATTTTGGATCCTTAGTGCATTAGGGTAATCCTTTCCTTGCCAATGTTTTATTTATTAAACAATGCAGTAAGCAATAAAGGGAGCAAAGAAACATCACAAAGTAATTAAAATTTGTTTCCTGACATGTTTATTTATTATATATTTAAAATATAACAAATAGCAATAAATTGTTGTTTTATATATCTATTGTATAGATACATATAAACATAGATATATAAATTAAACAACTACCAAGAAATTGCACAATATTTAATTAAAGGATTATCTAAACTAAAGTTTTGTAACCTGCTATAAATGATACTTTGGTTCATAATCAAATAATTAAAATTGTATATAAAAATCACATGACTACTATCTTTAATTCTGCTGTTAATATCTGGTTCTATTCTTGTAAAACCTAGAGCATTGACTATTAAAATAATTGTTTTATCATTTGTCATCCAAATAATTCTGACTTCCCCTCTATAGCTTCTATTTACTTCACATCAAGCTTATTAGTTTCTTTGGGTAATTAAAAAATGGTATCTATTGTCTATTTTCAGATTGCTATTGTGAGTTTAGAAAATTCATACAAGCTAATGTTTACAGTTCAAATAGCAATGTGCATCAAACACTGAAGTGTTATAATAGATCCTATTTATACTCTTAAAATGTAGTGGTAAAAACACATGACATAAATTTATCACCTATCTTAGTTTAGGTGACTGTAACAAAAACCAGAGACTGGGTGGCTTATAAACAACAGAGTTTTTTTCTTGCAGTTCTGATCAGGATGTCAGCATGGTCAAGTGCCGGTGAGGACCCTTTTCTGATTTTCAGAGTATTTATTTCTCTCAATGCTGGAGAGCAGGGAGATGAAGTTGTAAGGGCACCAATCTCATCCATGAGGGCTCCAACCTTATGAACTAAATGACCTATCCCTAAATGACCTTCTAAAGGCCTGTCTTCCAATACCATAACATGTGGGGGTGTTAACATGTTCTTGGAAGGCACAAACATCTATTCCATAATACCATCTTAATCCTTTTTAAGTGCATAATATGGTAGTGTTCACTATATTCATTGCTGTATAGCAGATCTCCAGAACATTTTTACATTGCAAACATGGAATTCTATACCCATTGAACAATTCTCCATTCCCCCTCACCCAACTTAGCCCTTGATAACCATCATTCTACTTTTTCTATGAGTTTGACTACTTAAGATACCTCATATAAGTGAAATCATACAACATTTGACTTCTATGACTGATTATTGCCCTTAGCATAATGTACTCAAGTTCCATCCATCTTGTAGCATGTGAACAGATTTTTCTTACCTTTTTTTTAGGTTGAATTATTTTCCATTGCATGCATATACTGCATTTTTTTTGGTCTATTTTTCCATCTATGAACACTTGGGTTGCTTTCATTTCTTGGTTATTGTGACTAATGTGACCATGAACATGAGAATGCAAATATCTTTTTGAGACACTTTTTTCAATTCTTTTGGATATATATCCAGAAGTTGGATTACTGGTTTGTATTGTAGTTCTCTTTTGCATCTTTTGAGAAAACACTATAATGTTTTCTTTATTGGTTGCACCATCTAGTATTTCTACCAATAATGCATAAGGGTTGTAATTTCTCCACATCCTAGCCAACATTTGTTATATTCTGCCACATGTTTTCTTAAATGAGGATTTATAACATGTAACCCCTCCTCCAGGGGTTATCAAAAAGGTATGTGTTTGAAACATGAAAAGTGATATATTTAAAACACTCTTGAGTATTAGAAAATTAATCCATCAGTGAAAAGACAGTGATGTTTTCTGTATAAGTCAGATTCAAAGGATATGTTCTTATTTTAGAGAACTGGATGTTCTTAGATATTTAATTAAGAATCTAGTCCATGGGAAATTAACATTGCATAAATGTTATTTTCATGTGAATTTCAATTATCTACATCCCAAAAACTTCATGAGAGCAGAGGCATGAATGGAAATTTATTTTAAAAATTTTTTAAAAAATATTTTAGGTTGAATACATAAAATTGTTATATAAATAACAATTTTTTTAAACCAAATGTTTTATAAAACTCTTGCCCAAACTTAGGACAGTTAGTGATGATGAGAATGATAAATTTGACACATTTTTTTTTTCCTCTTCTGAGGCTACTCTTTAAAGTGAAATAAATAGTCATGGCAGCTTATTCTGACCTGTTTCCTTTATGTTTCCAAGACTTCTTTGTTCAATGCCAAAAGAAAGGAATAGAAAACTTTTTTAACATTTGTGATTAATGACTATGCCGAATGAAGTTACACAGCATAATTTATAGGGTACCATATCATACAAGTCCCTCGAGGCTTTTTATAATAAAATAAAAAACTATATAAACACAGAACTTATCTGTAAATTAAAATGTAATATTTAGTTTTGTATCAGTTGAAGCAATAATACAATTTTTTTCTTCATTATAACCAAAAATTCTCATCCCAAGTATATGTCTTGTGTATTACCTTAAATTTTTATTTTTGTCTTGAGTTATTCTGAATTTTCCTTGTTTTTACAGTATTAAACTCATATGCTCTTACCATTCAAAGCTTGTCAAAAACTTATAATAGAACAAACTTAACCCATAGGCATACAAATTTGATGTTAGAGAATTTTCTTCATTTTGCATTGCTGTTATTTGAAAGATTTGTAGGTAGGCAGGGAGGAAATTATAGACTAATACTTTTATATTATTTTACATCTAGATTTAATGTCTTCAAATCTAATCATGTTGTTATTATGACATTTTGGATTTGTACATACTTTTACAAAATCTTTCACATTAATTTTTTTCTTAGCATTCTCACAAATATTCTATGAAAAAGGAAGGACAAGTATTTTTACAGATCCTTTTATAGATAAGAAGATGAAGTCAGAGGACATTTCAGTGACCTACCCAAAGTCACTCAATAATTAAGTGGTAAAGGCAAAGCTCTAGTTTTTTGATCCTGATTCTCACAGGTCTGTGTCATATTGTACAATGTGGGTTTAGAGCACTCAGAAAATGTGATGGATTCAGAGGGATCATTTCTAATTTCTAACCATATTGATATAGAAGTATTGTAACTTTATGTACATATTCTAGAATATCTTTGTTTTGTGACCCCAGCTATAAGTCTCAGAAAAGTTTTTTGACTGAAGGGAATACTATGTTCCCCTATAGCACGAATCTGAACCTCAGTGACTGATGTTTATCAAAAAAAAAGGTAATGGAATGAAAATGATTAAACAACTCCAAGTAAGAGCCTCAGTACCAAGCAAATAGTTACAAAAATTATGAGGATTAACAAGACATGGAGGCAACTAAATTTTGTTGAGAATATTGAATGAAAGCAGATGTACTCAAAGAAACACCAAAGACTCAATTGTCAAAGATGACACCTTGATCAGGTGTATAAAAAAAGACTGAGAATTTTTTTTCACAGGTGATAATTAATTCTCTGAAACAAGAATGTGGTAAATATGAATAAATTAGCATAAAACAAGGTGACATGGGGCCCACTGAATGGTGCTCATAAGGTCCCCTGAGTCATGGCAGGACAAAAACTGAGATGTCTCAAGGTTTCCTGCAGGCTCTGAAGTGAGGAAGCCCTAACAAACTGGTTTCAGCTGCTTATCTTTATCAAGTTCTATAAAAGATTATGTCTAGTGGAGCATGTATATTTCTGATTACAGAGTATGGGTTCAATCAATCTCAACAAAATCTTAATTTGTCTGCATAAAGTTAAAAAATTCCTCCAAGAGTTGTTTTTAAAGATAAATGGACAGGATGGGGGGCAATCTATATAAACAGAAGAATTTATGAAGAATTTCTGCCTTAAGATTTTACAGGCATTTCTGATGTCCTGCCTGTGAGAAGGAACAGGAAGAAGCTGTTGTATTAGAAACTGTTTAGGGCCCTTACACTCCCCACATTTCCTAGCTTTTCATTTAATGTTGCCACCATAAAATGCCTTGTTTCAATCTCAGTAGCTATGAATACTTTTCAGTGAAATACCTTGAGGACTTTTGTGTTTAGCCTGTTTAAATTTATTAATTTCTTACATTTTTTTTCTTCATAGGTTCTCAGCTTCCAGCTCATTAATCATGCTGATAATTCTCTAGAATTTTTCCATACACAGTTATGTAGCTTAAAATTAGACACAGTGAGTGCTTGGCCAATGTTAAGTCTAATAAGATGACATTCTCATGAAATTTGCACATGAGACAATGATTAATAAAAAAAAGCAGACATGAAAAAAAAGTTACATGGTATCCAGATCTCAGAGAAGACCTAATGTGCTATATTACATCTGGCTGAAAGTAAACAAGGAAACTGAATCTGTTGTGCTGTTACCATTTGCAAATAACCTAAGCTCAAAATTTTATGCCTAAGATTCCAAATGACACCGATTATCACATTTTTTTCTGCCCACAATACACAACCACCACGACCATCACTGCCCCAACTTCTTTTGTTCTTCAATTTATATAAGTATCAGAATCTTGGTGGGATATAGGAAAGCAGAGTGATAATACCAGAAATGATTAGGAACTGGAATATAACATGCAGAGGTGAAGGCAGGATCTATACAATGTAACTTGAGAGAGAATTTGCCCACAAAGAGAGAAGTACCTCACTTAGTAAGAGGCATGACTCCAGAACCAAACTTCTAGGTCTGAATTCTGACCCTTAGCAGTTGTTTGACACTTAGCAAGTCACTCAACCTTCTAGCCTTAGAATCCTTATCTGTAAAATGAGGCTAGTAATTATACATACACTATAGAGTTTTACAAAATTAAATAAGTGAAACCTTTGTAATTGTTTATGGGATCTGAAACAGTCATATAATTACTTATTCCTGTATATTTTAAAAATAATTTTAAGGGCTGGGGTTGTGACTCAGTGGTAGAGCACTTGCTTAGTATGTGTGAGGCCCTGGGTTCGATTCCCGGAACCACATAAAAATAAACAAATAAAATAAATAAAGGTATTTTGTCCATCTACAACTAAAAAAAATTTAAAAACATAATAATTTTAAGAAAAGTCCTTGATACTTTGATGAAAATAAGCATGTACAAAGGATAACTGAGATCATCTTTGCCCTTGAGCAATGAGGAGCAATCCAGATGATTGTAAGTTCTTCAAAAAGTGTGCAGATTGTTGGCCAGTATCACAGTCAGATCATTTGCATCAGGCTTGCAGTTAATGTGAACCAATTCAATATCCAAGTTCAGTAGCTGGGGAAAATAACAAATGCATATGATAGAACAAATGACGAATACATAGGCCCAAGGTCCCATGAGTTGACATTTCTCTCAGCAAGCAACACATCAGCAACTATATATTTATCCATGTCATTTAATTTCTCCTAGAAACTAAAGACAAAGTTGAATATCTGTAAGTATTTGAATTTCAGGCTTTTCATAGAATATTATTAAATATACAAAGAACATAGGCTCATTCAATATTTTTACACATGACTATTTGACACAGGACCTTTATCCCTTAAGCTATTTCATGATTATCATTTAAATTAGTAGCATACACTAGAGCTGATATTCATAAATTTGTCTTTGGTGCCCTACCCTTATGTTGTCAATGTTTATTTATAGGCCTTAACATTTAAGAACACATTTTTTTAGTTTCTGTTGCATTTAAAAGTCATAGGAACAGTAAAAGTGGCCAGACATAAATGGGTATATACTGTATGATTCCATGCATATAAAATTCTAGAGAGGGGAAAGTATAATGATAAAAAGCTAATCAGTGTTTACCTAGGGCTAGAGACAAAGGGAGGAAGGACTGCAAAGGGCCCCAGGAAATCTTTGGAGGTGATGAAAGTGATCTGCATTTCTGTTGTGATGAAGGCTTTTTAGTACATGAGCATCAAGAAAGACTGACCAATTTGTATATTTAAAGGGAATCAGATTACTACATACAACTTACACCTACCTCAATAAGGTGACTTAATAAATAAAATTCATAGGAAAATGTTTAGGGTCCCACACAAATATAATTGGGACTGCTCAAGAGCTAGAAGAAAGGTTTCTAGCTAAAGATCAAGTGCAGTTCTACTCAACTACCTAAAATACAGAAATACAATTTTTACTGGAACAAATTAAACTAAAACTAGCATCTTAAAAAAGGTCATAGAACTAGGATGTCATCTAAGACAAAACTGAAAATCTGTGTTGTTATAAACTTGACGCCTAGAGAAATAAAACAAGAAGATGCGGACAGGTTTGAGGTGCCTGTCTCTTTACAGAAAATGAAATGGGCTATTGCATGCAGAGTTGTCAGGAATATTATAGTGACTGATGGTTCAACCTGAAAATTTTATGGAATCAGATGTTAAAGCTCTTCTCAAAACTCCTAATGGAGCTAGCATAAAGGATACTTGCTCAGTATTTTCCTTGTACTTCATAAAAATCTTCCATCCCACATCAGAATTTTAGAGTTCACATTATAATTAATTATGCCTATAGAGTGTTGGCACATGCAAACGGGTCATAGAGAAGGCTTTATGTCTCATATAAAACACCATCATAGGGTTACAACATACTATTGCGCTCATTACAATTTACCACAAGCCTGACAAAATAATCAAATTCACTGGATTAAAACTGAATTAGTCTCCTCATTTAACTGGTACAGCCTGCTTCACACATTCAAAGTTCAATTATAGCTATATATATATTTTTACCATTCTCCAATCCATTACCAAATCACTCATATATCAAATAGCTTTAAGTCTAGTCTATTTTACTTGAAGTTTCTCCCTCCACCTAAACTATTAAAACAAAACAGGCTACAGCAATCTAGAGGCAGGGTAGGTATTATCGTGTCCAGGAGAGCACAGGGTGCCCACAGGTCTATGGCTGCCATTGCTTTTTTGCTGGACTCAGTGTTACAACACTGTCCAACTTAAAACTCTGTTTCCCCAGTCCAGCTCGTGATATAAAAGCTTGGTTTGAAGAGGTGGTCAACACCTCCCAGGGTGGTGTATTTTTGGAGTTGACACTGTGATGCACGAGCATTGCTCTGAAAAGCTCAAGCCTGCACCACAGTGAAAAGTCTGAGGTGGACTTTCAGCATTAGTCATGTTTCCTACCAAAAGTCATTACTTTAATTTCCTGCAAAATTTTGTTTGGAGCCCAGACGCATAAGCCTAGCATCTGTCTAAAGCTAATTTTACTTAAGACAATTTTATGTCAGAAGACTCACTGCCCTTCTTTGCATCTGAGAACTAACTGTTCAGGGTAAATCTAGTTCAGCCTTAACAGGTCATTTTAGCTTCCTAGGGGAAATGGAGGTACTTCAGAGATCCCGAAGAATAGTCCCAAAGGTGACCTTGAGATCATCAGAGTTGCCACACAAAGTGCCAAGACTGGATGGTTTAAGCAATAGTACTTTATTTCTCACAGTTCTGGAGGTTAGGAGTCTGATATCAAGGTGCCTACAGATTTAGATCTGGCCAGGGCTGTCTTCTGGTTTTCAAGAGCTGTGCTTTTTCAGATGGTGGAAAGAGAGTTCTAGTGTTTCTTCCTTTTCTAAAAAAGACAGCCATCCCATCATGAGAACCACAACCAAGACCTTATCTAAATCTAATTACCTAAGTCCCCGTCTTTAAATACCACCATATTAGAGGTTAGTACTTCAATATATGATTTGAAAGGGGGAACTGAACACACTTCAGTCCCTAATACCATCTTCTATCCAAGGTCTTTCCATAAGCAGAAATCTCAGGGTAATGACATCTATGACAAAGAAAAAAATGTATTTTGCTAACCTTTAGTCGTAAGAAAATGTTTATCTATTATAACAAATGCAGTTGGCACCTTATTCACACCCTCTTGTTAGTTATCATTTCTGGATACATCTGCTTTCCTCCCAACTTCATATACTTTGCCTGAGGGATTTTTCTGGACCCTAGTGTACACTCTGTCCATAAACTGGATAGGCCAGAAGTGCTGGGGAGCTACCATGCTCAACAAGTACCAGTTGTGAATTGTTGGTCACATAACACAGCTCCTTTGTTGAGAAGTTGAAGGAATGCTCTGTGTTATTTCCACGTGTTCTCCAAAGGATTGGGCTCCACTTACCCACATTGATAATTTTCTTGATGATTCACTTTTACTGACTTCCATCTCTTACTCCTACATGTCCCTGTCAGTGTTTCCTGAGATAATCTCCAAGTAAACCACTTGCACTCAAATATTTCTGTTAGGGTCTATTTCTGGGACAATGAAAACTAAGACACACACTAGTTCAGTATAACCAAGAAGGCCAAAGCTGGAGAGAAATGCCAGAGACAACATTCCAGAATATGCAGGTCACTTGGGAGAAATAACAGCACAAAACCAAAGCAGGAAATTTTTAGGAAGGAAAACCAGACAGGTGGCCAATAAGGTCTGGTCATAATTGGAGGAGTTAAGAGAATGGCAAAGCACAGAGGAGGAAAGAATTCTTATATAAATGACATGGGCTGTTAGCGCTATCCCCTGCTACCAGGCAAAAGGAAGCCCTAGGGAAGAGTGCACAGGTTTCTTAATCCTGAATTTGTGCTCTTCAGAATGCCAGTAATGAGACACCTTCACAGCAGGAGGAACTGCTGTGGCCAGGTATGTCTGAATTGCTTCTGTATATTACTGAAGTTTATTCTCTCATGCTATCCCAAGAGACCTTTGGAAATAAATCTTGTCTTTCCAGTAAGATTATACACTTAAACACATTCTTTATACTAAGTGTAGTTCAGGGTATTCAATGAAATTAAACCAGACATATATAAGGCATGCATGTTTATGTGGGTACCTGTGTATATAAATCAACAAACAAATCTCTAATAGGAATTGTATTGCTTTATCATTTACAAATGATTACATGGGTTATTTAAGCCACATAGCCATTTTACAAGGTAGAAAGATAAGTATCTTTTCCACTTTGGGTATTGTATATATATATATATAGTATCTGTGGGTTGGTGTGTAGGTGGGTTGAGTTACTATGTGCATATTGGGTTACTCAGAATCACTAGAATCATGGTTGAAGACTCAAAGTGAATTCCAACCTAGATTATAAATGCTAATGTTCCTTCAATTGATTTGACTGTCAGCAACCTCAGCTTCTGGATTCTAATATATACCTCCAGCCAAGAATAAAGATAACTATATTTTTAGATTTAAAAATAAAGTGAGCTTTTAACCTGTTTTATCCCTGTTGTTTTTTCTCCTGGAACTAGAGCTTACTTTTTGTCAGACAAATAAACATAAATTATTCTTCAAAAATATTATTATTATTTAGAGTTTATTTTTTTATTACAGGACATTTCAACCACTAAGTGTGTTTGGTATGAATTTGTCATTTGCAAACTGATAATGTCTGGATCAGCTACTTAAATGATATTTAATTAATTGCTTTCTCTCCTCCTAATAAGTAATTTATCTCCTAATAGGTAACAGGAAGCAACAATTATGAATTTTCATCACTACCCTCAGTTTCTGAGACTGATTCTAGTCATTTCCACTTCAATATTTGTTGATAGCTCACTATAGAAAAAATACTGAGATGTTACTTTGGGGAAAGAGAGTTTGAATAATGAATATACATGATATCTGGCTTAGAGGAGCAATTTGGAACCAGGCAGAATTTGAGTAATTTGGTCAAGTTACTTAACCTTTCTGTGATGCAGTTATCTAAATAAAGTTAAGGTACTAATATCTAACAATACTTGAAGGATTTTAGTTAGAATTAAAGATAATAATTCTTAAACATTTAGTAGTGGGCCTGACACAGTGTTTATTACCATATCAATAAGGGTAGTTTTTAATATAAAATGTTATTAATATACATAAAAATATCATAAAGTTGAACAAGTGGAATTTCATAAAATTCAATAAAAGCAATTTTATAGTTTTCCTCCATTGTATCTTTAAATTCAGTATTTGGACTTACATTTTCTTGTCTTCAAAGATCCTAGTCATGCCCCCAAATTATTCAATCTTTGATACTTTTAAAACTCTTTTGTCATATTTAGTCACAAAATAATCTCATATTAGCACTAAGCATGTGGTAAATCCTGTGGTTACAGCCTCCCAGTCCTGCAGTTTGAATCAGCTCCAGCTGGAAGTATATTGGAGCAAATTTCTCTACCTTGAGATTTTCCTCCATTTTCTCCATGATCTTTAACCATGGTTTCTGAGCCTGTCTGTTATGTAGACAGGGTCTTTTTAGAGTTAGTAAAGTTGAAGTGAATCATTAGAGTGGCCCAATTTAATCAGATTGGTGTACTTTTATACAGGGAAATTTGGACCTAAAAATATATGTGCCCATAGGGAGAATGCCCATATGAAGACAAAAGTAGAGATGCAGGTTGCTGCTACAAGCCAAGGAAGGCCAGATGTTATATCCAACCACCAAGAAGTGGGAGGCAAGCCTGAAACAAATTCTTCCTCATATCCTTAGAAGGAATCAACCTTGCTGACCTTTGAACTTGAACATTTAGCCTCAAAAACTCTGAGACAAAACATTTCTATTAAGTTTTATATATATGTACACACACACACACACACACACACATAACTATGGAGCTTATTTTTCCATTCCAGGACATAAGATAGACGTATGCTATGTGATATATGATAAGATATAAATATGTCTGTGCATATATGTATTATACATATATATTCTGTTTATGAAATAAAATAGAAACTATTTTCAATCCTTTTTAAAAATAACCTAGTAAGGTTTTTTTTAAAAAAAATTAATTTTCACTCATTTAATATTTTTGAATTAGTAATGTCCCATTCAATAATTTAAATCATTGTCAAGGAAAAATATCTAAAATTATGGAATAAATTTGCCTTTTCCTCTCTTATGTATCATTTTTTTGGTGTTATATTAGCACTAAATGTGGTAAATCCCATGGTTACAGCCTTCCAGTCCTGCAGTTTGAGTCAGCTCCAGCTGGAAGTGTATTGGGGCACATTTTTCTACCTTGAGATTTTCCTCATATTATGCAGACAGGATCTTTACAGAGTTAATCAAGTTAAAGTGAATCATTGGAGTGGCCCTTTTCCTCAAATTCATTTTTGAGATAACTTATAATTTAAAAACAATTGCAATAAATATTAAATTTGATGACATACAAGATTCTTTTCTATCTTGACAATTCAATAACTAATACTTACAAGCTGATGTTTCATAAGCAAGTCTTAAAATTCTTGGGTTAGAAAATAAATAAAATTTACTATGATTAGGCAGAGTTACCTGATCTAAATTAAAAGAATAGAATTGATGTTTCAAGATATAAAATAATGGAATTACTAATTTCAAAGAGCTCCTCAGTGGAAGTAAATTCTTGCACTTTGATTCAAGCATTTCCTGCTAATGCAGAAACATCCTCTAAATACAAGTGTGGAAAAGAGCCAAATGAGGTATGATTAGGTTCTGTATAGTCCAGATGTGTGTCTCTTCTTACCCTGAATTCAGATTAGGCATTCTAGAGGAATTCTTAGAAGCATTTGTACCTATATTCTCTGAAATAACACCAGCCATCTATTTCTCTTAATTCAGCACATTATTTTCCCAAGAAAGACAAAGAATTAACTTCTTATTCATTTAGACATTCACTCTAATTGTTTTGAACTTCCTTGGCCAAATGGAGGGATCATTTTTCTAGTCTTAAAATAAAACAGTAGCACAGCTTTTTTTTTTTTCTCCCAAGAGAAAATTAATTCAGACCACAAAAGGGTTGCACTTCAGTTCAAGGGACTGTGTGAATTAATTAGTGTTAGAAGAAAAATCTTTTTTTTTTTATTCACATACCTTTTGTCTTGGTTCCTCCAAATAATGACTGCTTTTGTTCAGTGCTTAAAAGGAATGGGATATATTTTTCAGGCGCATTTGGCACAGAGAGGGTTGCATTATATCTCAGTGGAATTACTGTATGTTTGACTTAATAACTTTCTCAAGACATCAATTGTAATTTGAATTCTCATCCAATCAAAACTTAACTTACAATTAAAAACCTTTCCCAATAAATCAATAGTGAAACTTAACAGAAGTCCTTCATGCTCTTCTGACAAGTTAAGCCCAGCCTCATTAAAATAATCAGTTCTAGAGAGTTTTTTTTCCTTATTTTTATTTATAGTCTCCCCAGAAACAAATTAAGATTGGAGGGTAGACATAAAAATGCTAACAAACTCAAGCAAGAAGTTTTGGAGGAACATTATTTGAAGGGCTTCAATACATCTCAATACAACTCCTACTTTCCAAATTATGTCTCAAAGACTTAGGACTCTTAAGAGGCTTAATTCTTCAGAAAGCTGTTGACAATGTTTAAATGTTATAAGCTAGGTCATTTTCATGCTAGAAGAGTACTTGAAAAACCCACCTTTTAGTTATGGTACATAAATGAGGACTCATCTTACTTTGAGGAATTCAAGGAAATTCTAAGCCAGAGAGACTCTGGTTCCGTTTTTTATGGAGAACTTGAATGCCCTTGAGAGTACTTCAGTTCTGTAGAGCTAACCACACAATTTACAGTGCTCAATCCAGGATTATACACAAGCCAGTTCCAAAAGAGTGAGTGGATAAAACAATCATTACTTAAATCAACCACACAGATTTCAGCTGCTGCTTCATAGAGCCAAACTATGTGTATAGAAACTAACGTTTCCTTAATTAGGGTTAAGAAAAACCTGACTTTTTATATACAGTTATTCCTAACTGGCCCTTTACAAACAACAGAGAAGGATGGTGGCTCCCAGGATTTTCTGCCTATTAGAATCACTTGGGGAGATTTTCAAGCTCTCAGTGTTTAGCTCTCATCCCGTATCAATTAAATCAGAATGTCTGAGAGTGGAAGCTAGGTGCCAAGAATACTTAAGTATCTCCAGGTTATTCCAATGTAGCCAAGCTTCAGGAACCATTGGAATAGAATTTTAAAGAAAATTAGTGGCGAAAACACAATCAAGGGCTTTGACAAAGAAAAAGCTTTCCTAAGTAGAACCCATCAGCCCAAATATTTGGAAATGTCTTCTTTTAAAATGAAGTGTGAACATGCATTTAAGGAAATGATACATACATCCCCACACCCCAGTGAAAGCTAAGTGCCCATTTATAATTCTATAGGAATTGAACATAAATACACAGTGCTTGGGCATATATTTGATAATGTGTCAAAATGCCTACCAAATACATAAAAAGGATTGATTAGCAAATATTTTTAAAAGTGGCCTTGCACACTTTAAGTACTTAGTTAGAAATAGTAGCATCTATTAAGAATAACTAATATTGTTTGCACCTGCTCTGCTTTCTCCATGAAAAAGACATCTTTTGAAATCTTGGACAAGAGCACAGCTGCATAAGCACTCAATAGATTGATTTCCAAATATAACTAGAGGTGATGCTGATTTTCAGAGACTATTGAGGAGAAAGCAGGAAAGAGGTATTTCACTCTGAAAAATATGCTTGCTTTCCTTAAGAACTATCTTAAGGAAACTATCTTAACAAAAAGCAAGAAGCATTGTGTAAACCAAAACCAAGTAAATCAAGAAAACAAATAGACTAATCCACAATTACATTTGAGGGTGCAGAAGAAAAATTAATTTGACAAATAATAAAGTTAAATACTATAAATTGGTTTATTAAGTCTTCAGAATTGTGATTGACCTACTGAATGCTGGCCTGCACTGAGATGAACAAAATTCGGCTATGCCTCCGCTATTAGTATGCCTTGAAACAAATGCTTTCCCACACAGTCTTCAGTCATACTCATAACAAAGTGTCTTCTGCACCCTCTGTGTCATGTCCTGAAGCCCCTTCACATTGCTTGTTTCGTGGACCACATGACCACAACACCTGTGCACTAAGAAAAAAAAATTTTCGATGCTTCTAGGACCATTTTTTGAGTCTCATATGCCCCATTGTTATGGCTTGCATCTGGAATGTCCACCCCAAAATTCATGTGTTAAACAATGTAGTAATGTCCAGAGTTGAAAAGATTGGATAATGAGAGCTCTGACCTTCTCAGTGGATCAATTCATCTGATGGATTAATAATTCTAGTGAATTTGCTCAGAGGTGGTAAAAATGATAGGGAGGTGGAGGCTGGCTAGAGGAAGTAGGTGACTGGGGTTGTGGCCTGTGGGATGATATCTATCCCTGCCCCCTTCCTGTGTTTCCTCAGCTCTAATGAGCTAATTAACTTTCCTTGGCCATTCTTTTCCACGGTATTTCTGCCATGGAGCTGATTGATCATGGATTGAATTCTCTGAAACCATGAATCAAAATAAATCTTTCCTCCTCTAAATTGTACTTGTCAGGTATTTTGGTCACAGTGATGAAAAGTTAACTAACACACCCAGGAAGTTTCCTGGGCATTATACATCTAACTAGTGATATCCTCTGCGGAGGAGATTTCTATCTCTCAGGGCCCCAGAGAAGAAGGAAGCAGGGAAAGTTTTCTTCTTACTTCACATCTGTTCTTTCATTTTGTCACTCTAGTTTTTATCGACAACTTCCATCTCTATTCGCTATCCAAATGATCTCCCACATTGTAGCTGGCAGCACAGCTAAGGCTCTGTTCCCATAGCTCATCCTTACAGTGATACTGAGGGTTAGGGAAATGGGTAGGTGTAGCACCGGTGACTGGACAGTGAGAGTACTTCCAAATCCTTGAACAATTTGAATTTATATACTTGACACAACTCAAAACCTTCTTCTTGATGCTTTTAAAAAATCTGACCCTGGATTTCCACTCACTAGCTTTCATGGGGTCAGCTGTTCCACCCGCTAGCTCATTCCATAGTGATGTTACTTCGGTACCCAAGTTAGTATGTACATGTAGGTCTTTGTTTTGCCAGTTTTGTATGATGGAGGGTAGGTTCAGTGTCCTAGATAGATAGTGGCTGACTGACTTCTGTGTAGTCCTTTGTTGATGACAGTCATAATGCTAATTTAATTTTTTTTCTGTATTTTGGTTTACAAATGATATTAAGCTTCCATGGACTAAATTTGGCAAAATATTATGTATTTACTTTTTGTTGTATCTTACATTCACCAATTGGTTTTAATTGACCTGATTTTTTAAAAATATCCTTTTAGTTCTTGATCTGTTTTTTCAGGAGAACCTATTATCTTTAAATAGTAAAGTCTACTTTTTTTTAAGATTTGATATGATTTTGACCATACTAAAACTTTTTATAGTAAAATTTATCTTTTATTTTATTTATTTCATACCCATCCAATAAATACAATATTGAGCACTTTATATTTCCCAGAGGAGATATATGTCTAGAGACAAAGTTTTGAAATCTATAAGCACAGCAGGTGATTTTTTTTCGTAATAATCGCAAGGTGATTCTTTCCATGGGACTAGTAGGAATATAGTGTTGAAGAGGAGAATAAAACTTCAAAGTTTGATCCCCAAGACTTTGAAATAATTAAAGATCAGAAAATGAGTAAATTCCACTAAGGGAGATTAAGCTAGAAAGCAAACAAAGAGATAATGATATCTCGAAGGCTAAATGAATTTTCAAGGAGGATGGAGTAATCAACTGTGTAAAATGCTTCTAATAAGTTGAATAAAAGAAGAATTGAGATTTGTCTATTAGATTTGGCAGTAAAATGATTACTAGCAACCTTGTTAAGCACAATTTATCTAAGGAAAGAGGGAATATGATTTTTCTACATTCAGGGCATACAAAAGCGGTGAAATCATCTCTCTCCCATTCTAACTTCTAACTTACAATCTGATTGTGCCTGATTGTGCGAAGAGAGAATGAGGAGACAGAATGCCCAGCTCTAAGAAATACCCTGTGTTATGGCCAAGAATGAGTCACCCTCTCTCTGTTACCACAGGAGATTTATATTAGAAGTTCTTAGCTAGGCGGGATCATCTTCTCCAAATGAGCAAGGAACATGTCTTATGCTTTGCTATCTTCCATTATCAACTCCTGAAAATGTTCTTGACACACGATGTGAAGTCTGTACTTAACTAAGAAGGAAACATGGGTGGCTCTGTGACCTCTAGTCCCTCTGCAATTCAAGAAGCTCTGAAAGCCCAAAGTGCAAAAGCTACAGCACCAAAGAAGGCAGGTGGTCTGCTTTAGTCAATCAAGCCCAGAGAAGTGGATAGGAAAAAAGTAATTAAAATTATCATGGCAAGTCACCTACCCTCAAGGACAGGAGGAAATTTATCTCAATAGGCTTTGTTCAGTGTGAGAAATAACATAACATAACATAAATAACATAACAGTGAATGTGTGTATGTATGAGTGTGTGTCTGTGTGTGTGTCTCTGTGTGTGTGTGTGTGTGTGTGTGTGTGAGGGGTGCATACAGTATGCATAAAAAACATAAAATGTACTTTTAAAAGTTATTCTCCCCCTCCCCCCAAATCCTCTACTGTTTTCCTGGTACCACTCCTCCCTATTTTCCTTTTGGAGCCTACAATGAAGCCGTCCCCTAACTGAACCTTTCCTCTCATTCTCCTCCTGCACTGTGGCTTTGTTGTGGTTATCATCTCAGCAAATGGAACCATCTTCTACTTTGTAATTCTAACTATAAACCAGAGAGGTGTTCTGATGCCTCACTCTCAGACACAATCTACATATAATCTGTCACATGATCTTCTTCTAGGGTAAGTCTCTAAGGTGTCCACTTCTGTCCACATCTCTTATCTAGTTTGGCCATTACCATGCCTCATAAGGCCATGGCAGTTTCCTACTAACTTGCGCATTCGTACACTCTTACCTATGATGCTCTGTATAGAATATTCCCAAGTTATTCCTTCTGAAATGTAAATCAATGATTTCACTCCCCCTGCTTAAAACTACTCAATCTCCGTCTACATCTCTTCCCTCATCTCAGTCAAGCTTCAGTGGCCTTCTGTCAGTTCTTCAGCTATTCCAACTTCTTCTCTTCCACCTCAGGGCCTGGGTCTCAAAATGTTTATTTTCTTGCTCATCATTAGCTACTTTTTACTAGTCTTCTAGGACAGAGTTTAAATTATACTACTTCTCTAGTCTAAATCAGGTCCCATCTAAAGTACTTTCATTATGTGCTGGCACAACTAATATGCCTGATTTATTATCCATTTCCCTCATTCTATTTCAAGATCCTTGTGGTCAGAGACATCCCCCACTTCCACCCTGTACCTCTAGTGCTTATAATAATTTCTAGTCTGCACTGGGCATTTTATAATTATTTTTTATGTCATTAGTGATTAAAATATTCATTGATAAGCTTTTACATTATTAATAAAGTATGTTATGTACCTATTTAGAACAGATTTCAAATGTAAACTTTATCCATATCCAATAGATCCTCTCAGATGATTCTCAGTTACCTGTGACTCAAGAGACAGTCACAGGAATATGATTCTTTTTTTGAAGGTTTCTTTTTAATTTAATTATTTTTTTTGGTACTGGGGATTGAACCCAGGGATGCTTAACCACTGAGGGTACCCCAGTCCTTAATTTTTTATTATGAGACAGGGTCTCACTAAGTTTCTTGAGGCCTTGCTAAGTTGTTGGGCTGTTCTCGTTCTTGTGATCCTCCTGCCTCAGCCTCCCAAGTTGATGGTCTTTTTTGAATCTTACCTTAGGATCTTTCTGGAACTCTTGTCTTTCTTCCAAGTTTGGCTCTTTATACTTCTTAAAAAGATACTAATTTTTGTTTATTGGGTTGTCTCTACCCAATACATATGAGCAATAATGATTTTGTCTACAGAGTCCCTGACAATGGATAATTTAGACTACACTTATTGAGGCATCTACTTCCAGTTAGGTAAAGTTGGATTTGCTTTTTCTGGCTGTTTCCAATTCTAGTATTACTGAAGAATATAGTCAGGCATAAGATAAACCCATTTCTGAGGTCTGAGTGCAAATTTATCATTTCAAACTTAAGACTTGTTTCTGACTTTCTTGAATTTTTACTTATTAAATAATTGGCAGCTTCAATAGGAGAAATATCATTCTCATTTCACTTGTCGAATTTAAAAGGAGAGAGAGAGAGGGAGTGAGAGGGAGAGGGAGAGGGAGACAGGGAGAGATTGCCTCACATGGTGCTAAAAGTGGCTTTTATGTTCCTGTGGCAGTTCTCTGTCTAATCAGAGGGCTTTCTTAGGCAAAAAGGAGAACCCTTCAGCTTACAAAGGCCCTTTGCTCTCTGGCCATCACTGATATATTTCTGCCTGCTTCTAACAGCCTCTCTCCCTCTTCCTAGTCAGAGAAAAGATTTCTGCACAATGATCCTTAATTAAGATACTGTCCTCAGAAGTTGTCAGCTGCTGTGATTTAGAACTGCAGAAATTTCTCTTGAGAAAAACAACTATACATAACTATAACAATTAAATAACATTATTTACATAGTCATAATAACCCACTAACAAGTGTTGTTATCTTTTTTTTGGAATCATTTGAGAGGCGATTCAGGATGGATAAGTGGAATTTTAACCCTGGTACACAAAGCAAGAGAGATGAATAGAAGTCTTTAAAGTTTCAGGCTTTTGGATCTATGATAAAACATTTCTGGGGGGTTTGTTTTTTCACAATGCTAATGCTGATGACGACAAATGGTGACATTCATCAACATTTATAGAGTTCTCATTGTATGCCATACTCTGAACTAAACATTTTGCAATATAGTACAATTAACTCTTTTAACTAGATAGACATTATTTTCAGGTGAGAAAACTGAAGCTTTAGTGAGGCTGAGAAAATTCTTGCCACACTTAAAATTATATGATTTTATTACCAGAAGATCTAAAGTGTTTCGAATAAATTATACTAAAATTAATTTATAAGCTATAGGGATTTTTATGTTCAGGTCAAAGAAACATCTACCATATTTTTGCCCTAAAATTATGAGATAGAAAGGGCAGTGGTCTATAACTTATTAGTGGCTCTCATAGCCAGCATTTGGCTTGTGATGTGAGCAGTACCACATTGTAACGTGACTTCTGTTTTCTTATTTGAACATTTTGAAACTGGACAGTTTCTAAGGCCCTGAAACTCTATGAATTTAAGATGACTGAATATATTTAAATTTCCATCTTGAGATTGGAATAGCAGAGTGAATCTTATGCTGTTTACCAGCCCTCATAGGCCTACTCTGTGTGAAGCCTTTGATCATTTCATGAGTGGCAAAATGATACCTACCTTTAAATTTCTGCTGGCTATTTCTAGTCACAACCCACTTCTTGAGTAATGCCTCATGCCGTTTCAAAACAGCATCAGGATTCCATTTAGAGCAACAATATTGCCCTGCTAGATGATCATCAGTGTCAGGAGATGAGGCAGATTCCTGTTGCTTGATCAAGATGTTTAAAATCCCATTCTGCACAAACGGAAATGCTTGGAAGGGTATAATGAGAGGTAATAGTAATTTTTAGATTGCCTGTCAACCCTAAGCCCATTTCTATCCATCACGGAAATGATATAACTTTCACTTCTCTTGCTTTTCTGATTTGCATAACCAACAGCATCAATACCACCCACAATTTTTTTTTCCAGTTTCATACTAAAGCAGAACTTTGATTTGTAAGGCCTTAACTGGCCTGGGTCTATTAATTCCATTTTGAAAAATGTGTGACTCAACTACCAATTGAGCACAGAAATAAGTAATGAAATTAAATACCAAATAAAAGGTTTATATATTATCTCTAACAATACTCTTGGCATTTTTTTTTTTTTTGCAGCTTTCTGTACACAGAAGCCATCTTGTTATAGTCACTATCATCTGGTTTTAATTTGCTATGCCATATAAGATTCCCCTCTAGCAGAGTGGAGAAAAAACAGCTGCTTTAGTGTTGATTCAGTGTATCAATTACACATTCCTTATTATTATTATTATTATTATTATATTTATTTTTAAAAGTTCACGTGTGAGTTGAGATGTAAGGAGTAATGAAGGTATGGGCCACTCTTTAAAAGCTTTAAAAGCAAGGTCATAGGGAAGGAAGGTGTGGCATCAGGGGAAAGCTGGCTGACCTCACAGTTTGGTCCCCTGCAAGATGGCTTTTTCTCAGTGGATTTGCCACAGATTTATAGGATGCTCTCAGCCTGAAAGACTAAGTATCTTTCCAGAATTTTGAAGGGTTCCACTATATGCTGTACTCTGAACTATGCAGGCTGCTGTTTTCTGATCACAAAATTTATAAGGGACCAAGGTTAAAAAAAGAAAACAAAACAGAATTTCAATTCTTTAATGAGAAATATAACTTTCAATATGAACTATCCTTGCTTTTATCCAAGGCCCGAACATACACTTATACCAGTATCTTATTATTTCTTGCTAATATTAGTACTTGGCTTCAGAAATTTTTCAGCTTTCTACTCTAGCCAAAAAAGTTTTCCTATTGTTGAGTAATTTTTTTTTTTTTTTTTT